>NW_008237681.1:8026560-8050724 GCF_000691975.1 Corvus brachyrhynchos
GGGTGGGTGGGAGCACAGACGCTTAACAATGCCATGCACAAGGGAAAGGAGGTACAGATATTCCCGGAAATCCAGTGAAAAAAACCCCAATAAGTGGGAACAGTTTCAGCACAGCACTTCTTAATTTACCTGCCTTAGACTTGTCAGGCATGTTATCTGTGCTATTTAGGCAGCCCTGAGTATAACTGCTGAATGATCTAACATGATTTAAACATGAAAGCTTATCCTGGCTGCAGCTGACAGGGCTGACTGCTCTCCATCACAGCCTAATATGGAATTGCAGCTGAACAGTGAAAGTGGGCTATCACTGCCCCCTCTGCAGAGGAAGGGAACGTTGCTAACATAGCTGGATCCCTTAAAACAGGGCACTGCTGAAGGAAGTTGGTTTCACTGAAAATTCTTGCAGAAAAGAGCTACATCTATAAGCTTTTGTCTTTACAGGAGGCCAGAGATTATTTTCAGAGATGCTCTAAAATGGTTGAGTGCTTATTCTCACAATCATGCAAACTCATCTGTGTTGTGCAGTTCACCCTCATCTAAAATGCAGATCCCTAAAAATCAATGCAATTAATTCTCTGTCTGGGTAGTGAAAACAAACACAACAGTTATGGTGGATAATACATATGACATATTCCTCTGATTTGTATTGGACATGTTTCTGTGATGTCCTGCCATAGCTAAACGTAGACGGTACAAAAAGAACCATATTCTCAAGTGGTACAAGCTGATATGATGCCCCAAACTCACAGCTAGGCTAGCTGATGGGAGATCAAACATTTCTTTCAAGAATATCTAGGAAAAAAGCTCAAAGGATAAACAAATGTGAATTCTTGTAACTGCATTTTCTTTATCTGGGTCTATTTATAGCCATTTTCTGTGGAAGTTCTTGTGTTCCTGTTTCTAGATACAACTATCCACGTGAAGTACATTTGAGTATTTGCTTCAGGATTGCTCACATGCTTATACCAGGAGGAAATGGAAACCATCTGAAATGACCAGCTACAGCATAGCTGCATGGCCTAATATGAGAATAGTCACAGCCAGGCAATGGAAAAGTCGATCAGTGATTAGGTGACTAAGATTTAGAAGGAAATATGGTTAAAATGAATCAAATTATTAACACTCAGCATTGTATTAAAGTTTTGGTGCATTGTTATAGGGTATTTTAATGTTTGGCTAATTGAACTGTAGCCAGCTGTGCCTGGTATGTGTAACAGGTCCTCTGTAACTAAGACAGAAAGCAATGATCTGCAAATTCTAACTGTGCCCTATAGCAGTTATGACTTAAATGTGCAGAACAGATGAGAGAGCTACAAAGTTTCTTTTACCTCATTGATGCACTCCTGGCATAGGACAATGACTGGTAAAAGCTGCATGATCCTTATGGTGGGGTGGACCACTTTGATTTACCATTTGCATGTCAAGACAGATCTTTTGCTACCATAGGGTCATTGACTTTCACATAGCAATAGACGCTCCTCAACTGGAGAGGAAAAAAATCCCCCATGTTTCTTACTTTGGGCTCAATAGCATCAAATGAACAAATTGACCTAGCATAGACATTACCCCAAATGATGTGCATGCCGTGTTGTTCCCAGTTCAAAGAAACAGCACACTGCTTTAAAAATAAAATGGTAGAAATCGGTAATTTAACGGCATGCAACAAGCAGTTTTCAGCTTTCCCTGCTGTGAATCGAGTCCATGCCTTTCTGTCTTAATCAGAATTTTATTTAAATAAGTTTCATTGTACCACAAGAAACAAAATTGTCAACTCATTGTCTTGCAGTGAGCTGTGTTGTCTGCAGGGCCAGCTCAAAGCTTTCAGCAGTGCTAGCAGAATTGAATTTTGCAGTCCCAAAGTTGGAGGACTGGGCTCATCCTGCTGCTGGATGGGGAAGGACAAAAGAAGGGCTGGAATGGAGGCGAGTCCTGGAGAGCAAGGCTTGCTACTCCTGTGCCACTGGGGTGGGACATCTGCCACATCCCCTTACTTGACTTTCCAGGGCTCTGCTGGTAGGTAATGCAAAAGCTGTCTTGCCCATTTCTATCAGTCATCTGCTCGAGGTAACTGCTGACTTTGCCAGCGGCAGTGCCAGCTGTGGTTATTAGCTTGTCATGTTGAATGCTCTGTGAAAGGCAGAGCAAATACTGGGGCCACTGAGCCACAGTGGGAGAGAGGTTTTGATTGGCAATGCGCCTGTAAAACTGCCTTTCCCCCAGTGAAAGTCTGGCTGTTCTTGTTTACTACTTTTTGCAGGTATTACTTCCATCTCCCACAGAACTGCAATGAAATGTGTGTCCTGCCTTTGAACTCAAAGATCAGGATGAATTCTCCCCTTCACCAGCGTTTGACTTTGGTTGGGCAGGGTGAAAGGGAGAGAGGCAACATTAATTTGATCCTGGATGTAATTTGTATTTACTGAGAAATGTTAAACCCTGGGTCTGTCCTGCCTTCTCCTCAACAATCAGCATTCCTACTGCACCAGTGCCAGCCCTGCATCCTTCATCTCTGCTTACCTTCTTGGTAAGGATTCTTTCTTGAAGGGAACTCCCCGTTGTCCATTGCGCACCATAAATGGTGTCACCTCAAGGATGCAAAGAATTGGAATTCAGTGAGTTACCTAATTTACCCCAACTTGAGGAACAAAGGATCATGTAATCTTTTATTGGTTGTAATTCCTGCAACTTGCTGCTTTCAGGCATCAGGAACAAAAACTTTTCTTGGTCCTGAACTGGTTGAGGAGGCTTTATTAGGATAAGACTACATTGGCTTAACAAACAAGATGACCTAATATTAAATCTAATTATAAATTCCTAACTGAAATACAGAAACTGCAGTAACTTTGAAGCCAGGTGTACCTGTGTTACCAGAGAGGGGCAACATGATGTCCTTGGGGCCAACCCAGCCTGCATATACAGGTGCTTCTGGGGCATCCCCTCTGGGAGATGTTTTGAGTGCTTTGGGTCAGTCTCTGGGCTCCAACTATCCTATCAGCCCTGCCTGGAGTGATTAGGGCAAGAAAGGTGAGTCAAGGGTGGTCTTGCACATGGATCCTTCTTATCTCTGATAGCACTTGCAACCAGCACAGGCAAGATACAGTCTGCCTACCCTTTGTCTTGTGAGTGTTTGGTTGTGTCTTAGGAACACACTTGGGGTCCCAACACTTTTTGGAGCACTGTCTCTGGGATTGCTGCTGCTCTGGAGACACTCCATGAACACTTCTCCCACTCATAAGGTATCCTGTGATGAATATTTGAAACACTTAGTTATGGCCTTAAATACTTGGGTTAAAGCAGTAATTGTAGCTAATCACTGAAGGGAATAATGAGACACTTCTAGATATCAGATGACCTTACCACAGTAATACCTGTCTTGTCACGTTTTATTGTCTAGTGACATGATGAAGGTTTGGAAAATAATTGAATAGCAGGCATTCACGAGTGCAGCAGTGATTAAAGGAGCAAATAGCCTAACAAGCATGGTCAGGTACTGCATGTGTTTCAGCTGTTCATTGTGCTGAAGGCCAACAATTTATGCTATGCCCAGTGGCTACTGACTCTCTTCAGGCCAGGTACATGCAATAAAAGTGGAATGTTAATTGGGGCAGAATGCAAGGCCTTAAAGGGACAGTGTTCTAGCAGGTACTGGTGATACTTTATTCCAAGCTGTTATGCTCTTGCCTTTTAATTTAAACCGTGGTCATTGAAATGCTGATGGGAAGGAATTAATAAAAGAGGCAGCATGTTTTGACACATATTGGGCATCCTCATTTCAAAGTGAAGTCCAGGGCTCATTTTTTCCTGCGGACAAGAAGACATAGCAAATGTTTTCAAGTAATGCTAGTGGTATATGAGAGAGGCACTGTACTAATAGATGTGGAGAATGCCAGTGTTGTAGAATCATTGACAGGTCTGACATAAAATTCAGTTTCTTCAACACCATTCCATCTAAACAGAATTAATGGGATATTAGAGTACCAGGGTCTGTGACTGCAGGTGTATCACTCACTAAACCGTTTCCCAGCTATGCAGTTAAGGGGGAAAGGCCAATGTTACGCTTAAAAGTATAAACCTGTCAATACTTTTTGTACAGCAGGTAGCTGCCTTGCTGCTTGAAGGATTACTGACTCACTGTGGAAACAGTTATAATCTGTTCCCCACACAGTTCGAGCTTTTTAACAGATGTAGGGATTCTTGAAACTTGGGAACAGCTTGAGAAAGAGCTCCTCAGGAGACAGTTTAAATGTTAAGTGTCCAGGCTCGGTTTCACAAAGGTGTTTAAGGTTTAACCCTCCAGAGACTAAATTCCCACTAAGACCAGAGGGAAGTACCCCTGGAGGTTTTAGGTTTTCAGATATCATTGTGAATTTGACCTCTAGCATCTATAAAGCCTCCTGTTGAGTGGCATAAAATGTTTCCACTCTCCAGAGATTAGGCATATTGGTTAGCTACACTAATCCCCATCTGTCATGGAAAAAAAAAGAAAAAAAAAAGAAAAAAAAAGTAACTGAGATCAGTAGCTGGAAAGCAGCTGTCTCTCCCATGCTATACTAACTTGCTGGCTTGGTGGACCATCAAACCAAGCTATGCTTGGAGGTTTGTCACATCTTCTGTTTTCTCATGAATGGGACACTGGCAGCAGTTTAGACCCTCATATTGCCCAAGCTCTCCTGACATGAGAACTGTGCAGTGATTACAGATGAAGGGTGTTGGTTACATCTGTTCCAGGGCTGCTCCGCTCTCTCTGCTAACAAGCTGAACTGCCTCAGGCCAGTTCCCTGTTGTTTGTGGCACTCCTATCTTTTCTCACACTTGCTCATGAGGCAATGCACTGATATTTGTTCTGTGTGGAGCTTGGCTGCCAAGCATGTCCTCATCAGCTCATGCCACCAGCTGGATCAGCCAGCCAGCAGGCTAGAATGGGGAGATATGGTTGTGGTGCTCTTTGAATGCTATTTAATGCACAAAGGCTTAGGAGATTTTAGCTTTGCAGTTTTAAAGATCACTTAACTTGTAAAGGTATGATAATTCCTTCTTAAGGAATTCTCCACATATTTCCTCTTTGAAAAACTGGATATATTCTATCATGTGGAAGTGCTATACCATGTTTTAATAGTTTTTGCTTAGATTTTTAGACTGTCTTGAATGTGATAGGTTTATATTTTCACTCAAATGCCACAGATTTCTTTTACATAACCCCCTTTTAAAATTCAAATCAATAAAGAGGGATCAAAAGTCTACATCCCCAGTCTTACTGAATGAGGCCATGGACTAAAATCAGAACAGTAAGTTCCATTTAGAAAAAAATGAGAGCAGAAATAACATATGAAAGTATGGAGAAAAAATAATTTGTGAAACACAGTCATAAGCATCTTGACTTATGTGATCCACTTTATCTTTTTAGATCCTTTTTTTTAAAATTTCAGGGAAGACAAAGTTTCACTTTGTGGCACAGTGCAAAGGAGAGGTGAGCTAGGGGAGGAGGATGCTGAGCTGCTGGGATTTTTGCTTCTCATAAATGGCCAATCTTGGGGCTCCAGTAAGGTTTTGATGTTGTGTCAGCTCCTTTCTGCCTCCTCTTGTTGTGTTTGGATAGCACCTCCTGCAGAGAGGGGGAAGCATGCTAGTCCAGGAGGTGGTCACACGCCTCATGTAGCCTCAATTCCTCAGAGTACATTGTCCTTGTGGGCCATTTGTCACCTAGCCTTACATTTGGGATAAAAGAAATGAGCCTTTCAAGTGAACTTTCCCATCTTTTCTACTCTCGCTTTGTTCCCAGTCATCACAGTCAGGCAATACTGAGTTCTACAGTCCAGAATGCAGCCTTCAGCAATCTCTGTTTGACAGCAGGGCCAGGGTATCTCAGTTGGGCCTTAATTTTAAGTTTCAGGACCTCACTAGGTCCCACCTTATTTTATCCTTGTTTTCTTCTGCGTGGGATTAGAGTGCCTCTGCTGTCAAAATTACTAATAGACCCCTGAGGCAGAAAATGTTTCTTCTGTAATGATACGTACTGTGCTACTTCACATCTGGAGTGCTGCAGGGCCACTATTTTGGCTACCTCTCACTTTGCTGGGGAGTGAGATGGAAAAATGACTGTCTTTCCTGGTACACCTTTAACATACTTTAGTTCAGTTTACATTAAATACCCAGGAGTGAGGACAGAATGACAGCTACTGTACTGTGTGAGCTGCCCAAAGGTAGACTCTGTTAATACAGAAGTTAGACAGTGTGACAGATAGATGGGAGATAAGCAAAAGGCTATTATCCCAAGGTAAAGTTATTTCAACATACTGCCAATAACCCCTCATTATAATTTGGATGAGAGGTGGGAGAGGCATGACTTCAGCTGAGATTCTTTGACTGCCATCTACACCTTTCAGTGAGGCTCTGACATTTTATCAAAGAAAGGGAAAAAAAAAGAAAGATCAGTCTTTATATTCTGGGCAGATGTCCAATAAGAAACTCCAGCAGAAGATTAAAGTCTTTAACATGAAAGGGAGATCTAGTGTAATGTGTAATATCCAGCAGTTCTAAAAATAATCATGTTTGTCAAGTCTGCAACAATCAGGCTGATTGCTAGCCTTGACAGCATGACATACAGCTCACAATCTGGCACAGGGGAAAAATGTTATTCAAATATCTTCACACACAAGCTTGCCTTTGCATTTACAGGAGGGCAACTGCACAGCAGCTCTGGCCCAGCATGCCTAGTGTCTCTCCCCAGCTGTGACACCCCATTCCTGAGGAGCTCAGGAGGAGCTGGAAGACAGTTTCTGAGGAGGATTCAACAAAAACAGCTGCCTGATGTTGCAGGTCTGACCAGACCCTTCTAATAGTCATCAGAGAGGGAGTCCTTGGCATGTCTGCTTGAGTGCCACATGTTGGCTGCTAAGTTGTTCAGACTGCCATCAGGAGAAGGGAAGCGGTCAGCCAAGGGAGGTGATGACTTTTCAGAACCAGTGGCTGAGCAGGGGGTAGGACCATCCTCCACCCTGAAGCACAGAACAGGTAACTGACCAGAGAAAGGGCTGTACACAGCAAATGACTACTTGTGTGCTGATTGATTTCACAGCGTACTTCCTTTTGAAGGCCAAGTTGTCCCCTGGGAGTAGGAAAGGAGCACTACACCAGATCCAACAATGGGGGTGGATTTTGGGGGTGGAAAAGACATGTAACTTGACCGCAGCTCTAAAGGAAGATGAAGTTCAGAAAAGGATTCACATATGGAATTGCTATCTTCCTGCTTCTAAGCATGCTGAAGGAGCATTAGATATATGTTCAGGATATGGACAAACTGCTAGTCCATGCTCAGAAAGCTTCCTGATATTTATGGCCAGAAATCTGAACAGTGGCACACAGAGGAATTCAATTTGCTTCCTGGGAAGGAGCTGCTGTCTTTGGGCTCCAAGTGGTGTCTCTGTAGCAGTGCTCTGCTCCTGGGCTGACCCCTGCTTCTCTGGGGGAGGCATCAATGCACAGACAGCCCTCTTGCAGGGACTGAGCTCCAGTCAGAACTGAACTGGGACCAAGAGCAAACGATATTCCCTAAAAAAGAAGTCCCCAGACAGTAAGCATTTGTTCTTTCTAACAAGTATGATTGACCTGGTTTTCTCTTGAAGGGAAAAAGATCTTAAAAATTCACTTCAGCTTTCAGCTCTTCCTAAGTGGGAATGTAATAGGACACTTAGTGCTTTCTGCGAGTCTGAGACCTGCAGTGAAGTCTCTGGGTATGAAACTCTAACACCGGGTTCCTTGTCTTTCCTGGCTAGCCTTACTAATCACTCCATGAGTTCCTCATTTGCAAATCACTCCTTTCATTTCCAAGTGTCCTTCTGATCCCCTTCAATGCATAGGATTCCTTTTACTTATTTTTACTTTCCAGTAAGCCAAACACTAAAATCTAAACGTGAACATAACGTTAACCCTGTTATGACCTGTTACAGGCCAAAAGAAAAGCCATGGGAATTACATAGCTAATGTTCTTCAGAACCTCATTAAAATCCAGGACAGCTGAATGCAGATGCTCACATGACCAGAACTGCAGGCATTTGCAACCCTTCACATTAACAAAATTCCAGAGTACTTTATTAAAACATTGCAACTCCACCCACTCCCCAACACACCTCTGGGGTCTGTGAGCCTGAGGAAAGAAAGCATCAGGCAACAGAACTATTTCTGGTTCTGGCAGGCGCCCTCTGTTCCCTGATGAAGTCTTTGATTCCTGTAGCTTTTTTTCTTCTTTTAAATGCAGAACTTATGACTTCATACTTTCTTCCTGGGGCTAAGTAGTGCTGGTTCATACCCGTTACTGCACATCACCTTCCAGAATAAATAACTCCTCCTGTGAAAATAAAATACAAGCTCCTGACTCCTGTCATCTGGCACAGGTCCTGTTTTTATGGCAATTCACTATTTTTGGAAAAATATAAACATTTTAGGGAAATACAGCAACAAATAGCTGGCTTACTGTCTCACAGTTTGTCCCCAGGGCTGGACTGGATGGGGAACACCCAGTTTCTCTTACTAGAGGTCAAACCAGAGTTCATTGCTTCTTAACTGTTCCTGTGCCAGACCACAAGGCTGTTATCCATGCTGTTGAGAGCCTACTGCATCTCTGAGGGATGCTAAGGGAATTGTTCTATCCTTACTGTAGAGACATTGGATATACTAGGTCCATTAAATGATTTGAAATGGTTCCGAAAGTTTAAGTAATGAGAAGTGACCTTCTGGCAGTGTTTTGAGTGAGGACTGGGGAAGTGTCCCCATATACAAACATGTCCAAAATGTTGCTGTTTTCTGGGAAAGCCTTGTCCAATTTATCTTTGTAAGGTAAGCAATTAGTTAAATACTATAATTTATGTGCTTACTCACCCATAAGTGTGAATTGCAATTCCTTGCCTCCTTGACCCTAAAAAGATATATCTGGGTTTAATGACTCTAATTCAGCTGGTATTTTACCCACAGACACTTTTGGCTGCATCAGCATCTCTTGCATGACAGGGTAAGGGTACATTACCCCAGGAAAGCAAATCCAAACCCATACCTAGGAACAGATCCAGCACTGCTCTAGCCATGCTCCAGCATCCAACAACCTGAGCACTGCTGATCGAATCTACCATCAGCAATGTGTTTTTCGAGATCCCAGCTGTTAGCCTGGGCTCATTAGGACGACTGGCATGCAAAGCTTTCAGGAGGGAAAGAAAGATCCTGTTTTCTGCCAGTTTCAACACTACTGCGTGATGTGTAGGAGGCAGCAAAGCATGTCCATAAACCAGCTAAGCAGGAAGAACAGCCAAATCTTTTGTGAGAGAAGTTCCCACTTTCAGCTGAGCAAAGGGACTAATGTTTCCTGAATGCATTATTTCTGACATTTAAAAATGCCTGGCTTTAAAACAGTTCAGTAAAACTTGGCTCTGTGACTGTTAGTATGAACTTCATCATTGATTTCAGCAGAGCCAGAATTTTATATAGACCCACAAATCAACTATAAAAATCCACCTATTTAAGCTTAGTACAAAATGTTTTTATATTCAGGTTTATGATAGAATATGGAAGACCACACTGCCAGTTTAGGTTGAGTCAGATGCTGAAAGCTCTTTTACATTTAAGACATGATACTTGGGAATAGGATGACAGCCCATACCATTTCACTCTTTAGTAGCACATAATAGAGCAAGTGCCACCTGTTACAAAAGCTGTCAGCGCTCTCTTTGGTGGAAAGGTGATTGAACAATGAAAAACACCTTTCTGATCCAGTCAGGATTTATGATTACATGCTGCTGACCACATTTTGGGGTTTAACATACATACATGAATTAAACATTAAACATACAAACATGAATGTATCTGTCTGCATCACTGACCTTTGCCCCTGAGCTAGCAAATTTATTTATTCCTTCTTTTGCCTGTGACATATTTTGCTTGCAAATATTTTATTCCGTATCTCCTAACAAAGTTTCTTCTTCCATAATATTTCTTTTGATCACCTCTTTCATACACCCCATTACTGAGTTACCCCAAATCTACATGAAAGAAAATGTGCCTAACTCACCAGAAAGAAGTTAGATTTTTTTTTTTTCCCAGTTATTCCTCTCCTCCCCTGTTGCCTAAGATTAGGAGAACAGGTTTCCAACCAAGCTGTGGGGGCAAGAGACCTAGTAGGGAACGGAGACCACTTCTTTTTGCAGAAGTGCCTAGGAGGATCATGCTCTGTTTAAACAGGCCTTCTTGCCATCACAGAAAGGATGCATATGGCTGGCTTCTGTTATTTTATTAAGGAGAGTATTTTTTCTCTCTCACTCGTAAATAAATTTTGCAAGTCCCCTGAAGGCTTTGGGTGAGTTGTGCCAGATGAACCTTGTTTGTTAGGATACTTAGCACAATTACCATAGAACACTTGTTTTGTTATGACAACATTTTGCATATGTACAATCAATTCACTGTAGTCAGCCAGAGCCTGAGGACTTCACTCTTTGCTTAAGGTTTGTTTCTGTTTGTTTAAATAAGCATTTGAGCCAAAGCAAAATGGAAATTCCAGCGTTTGATCAGGTTCTGGCAAGTAGCTCAGGGAGCTGTGTGGCAAACCAAGGAGGAGACTGCAGAGGCGCATTTCTACCCCATCACTGTCATGCTTGGAGAAATGAGGACGGTTAAAATGAAGGTGACAGAAGAAACTACTGCCCAAGGACTTTAAAGCAGGTGAGCTCTTAGGGTTATCTAGGTTCTCCCCAATGCCCTTAGCTAATCCTATGATTGCAGGAATTGAGCAAATAAGGTGCTTCTTGCAGGCTCAAGATGGAGCTGCCAACAGCTTATCAATGTCTCTCTTGTATTAGGTGATCCAGCATGGAACCTCATGTATCTGGGATGAAGACAGAAAAGCATCAGAAATAATAATACCACCTGCACTGGGTTTTATTTTGTGCCTAATCACAGGCACAGGGAAGTTCTTTCTCACTTTCAGCTCTGTGAAAATGTCACAAAATTTTAAAGCAGATTTTATTTGTTACTAACTTTTGGGTTTTAGAAATACTAGATTTTATACAGAGTTAGGAAGTACATACATGTAGTATCAAAGCACTGAAACCAGATAGAGTACTACTGCTATTCTGTAACATTTTCTTTTATATTAGTTGGGTTTGCAATTTATAGGTCTACAAAAACTACCTTAAAAAAATCAGAATACAAAGCTTCAAGTTATTTTCAAGATTTATTTTGAATCACTATGGAAAAACTCTATCAAAATGACAGATTTCAGCACACTGTTATTTTAACGTTATAAAAAACTGCTTACACTAGAAGATGAGTCAGTTAAAAAGTTTATGAAGCTGAAGCAGTTGTTATATTAATGTTGAGTTTTCTAAGGGGTGAATTCTTATTTGATAGAAACTGGCATGCCAACATGCCATCAACTGCAGCTGACAATGTCATTCTGAATGCAGTCTCCTAACTTGAAAAAGTATAAATGCATTCAAAAAACAATTAGAAAAAAAAATCATGCATGAAACACCATCATGAACAATTCCATAAAAAAGATGTAAGTTCTTAGGGTGTTCTTATAGCATGGATATCTGGGTACTAAGAGGTTTTACTGAAGAAAAATATGCTTGTCCTGTTCTGATAATATTCTGTAATCATTAAGTGCCAGCCACCGAGCAAGCATGGACTGAGCTATGTGGATCCTTGGTCTGGCACAGTTCTGTCATTCAGATATTATTTTACTCCTTCAAAACCGGCACAGTTCTGTCACTCGGATATTATTTTACTCCTTCAAAACTAACAACATGCTAGCTGTCGTCAATCACACAGTTCTCCTTCATATAGTAGAGACTACTGTACTTCTCAGATTTTCAAATGAAGATATGTTTAACTTTATCTACATATATTGTGTGAAATATAAAATGTGTGGTGCAAAATATTGCTGTGCTTTATTTCTGTAAAATATCCATTTAAGATACCCCAACTGACTTCAGTCACTGAGAAAAATGCATTTAAAATGTCTATGCTCTGACTTGCTTTTGCACAAGAAATCACATGCCACAGATGCACATTTTGTTTTCAACTACAAATTTCAGACTTTTTTCCTCCCTGCTAGGCATACTGAGCTACCACTGCTGAGTGGTGCAGGGGATTTAGCAGGCACAGTTAGAAAAGAACCCCCTGGAAATCCCATCAGTGTGTCAAGGCTGATGTTATTGATGTATATGGGGAGACTTCTCACTGCAACCCCTGCTGCTCCTTTAGAAACCCAGAGGATTGTTAACATGGTTAGAGAGAGTTCATGAACTCTGCTCTGTATGAATGCAAAGTATCTGGAACATTGATATGGAAGTGAAGACTCTCCTGCCTTTGTTTCTATTCATGTTCCTTTACATAATATTTTAATGATTAAGAACCAGGTTTAGCCCTCTGATATGCCTACTGATTTCTCTGAAGTCAGCTGATTGTTACCAAACATAGAATTTAGTTCTGAATTTTGAAAAAATTAAGTGATAAATTTCCCACCTCTTCCAACTTCATAGAACTTTCAAATAAAATCATCTCCTTTGGCTAGTGACATCTATTGTTGATTCAACTAGAAAAGTAGAAAAGACTACTAGAAAAAGAGAAAAGGAAGCTTAGAAGACACAGCACAACCCTGTGGCTGTGACTTTTGTGCGGGAGGCATAAATACAGGGTAAGTTCCTTGCAGGGCATTTTTAACAGTGTTGCAGAGTCCACCAGGCAGGTGAAAGGCCTGATCCTTTCCAGCATCCCTAGAGTGCAGTGTGTACCACTGAGGAGATCCTGAACTAAATAACACGAAGCAGGGAATTAATTACAGCAGCAGTTAATTAATTTACACACCCAAGCCTCACTCAAGAAAACTTAAGGTTTTTGCTGGGCTAGGTCTAGCTCCTTCCAGCTGCCTCCAACAGCTGTCTCCACTGCCTTCCCTCCTCTCCTGCAGAGGGTCAGAAGAGCTTGTTAGACTGGGCCCCACTCTTCACCTGTGAAGTGCTCCCACATCATGAGCTGGCACCAAGTACTGCCTGAGAGCTTCTGGAAGGGCGGAAGTTCTACGCTAGAGCCTTACAGACACTTCATGAACTACCTGTTTATCTATTTGCAAGCATAGCTGAGATGCCCCTCACCATTTTTTTTTTTTTAATATAGCTTTCTCTTTTTGACAAGCTTGGACTCTTTTATATTCAATGGGTCAAATTCTAAGGAGTATAAAATTGATTTAGCTTGCATACAAAAGGTCATCTTACACTGTGCTCTGAATTTCAATTTCTTGGTACTTCAGAGTTACAGGATGAGTTACAAAATGTACAATAGCTACTAAATAATTTTAAACACCTTTTAGTTATAACTAATACAATGTTTACAGCTAGCATGCAATTAAGAAAACTGGTTGACACAGCTCTAGGCTGGTAGGTCACTTTGGGAGAGTAAATATATGCTGCATCAGGAGTCTGTTTTTTACCAGGGGTTTGTTCAGAGTAATAGCTAGGGCAGTCACTTAATTTTCACAGCTATCATACTGATTAATCTTTGAAAGATGATGAGACGGAGCTCAGACATGTAGAAAAGAGGCATTCTTGACTGTCCTCTCTACCATACCTTCTCATTTTGTTGGCTTACTTACTGTGTTTAGGTATGGGGAAGTTCAAATAAAAGGTTTTAGCCTGAGACTGTAACAAAATACTGAGATTTTAGATGTGGTGGTTGGTAAACATGGTATTTGATGTAACCTGATACCACATTTTCTCTGTAGTAAAGAAAATAAGTAAGAGATTTATTGACAGTGGCTTATGGACAGAGCAATTTGTTCAAACCAGATGCTAAAACAACAAGAAGCCTTCTGGCGCTGCCACCACTGAAGCCACAAGCAAAGAGCTCTTATCTTGGGACTGAAGTCTAACTAAACACACTGCCTCTCTGCATCTAGAGAGCATGTAGCCAGAAGAATGCTGAGCAATATTGCCATTTCTGGTTAGCTTTGCCTAACGATAGCCACAATGTTTTTATTCTTTTTTTCAGTAGACATGTATCCAATGGCACACTCTCTTGGAGTGTAAACTTCAGCAGAAATAAAACACATTTCAACCAGCTACATTTTGGCATTAAACATAACATTTCTCTGCTTGTACTGTCAATGATCCTGTCATTTTTTTCCTGAGTGTTGTATGATATTGTGCTTCTGGGTCCCTCTATAACAACTGAAGTCAGGAATTCCCTTCTCAGAGTGAAGCCTTCATTGCTGATGGCTGTATTGACATGGAGATGATGGCTGAGGGTAATATGTATTGAAGGCGCATCAGTCTGTTGAGACTGGTAATAGTCATTCCTGAAATGTTAAAAATAATCCTAAATTTTTCAACATTTTTTCATGTTAGGACATGCTTTATTGGAAGGCATCATATTTTAAAGAGTTCAGGTCTGAATCTAGCTTTGTTTTATATGGGAGCAGATGTGCAGACTCCTGAATTTTTTCCTTGTATCCAGGTCTTTTTACTTGGTGAAGTAAATGAAAAAGGCATCAGAGTCAGATGTGACTGTAGGCTGTGTGGGATTTCTGTTCTTAGCAGTGCCAGTACACTCGCATGTGAGTTCCTGTCATGCAAGTCTGCAGCAAAGCCCAAGCTCAGCTTTCCTGGTATTTAAAAGGCTTCATTAGTCTCCAAGAAGGAAGAACCTACTGCTTCTGGCTGCCCAGGTAGACAGCTAAAAAGGACGGATAAGATATCATAAGAAGGATGCAGGTTCATTGAGGATGTGGTTTCATTATGTTTGCCAGCAGGAACACAAAAAGAAACCTCAGTTGTGCAGAAGGCTGTGAGTACAGAGAGAAACTGGAAAGAATCTTAGCCTCTGTTTTTCCTTCATCCAAAGGTGAAAGGACCACTGAGATCAGTGGCTTATGACTGAATATTGTTACTATCCCTTATCGTCAAGAATGTGAGATCTTCATTTATATATTATAACGTTCCTGGCTGTGGTGCAATTTTGGGGACTGGATGCAAAGTAATAGTCCTTTGTGAGGACACTGTTGGTTCCTGTGTATCCTCTTCACATCTCAGGGAGCAAATCTTGCATTAGCAGGAATATAAATGATCATTTCTGCTGCTGATGCATAAATTAGAACAGATCCCAGGTTGTTCATCAATTGTTCTAGAGCAATTCTTACATGTAGCAACATGTATTCACCCACGTGCTCTTGCTTGCTGCCTGGACAGGAATCATCCTTTCAATACACTTGAGGCTGAATGTCCCAGATACTTGTTTTACCAGCTTCTAGCTATTTGGTGGTCAGCAAAACAAGGGTTAAAAATAGGGTTCAGCTGTTTTATTGATGAATTTATGATTGTTAACTTACAAAATTAAATTACATAGTGAAAGGTTCAGTGGTTTGGAACTCTGAAATATAACTTTTATGCAAGTGTTTATTTCAATTTCTGATCAATAATTCTCAGAAGATGGCTTCATTTTTATTGCCAAGAGCTGTGTAATTATGAAGGGTATTTTCTTCAAAATAACCAGTGGTTCAGGTGATTTCTATCTATTTTTAAACACAATGTCTTAGTATGCACTTTACCTTATTATGGATGTCTGCCACTCATGCTTCAGTCCAGTGGAATTACTGGTGAAACTATGACTAATAAAATTGGTTGTGAACAAAAATTCAATAACAGCAAAGTTAATTACATGTTTACAAGAGTATAAACTTACAGTTTGATCAATATGTAAATTCTGACCTTCAATGGTCTTTTCAGCCTTCTTTTAAGCTTTTAGTCTTGCAAAGATTAACCTAACTGCCTAGAACTTCCTTTTATGAAGTTACCAGAATATGAGAACGAAGAACTTAAAATGGTGACTTTATATTTTCCAAAAATTTTAAAAAATACAAACTGATGATGCTGTGACTACTCATTCCTCTTACTAAATAGCAGCGTTAAACTGATACATATTTACTAACAAGAATAGCTCCTTAACATTTTTTGTATTTATTTTCACAGAAATGGTGTGATTAGCTATATTAACACAGCATTCTTGAAACACACTGTTTGAGACTCCTGACAAAAGTGAAGAGTTCTGTATAAAGGATGGTTGCTGAATCAAAGCATTTTTGAAGTTAACTGTTTCACAGAGCCTGCCAGATCAGTCTTAATATATTGATGATCATATTTCCCTGACCAAAAGACAATTTTTTATCTATCTTTCCTGAAGAGCATCTAAAGACACCAGTGTGCTTGATTTTATACTGTTTCTTCTATGGAACCCATTTCTCCTGCAGATGAAACAGGCATATCATTCCCTATTTAACATTACTATGGATAGTAATAAGCTTGATGCATAGAAGCTTTATTCAGGCCAGTCAAGAAAATATAGTTTTGGACAGATAACTTTCTGGTTAAGCTCTAATCTGACTTAGGAATGACATGTTGTTGGAGTGAACAATTTGCAGAATATTGCCAGCTGCACCACAAAAATTCTCTGAGAAGGACATTATTTCTCTCTAGACATTCATCATTTGCATGTTTGCTTGTCTGGTTTTGTGTGTTACATTTCTGTCCGCAGAGCCAGAAAGGAATTACGGTGGGACAGAAACTGAAGGAAGTTGTAGCTCAGAATGAATATATCCTATTGTGTAATATGAAGCTGTTATTTTTCTGAAGGATTTGTGGTTACAAAGCAAACCACAAGACCAAAGAAATAAGAGGCTTTCTAGCATGTCCAGACTAAATGGCTTCTACAGTAGGACATGTTCTGGTTCAGCACTTAGGCAGCTCTTAGAAAATGAAGTAGGTTCCTTGGCTAACTTTAAAATAACCTGCAGAATTTCATTCAATGTTTCAAAATGTTTATTCCCTCAGGAAGATTATATCTTTGATTTGCAGTAACCCAGAGAACGTTGGGAGGCGTGAAATGTTATGGCTTACCCAGCTGTAACTTTTGGCTTCTGCAGCTTCCCTCCATGTCCTACCATACCACCATGTTTAGACCTATCAAAAGTCCTAAATGTTCCTTCTCTCCTTTGTAGCAGGCTTTGTCAGTGTGTTAGAGAAGAAGTCCTGGCCCAGGAAGGTTTACTACTTCATTTTAAATAGCTATGAGAAACTACTTTTTCTCTTGGTTTAAAATGATATCCTTTGATACTGTCAGTGTTACCTACCTTAATGCCTCATGAAGTTAAGTCAGTGATTTCCTTCTTGTTAAGGTAACTGAATTACAGAAGAGAATAAACCACCCAAACATTGTAATTTGCTTCAGTATCAGCAATCATTTCAGTCCTGACTAAAGGGGGAATAATGTTGCACGGGAATAGCATTTTAAATGTACAAACTCAGAACATCATACACATCTAACACATCCTACAGGATCGTAGGTGGTCAGGTTATAACAGCATGGAAAGCTTACTCTAGCATCCAAACCAAGAGATACTCTTTAGAAGGAAGTGTAGTTTTCATGATCTGGAGCACGCCTTTTCCCCAGCGCTAGGGACATAACTGGGAAGAGACCCCAAGCAACTTGCATGAGGCATGTAATACCTTGCAGAACTGGCTGCAGCATTTCTGTTGATGAAAAAGCCAGAGCTGTATTATGACTCTCTGTTGGAGTATCAAGTTTTTAGTGTATTTTGTATGGTGTTTGTGAGATATGGCTAAAAAAGGCTTGGTAACATAGAATGAACATATATTTTGCCCTTGTTACTGCAACCTAATTATGATGCAGAAACCAAAAAGGGAGTGTAAAGTATCAGGTGACATACAAGAAGCGAACCTAGTGAGAATTACTTGGTCATTGAAATCTAAAAGTCAGGAAGGTTTCGATCTTTGGGCTCACCTATAATTTGTGCACCATAAATGTAGACTGAAGTCGTTAGGGACTTTGTAATGACAGTGCTGTCTATAACAGTATCATCAAGCAAGACATTGGCATAAATCATTGGCACTTTGCAAAGTGTCACTTCTGTCAACCTCCCAGTGATGTGATCTTTAGTCTTTCAAATCTATAGACTGGCATTTGGATCAGCTAAGCACCTAACATCCTGTCTTGCATATTAAAGCTGCTTTAGCCAATATCTAAATGCTGAAGTAATGCTTGCTTAAAAATATTTTTGAATTATTTGCATAATATAATCCCACTATTTTAAAGCTTTCCTTTAGGGCATAACTGTACAGTCTGTCCTCTGTTGATGGATTCACAGCTACCTTAATCAATAATAAAAAAATGGTATTAATTGAGGCAAGCAGCCCTATAAAATGATAAAATAGATGTTAAGAAAAATTAGATACTAAAATAATCCCAGTCTATAAAATGCTTTCAAAGAAATGCTGTGAAGGTTAAAGCCTCTCAGTTTGGAATTATTTTAGATGATACATTTTTATTATGGATAGAAATTGTGCTTGTATGGGTTGAATATGTAGACTAAGTAACATAGGTAAATTTAATAACATCTTAAAGTGGACAGCAAGCAAGGAAAACTCTCTTTTGCTGCTCCAATGAACCTCAAACTAGAGTAATGTAGCACCTCACTGGACAATACTGAATTCCTATTGGAATTGTCTTGCTTTAGCTCTGGGTGAGCTTTTAAAGATGATGTATTGGTAGTTGTGTAAGCACTGCTGGGTATGTTCCCAGCCCTGGATATCTGTTTGTGTTACTGATAAATTGTTACACAGTCCCTGCTATGGTCTTGTTCCCTGACTGTTGTCTCAAGAACACCGATTGGTACAGATGTTTTTGTAATGGCTGCCTGAAGCTACCAGAAAGCATGTGCAGAATTTGCAGGTGTCCTTGTGACTGCACTGAGATGACAAACCATAGTCACTCCATTATACTCTTCTAATCCTTTCTCAAGCTATTACTACTCAGGGTTGTATTTTGTATGAGATTTTAGATGAGTTTTCTCTTGGATTATGGGTATATTTGTTGCACTCTAAGAGCCTTTGTGCCAAAGCCAATCTGATAGATACACCTGCCACCTTATTAAAAAGATATTGCAGTTGCAT
This sequence comes from Corvus brachyrhynchos, assembly GCF_000691975.1. Lineage (NCBI taxonomy): Eukaryota > Metazoa > Chordata > Aves > Passeriformes > Corvidae > Corvus > Corvus brachyrhynchos. The sequence continues at coordinate 8,045,562 of NW_008237681.1, forward strand.
TTGCATGCACAATTTCAGTCAAAGGCGTGAAATCATATTGGCCACAAATAAAATTACATGTAGCTCTATGAAAGTCAACAATTTCATGATTATCTATACCCAAGACTAAACTAGCATACTCACAGTCTAGAAGTATGTGACTCTTAACACTGTTTGGAAAAGGCTGTATTAGGCAAGTGGATGTTATTCTCTTGTCCACTGGCCTATGGAGGTTTTGGACTACTTCTAAAGTGTCTACACAAGGTTACTAAAACCAGACCTGTTTTCATTACATATAGGTATTTGTTGAAAAAATTGAAGAGGTTAAATAGAAGACAATGAGGTGTAGCAATTAGATTAACAGTAAGCAAATTCAGGTTGAGTTTCAAGAAAGATAGATGTGCTTAGATTTTAAAAAGACCTTTCAAAATTCTGGCATAAGTAGCTGTAAAGTCTCATTTGTCAGTAAAAACACAAATCTGAAAATATTATTTAGAATATTGTGGTGTATAAGCTCTTTGATGATCTGAAGTCCTATTGTTCTATATTCTTTGTCCAGGCATAACATAATTTTGGTTTATAGTTACCATCACAACAGAAGTGGACAGTATAAGAATGGCAACAATCTCACAAAAGCTTTGCAACAGTGAGAATCACAGATGGATGACCTTACAAATTGATTTTACTGTGTTTTTGATTGCCAAAGCTAATAAATGAGTAACTTAGCTGGGTTGTATCGATAAATTTGAAGCAAAATGGCTACAGCTGGACATGAATAAACAAACATGCTCAGAGTTGAAAGATTTATACCTCTTTTAGCATAAAAGCTGCCATATCTTTCTAGATACATTGAGGTCTTCAATGTCTAGCTTGGAAAAGCTCTTTTACAGGCAAGAGGAAAGAATAAGACTCTACAATACAAGCCTTTAATGATCAAAACTACAAGCAATATATGTAGTTTCTCATTTCAAAGACCAGAAGGTCTTTTAAAATTAACTTGGAGATACAGTAAGAGCGTCATCCATCATCCACCTGAAATTCAAAGGAGAAGACCCACTTCCACCATTGTTATTCGACGTTAACATATTCATAGTATATGTCCTAGATTTCTTTTTCTGTCTGTGTTTTTAAGCTGAATGAAGTCATAGCTCTCTGTAAATACCAGGAAGGAAAACTGAACTAACACTTCCATTTCTGCTTACCAATATTGTTTTGTCTGTAAGCTCAAAAAGACATTTTCATATTTGCATAACTTTTTCTACCGTGCTATGTTAAGTGATGAGGGTTGAGACAATATGTGTGTATCTAAAGGGATAAGAAAAAAGAATTACAAAAATTATTTCCATCAGATATTTGACTAGTAATTAGAAACAAAAGAAGAAACCTTTAGCAGTGAAATTAATGACTGTCTTGCGATAGGCTGTATGGGGTCAGAATTTTTTCCCCTAGTATGGGGACAAGAGTAAGAAATATAATTGCACAAATCATAATGAATTCAGGCTTAAGTCTGGAAAATAAAGAGCTGATACTCCAACCCCATTTCTAGTCTCTCCTTAGCTACATGTTTTATCTAACCAATCAGAGGCAAAAGACAGGCTCACTAGATTTCATACTTAACATTTCATTGCCATGAATAAATTTATTACATCCAAGGCATGGACAGAGGAAGGGTCTTGGCGGGAAAAAAACCACAAACTCACCCTGCCCTGATACTCCAGCTCTTCCTTATAATGGACACTGCATGAAAAGAGCTAAATGATTTCACCAGATACTGAGGTCAGTGAGCTAAATTCTCTGCTCTTACACAGTGCCACTACAGCATAACTGCTGAAGCCATTTAAGTCAGACCAGTGGAAAACTAGTCTAAATGAGAATGGATCTGTCTCAGGAAGGAGGCAGGAAGCTCAGCAACTCAAGAAAATGTGTATCTCCTACAGCATAGCTTCTTGGCAGAAGGGAGAATAACATTAAGGGAAGTTCCACTTCCCTTCAGGTTTATATGCACTCTCCCACTTAACACAATGTGTTTTTTTCCCTATCTATAAGCAGCAATAAGTTCAAATCAAACTCAGTAGTTCAAGCACAATTGCTGCACACCTGGAAAAACCCAATTACATTAATTCAGTGCTGGGAGACGCTGAGTGGCAGGGTAGCCTTATATCACTACAGGCATAAATTTCTTCAAGACAGAGCCTGGATCTCTTTGTAGTGCTCAGATGGACAGGCCCTCTCTGTGGTATTTCATCTGTCTGCAGAGAGCTTTACTGATGGGTGTGACCACACTCGAGAGCACGGTTGCTTGTTCTCTCTCTCTCTCTCCAGTTTGCCCCTTTTTTGGATTTTATCTGCTTTCAAAATACACTGAGATTTCCTGCATCTTCCTTTCCATCTATTGTGCATGATATTTCTACTTTCTCAGTTGCTATGATGCAGACAATTCCTCTCTCTGCTCTCCTCTTTTGCTCCCAGGGCAAGAGTTTGGAGAAGCAGCATCAGCAACTGGCCCTTCCCAACATCCAAGATTCATCTGGCCTGGAAGAAGAAGACAGCAGTAGTAACTAGTAACTTTAGTAACTGTGGGCATAACTGTAGGTGATAAATGTTAAGAGGTCAGCTACCAAAGTTGCTAATTTAACAGGTTGCTGTGCCGGTTTCCCATTCTGGGACCTTCACTGAGTTCTTACTGCTTTTCAGGAAACTGGGCCTGGCTTTCCCAAGATTTCTGTTATTATTTAATCAAGTATTTAAATTCGTGTACCAGTTCTAATACAAGGTGTTATTGCTTATGATTTACCAGGGAGGCTGACTACCTGGGATATAGTAGACAGTAATGATTCATCCCCTTAATGCCTGGTCCTAAGTGGGACATAGTTGTAGCAAACTAAAATATCTTCTTATTTCCTTTCTTTCTGCCTCTGTCACCAACAAAATATTCTTTCTCACCACACTTAATAAGGAGCTTTCACCTGATATGAATTTTATACCTAGTATTATTTGTGATGCTCTGTGTGTGTCCCAGTCCTTTTGTACATTTTGTCAATATAGCTGAAAATGCTTCAAGCCTGGATGTCACTATGTGTTTGTAGAACAACATAACCTGTGCTGGTCAGGACTGCAGGGTGATACTGCTGTAGTTAATTGACTAGCTTGACTCTTTAGTAGCAAATTGGGTTTTGTACTAATACTGAGTCATTCTCAGGACTGACACATCTGAAGGAGTGGAAAATTCCTTTGATCTAGCCATTGTAATCAAAACAGTGCAAAAGATAAATTTAAAAATGTGTTATATAGTTTAAAATTATAAATCATAATAGTGAAGCCTGACTTTTAAAGGTAAAGATGTAAGGGGTACTTGTGTTTCCTAAAGTTTCAGGAAATGGTTCTTCAGCTTTGCTTGAAGTATTACTTACCCTTTACAACTAGTATCTGGTAAAGGAGCTTTGAAAAGTGTTTGCATCCTCAAAAACTTATCAGAAAACATGTGTAAAAATACTCAGAGACAATGCACACAACTGTTCCTTATGGACTTACGATGACAATATGTATCAAACACTCAGCACATATCTAGGCAGCAGCTAAAGTTCAGCTACTCAACTTTAACCCCCAAGAGGAGGTCAACAGGAAAAAGGAATGCATGTTAAAGCTCACACCGATGTTAAGTGAGATTCCTTCAATGGGGCTTGAACTCCTACTCGAGATAGCAGCAGCAGGACTGAGTGCCTTGGAATGCAAATCGAGCTTGTTACTCAGCATCACAGGAGTCATAAAAGTTCTACATCAAAGATACAGATACAGGCTGAATTTTATCCAAGGGGTATTTCACCACCTACCCATCGGCCAGCTTCCAGTCTGAGACAGTGGCAGGGAATACTTTGAACTACTGCTGATTAGACTTCCTCTGACTTCACAAATACTTTATCATTGTTTGTTCCACTAAATTAACAATAGAAATGCAAGATCTTGGAATACAGACCTCATGAAATGCTCTCAAAGATGAAAATCCTTGCACCTTACAACCTGCATTGTTATTGAATGATCTTTCATTTTGAGTCTTTCATGTACAATTAAAAAAAAAGAAATCTCATTTCTGAGTGTTGCCAGACTAAATACTACTGACCATGAGATGACTCCAAACTATAGTGATTAATTTAAAATAATTTAGCTACCCTGCCTCATCTGCAAGCATACAAAAAAAACCAGCAGGGGGACATGTATAAGAATGGTACAGGTAACAAAACTGCCTCAGTTTTTGTTGCTTGTTCAAAGTTCAAAGCACATGAAAGGGCCCAGCAAGGAACCATAGAGTTCACATTTTATTAATCTCTTAGATTAGGGGGAAAGATGTACCAAGGAAGTGAAGAAATTCAGATAAATTGAAGTGATATAAAGTGGAGCAATAAAATTCAAAATAGTGAAAATTTGCATAAAGTCAGGTGTATTACTGTTAGTAGATCAAGAAATTGAATGAAAGAGAAAATAAAACCATGCAACAAAAGGCGCACAAAGGATTAAAATAAAGAGAGTGGGACAATGGGTTTTTTCATGGTACTGGCCACACAGGCTATAAGTTATAAAACAAGACCAATGAAAACAAGGCCCAGCAGCTTGGACACTTTTTTTTTTCCTTCTTGTGATGAAGATAAAAGAAGACATACATCAATCAGATTTCTTCTTGAATTCTGGAATGTTTTAAGACACTGCACTGCAGAAAGAGGTACAAAACTGCAGACAACAGACAGGTGAACTGGAATGTTCATGGAGGAAAGAAGATCTGCACCTTTGGTCTTTTATTTCAACCTTTTTTTTTTTACTGCTTGTCTTTGTACTGTTTTTGCTGAGAGAACTTTACCCACTGTTTCCTTCCATGTCGTTTTCCGTATGTGTCCTTCTAAGGTGTGAACTTGACCCTTCATGCTGATCACCCTTTGGTGAAGGCTGTCCTGCCATCACCCATACACAATGCCAGTGAGTACCACCATGCAGCTGGCCCTAATAGAGCAAATAAAACCATGGGGAGTCTGAAAGTGTGCCAAATCTGCCCTCACCCAAGGAAGATGTTTTATTCTGTGCAGTTGTTTCCTGGTGAATCTATGTGCTCTGCTTCTTCTGCAATATTCATTAACACAAGTCACTCGTACAGTAAATATTTATTTAACTTTAAGATTTATATAGTGTCTTTCACTA
>NW_008237681.1:8050757-8057728 GCF_000691975.1 Corvus brachyrhynchos
TATGAAGCTTTCAATAGTGTTTTGCATTAAATCGCTACTGTTGTCAGAAATAAATCAGCTATATTGTCATGAAATGAAATAAACCTAACAATACCCAAACAAGCAGAAGTACAAAATCAATCAAGCAAAAGCTAACCAAATAAATGTGGCTTGCATAAATAAAAGCAAGAAAGATTGGCTATCAGCTACATCAATGAAATACCTAGACATGAATGAAAGCAGGCATCATTAATCTGCATTGATTGCACTTGTTTGCTGGGCCGTGCTTCCTATCTGACCTGAACACCCGCTGGAAGCCATATTGCTGGTGTTACTTGTAGGCAGATGTCTGTTTGTGGCAGAGCCGGTGTTAAAGGCGAGCGCTAGGTTTAGGAATGTGAAAGGGGAGCATTTTTCTGTGGCAGTAAAGGTGGTTTGAAGGGTTCCAGTCTTGTTGATGATTTTCTCCTTTGTCTCTCTGTCCATCACTGCAGCAGTTGCTTAAGGGCAGCCATCAGTGCGATTTTGCTATATGGTCAATCGGTGAGTTGTTTTAGATTAAATACCTCCAAAAGCACTATTAACAAAGAAAGTCAGAGAGAACAGCAAGCTCCTTCAGTCATTGCAATGACCCACTTTAGGCCGCAGTATCAAAAACCAGCTATACCAGCATCACTGAGAGACCAGTGACCTCTGGGAGGGAGAGGAAAGGGAGAAGGAGATGCTGCAGAAAGGTTTTCAGTTGGCTGTCCTGCCAGGGAAAATGCTGGTGCAACTACAGACCAAGTTAGGGAACCATGCCAGTCTCCATGGTAGCTGTGGGAGAAAAAGAGACCTTTCAATTTCCCAAGTCCCTCAGATGTCTGAAGGTGACTGTGGTCAGTCACAGACACAGTGCCACATGTGAGCTTCTGTTTTAAACACTCCCCACATCATTGCTTTAGTTTTGCTTTTAGCATTGGGCTACATGCTCAGCCCCGGGGTAGGGTGAAGCGCTTAACCCACTGACTTCACACATCCAAGTTAGGAAGGCTGCAGTGAACAATGGCTTTCTATTTGCATACATTGTTGCCACAGGTTTCCTTTAATCATGGATTTCTCCCATAACAAAATACACAAAGAGAGGGAGGAAGCCTGGATCTGCCACAGTGCTTCCAACTGAGCAGCTCCCAGTGAAAAATGTCAGATTTACCAGGTGCCTACATGGAAAGCCAAGCACTCTCAAAACCCAAATCCACTCCCAGAGCACCTTGTGCCCCATTATCAACACTTCAATTTTACCTTTACACCATCTGGTTATTTAAGTTCTAAAGTGTGCTGGGTTAAGGTTGGTTTTCATTTGTACCCAGCCGAAGAAATAACATTATTCATCTCTAGAAGAGAGCAAAACCAAATCTAGACTAGTTTCACTTGAATATCTGTCCTGCAGCCATGACTCTCCCTGCTTGCATTAGGTGGGATTTATTTTTCCCTTTGTGAAGAAGCAGTGGTTTGACTTATGGTATTACTTAGTGTGATTATAGTAGAGCAGAGATAGTAGACCAGCTGGTATTACACCAATTTGGTAACAGATTCAGATATGAACAAGTATACCTTAGAACAGCATTTTCCTAGCTTTCTCCTTTTAGTACCACATTGTGCTATTTAAAAGATCCTTTACAAGTCCTTGCTAAGGAAACCCATCTGCATCATTTGCCCCTTTAAAGACCATCTTTAGTAAAATGGGTTTCACGGGCAATGTAACGAGGGTTTCATATGAAATTGGATTTTTTTCCTCACTTTGTTGTACAAAAGGTTAAAATTTATTTCTGTTTGATCGTGCTCACCTCAAAGATGTCCCCTGCAGGCTCTGTCTGTTGGCAGTTAACATGGGTTTAAAGAATGCTCTCTAGGCCATTCTGCAGCAAGAAAGTAGTAGGTCTTACATGGAAATGCAAACAAAACCTTTAAAGCTTTTGATCTTCTTGGGGACTTGATGAAATCTCTTGAGCAAATTGAAGGATTACATTCAACAGCAAATATGTACAAGTATAACAAATTAACTGTAAATGATATAACCAATCTAAAATGGAAGTATAAGACATTACTGTCTTATGGCAGTATTTGAACTTTGTTTCACTGAAACTCAAGGATATTTTAAAAGCAATGGTAAATGACTATTGACTACAAATATTCATTCAAATGCAAAGGGGAATTGCTCTGGGGTTTCTTTTCCTTTAATCTCCTTCTGATTTGATCTAAGCACATCCTTCTAACCTTAATGCAGAGGGGTGGGAGGGAGTGGGGGGGACAAGCTGTGAAATTCATACTGCTAATCCCCTGAGGACTTTCTAATCAGACAAGAGCCACTAGGGAGACAGTTTCCTAAAGGTCTTTTGTTTCTCCTCATGTAAAGAACACAGAGAGCAGGTACTGCTGTGCATAGTACACTGAGACTTTTGCATGGTAAAACAAAAATGCTTTGAAAGGCAGCAGGATTACCATATCTTCTTGTACTAATTGTCATTCAAAAAGGTGACCTATAAATTTCCCCCTGCTTTGAGCAGAGGTGGTGTGGTGACCTGGTCAACCCAGGTTCAAGTGTCATTGATTGGATGATGATGGACAAGGAAGAGTCCTTTGCCAGACATGAATCTACTTGACATTTCACTCATCAAGCACCTTGGGTTTATTTTCTAAATCAGCCTTTTCTTACAGTTTAGCAACAGTGGCATGCACAGGCACATCATCGTGTTTGCATCTGGTCACAGTTCTTGGGAGCAAGCACAAAGGAAGAAAAGCCTATGGATAATTTTCAATTCACATTACTTTTAAATGAATGGGGTGAAGAGCAGCCAGGACAGAAACACTGAGAAACTCACATCATTAGGAACTTCAAAAGAGGAGGACTGCAGAGCCTCTCTTGCAGCATCATCAACTAATTTGTCTTTCCTTTGGGAATACTTCTGTTCAAAACGCTAGAAAATAATTCACAATCATGATAACGGTTTGAGAAAAAAGTCAAAGCGATCACCTTAATCAGGCCCTTTTGAAGTTAAATGTACTCCACTTCAAGACAAGTAAAGTATTCTTATTATAGGCAAACATTAAGCAGATGATGTACAGAAGTCTGCATCTTTCACTACTCTTGTGTTTACAGACAGGATTACAAATCCATGTTCTCTATTGAAATCATGCAATCAAACCTTTCAAACTTGTGGTTTAATTACTACTGCTTCCTGAGATGCTTAACAGGTTGCAGACATTAAGACGCAGTTTTAACATCTGCCTTTCCAGTTAGACAGGCATAACCTTGAGTGTGAACTGAGTAGGAGTAGCGTATTGGCATTGAACAGAGTGTTTTGGCCATACATAAAATGTGTCACTTGAACCAAATTGCTACTGAAAATATGGTACAGTCCCCCTCTCCTTCCCATGCCAACAGAGGTGTAGTTTCATTATGACAAAAGTGCTTCATTTTGATATGAATAACTGACATCAATAAAGTGGATGTACTACAACACTCCTCCTGCATCAGTAGCAAGGAGCATGTCAGCCTAGCCACTTCAATATAAAATATTGCCAGAACAGGCATGACTGTGTGTTCAGGCCTGCTGGTAGTCCACCCCAAGGCCATGAGACACAAAATAGCCTGGGGGAGTCAAAGGGAGCAGAGCACTTCTGCTTATCAGGAGGTGGCTCAGTCCTATCAAGCAGACTGAGCCCCACCGAGTGCAAAGCCTTTTCAGCACTGATTTGCTCTGTCAGAATGACAGGCTTATCTGAGACCTCCCCATGGCTGGCTAGGAGAGATATCCGGGGTCTGGTGCATTGAGGCACCACTCCTTCCTTTGCAAACTTACCACCAGGGTTGAGCTCCCATGTGCTATCATTCCCAATAATGACAGCAAGTGGTTTGGCTAGCTATACCACGCTGTCAAGGCCCTATGCTCGTACAGTATGAAGCTCTGGATACAACCGGTTCAAATTTGCAAAGAAAATGTTTGTTCACTACAAAAAGCAGCTTTGGTTCAGCTGAAAAAATGGACAAATTCATGCCAAGTTTAATGACTTTTTCTTTTCCCCTAACAGTTAAAACACTTTAACTGCTGTTCAAGAATGTTTTAATTTTTCCAGAAAAGAGAAGGTCTCTTCCCCAGAAACCTCTCTCCCCTAGACCCTGGTATCTGAATGAAACATCTTCATTATACAAAGTTGATTCTTGTTTTTTAAGGGTGAAGGATGTAACTTCACCGTGAAAACTGAGAGTACTTTTGTGTGAAGCAATATTTCCATTCAGCTTGCAGACTGTAAAATCAGTTTTCTCAGCTCTACTAATGTGAATACCTGCTCTTCTACTAATACAACATGATAAAAAAGATCTTGAAAGAAATTAACAATTCTGATATATGCAAGAATACAGAAAAATGGTGTTTGGCACATACTGTTGAGCAAGCAAAGACTGAATATTAGGTATGAGATGATGGAAGAGCAATGCAGGAGGCACTGGCACTGCTGATTTAGCTGCATAATTTAACAGGTGAAAGAGAGATAGTGTCAGTTCCCTGGCTAGTTTTGCATCTGTCTTTGGTAAAGTGCATATTGTCCACACAAACTAACGGGAATCCATGAAATATGGCTGGGCAGAAGTAAGCTGCAAGCCAAATACAGCAGGAGGCAGTGATTTGGGAGCATCAGGGCAGAAGATAAGCATGTCCTTGGCAAGGGCCCATGAATGTTTTTTATGAGGACAAGCCATGAGACCCCATCATGTGGATAATGGAAATTCCTTGCAGGACAGATGAGGCCTCCTGTTGTACAGGCTGGTGTCTGACTGTTCCAGCAAGGGCTCAGCATGGCCCTTCCTCATGCAGATGCACTTATAGTATTTTCCTCCTTTACGTGACTGATAATTTCCAGGATTACCTCAAGAACTTAATATATCTGACACCTTTATCCACCTTTCAGACTAGGATGAATCAGCTGGGAAGCTCAGAGAAGAAGGAAGGACAGGCAGATGGGGGCTTGACTAGTAAGAAAACAGACAGAAAACATGATCTGCTTCTTTTAGCTGCTCTTCATGGACAGGCTAGCAACCACCTGGGATCAGTCCACCACAGGTGACAACCAGCCACATAGAGTGATCCCACCACTTATCCTAAAAGCCATGCACTGTTCTCCCCTTGCCAGTAGGTCATGTCCATCTTCCTCAGCTTCTCTTTTTGGTCATGTGTTGGTTTACTGAAGAATACCCATAACCTAACCCCAAATCTAGTTTAAGCTTCAGAGCAAATTTGCTATTTTAAATCTCTATATCTTTGAAAAAAATGGCATGTCCTGGAGTATTATGTAAATATTGACCATAGCAAATAAAAATAAAAACAGCAGAGCAAACCTGGCTGAAGGTAAAGCAGACATTGCAAGGAACAGCACAGTCTTAGATTAAGCGTGCACCATTTTTCTTGAGACATATTTTTATTGATACAGTTTAAAGAAATTTTCAAATGAAAAGCCATAATTAGAAAATGAATAAAACTCAGAGCACATGTTTGAAGGTATACAGCACCCCACAGAGAGTTCTTTCTTTGTTCCCCTTTCCTCAAAGCCAGCTTGTGAAGTGGCATTGCAACCTGACTGCTCCTCTATGATTTTTTGCAAGTTCAGCCAATAAAAAGCTAGGAATTTCCCATCTTTGGTTATGAAAAGGAAGTTTCTGAGATTGGAGTCACTGATAAACTGAATAACCCCTCTCAAAATTGCCTTATTACTTCCGTCTCCTTCCCCAAGCTTTGAGCAGAATAAAATATTTATATGCATCCTGGCAACAGCCCAACTCAAAAATATTATACAGCTAGTCCTATTGATTTTGAGTCCTGTGGAATAAATGTCTACCCATGTGAGTAATGGAGACAGAAATAACAGTCAAAATTATAATATTTAAAATTTGTGTTTTAAATATGTATAGGAATTCTCAAGTAATGAGAGTTTGTCTTTTTGTTTTAATCACAGCTGTAATACATGGTCTTATCCTGATTTTAAATCTTCACAGAATAATCCTGTTCTTGCTAAAGGATATGCCTGTCTGATGGCAGGAAGCAATCTGGTTTGGACCATTTCTACATGCATTTCCTTAATAACAGCTATTACGATATTCTGGATTTGAGACAGGCTATACAGCTTTCTTTCCTTTGATTTTATCCTTTAGATTGTAGCATAAATGCTATTTAAAACATTCCGCTGTCTAACTTTAGAACAGAAACTATGTCTACATAAAAGGGATTTTTTTAACTTGCTGAGAAAATTAAAAAAATTCAACATCAACTAAACTACAAATGAAGCCCAGGGCACTTGCTAAGTACACTTTGCTTTTTAAAAAAGGCGTATAAACAATAATCTTTCACAGCAAGGCTGCACTTAAATTCATGTTGGGAAAATGTATATGAATTCTCATGCTCATGAAATGAAATGATTCTCAGGACTGGTTTGTCTGAGCAAGCAGAAGCTATATGAGCTTTGAAAGGGAAATTTATCTCGAGGAAAAATTATTTTTGCCAAAATGATTAAGTATTTGGGGAGATGACTGTCAAAAAAGAACTGCAAACTTTCTTGGTTAAAACCTTTATTGATTAAATTCCTGTGAAAATATTCATAGGACAAAGCCATGAACACATTTTCTATTCCACAATGCAATGAAAAAAAAATCAAATATATCAAAATAACATTATGGGTAACTGTAAATTTCAGTCAGATCTGATGATACAATAAATTTCATGTGTAGGAGAAAAATGAGGGTATTATATTTAGGAAACATATACTTCCTAATGTTACATTTAGGAAGCATACATTTAAAAAAAGTATTTATTCTCTGAAAGGATTTAAAAGCATTTTTTAGAAATGTAAATTAGGCATAAAATGGTGAAAAGCTTTTTTTAAGGCCTTTTTGAAGCAGTTGTAGATACGTGCTGTTCTCCATTAAGACTCAAACCAGAACAAAGGAAAGGACAGGAGGTGTA
>NW_008237681.1:8057739-8079061 GCF_000691975.1 Corvus brachyrhynchos
GAAAGAGGTATATGAAAGATTTGTCTTCGCTCTTGCTATAAAACAAGAAAGCCAGTTCTTTCATCAGATTTTTGTCAGTGAGCAGAGGCACAAACTCCCCTCTTCCTGCAGCAGGCCAGGGTCTTGATGTATAGTTCAACTGCACAAAAGTTTTGAAAAATCCAAGCAGCACCTTTTAAGAATTATTGTGTAAATGAGTTTACCAGGATTATTACAGAATGAAGGGTCATCATCTAGCCTGGAGGCAACTACCAACCTGTGTAAGAGGTCAGATCTGATTCCCTGTGAATTCCTGAGATGTGCCACTGTATTTGTATTTCCACTATGAAATCACATAGCTTTTATTTGACTGGAATCAATAAATTGAAAATACGTTATTCATCTGAATTACTACTTAACATGCGATTTTTCAGCAGAAGCAACAATCTTATATCAGTGTGTGTAAACATTCAGTGACTATCTCTTAAGCACTAGCAGAGAATGTGATAATGAAGTGCCTGCTATTTAGATATCATTTCCTTAGTAACAAAGTTACATGGAGAAGACTACTCATAGCTTGGAAAGAGGTTCTTATTTTTTTATTACTAGCAAGGTTTTCTTTGATTTTCAGACTTTCTAAAGATCCACACCTTCCTAAGGAAGTCTGCTGAACAGCCACCTGGTCCTCAGCTGTTCTGATGTTAACACCCGCCACGGCAGCCTGTGAAAAAGCTAATTCTTCTTTCGTCTCAGGAAATTACTGAAGGTAGCAGGCTACCCACAATTTGAAGACTTGAGAAATTAAAATACTTGAGAATTTCTGATCTTGGGGAAAATAAGGCTAAGTACCTCATTCACATTTTTATCTGATTTAGAAAAGAACAATCAGGAGACTGGGAGCTGGAATATTTATTTCCATTAAGTTTTATCTCATCTTGGTTTAAAACTGGTGAATCCTGCACAGAGGAAAGACCATTTGTCCATATATCAACTAAGAAAAGTTCACCTAGTCAACACTAACTACTGTAATCGTCCCCTATTTGTAAAATTAGGCTCAGCAGTATTTGAATGAAAAGATTTTAAGGATAGGAAGTGGCATTTAGAAACAATGCCATTTCTCCAAAATCAAGCTCAGCCCTCCTGCTTGTCTAGAAAACTGCTCCTTCTCTGGCACTGACACCATCCTTGACTTAAAGGCCATTAAAGGTCTCACTCAACAGAGCACATAAATATAACCATATGGTACAAAGAAATGGAGTCACTGCAGAGAAAAGAGACGAACAGCCTGTTTTCAAACTCTCCCTGGTCAGAAACTGCTGAAAAGCAAGTGCAGCTTAATCTTCATCTAGAGCCGTACCTCTCCAGGGAATCTGAGGCTCAGTTGGTTTCTGCCCACAGTACAACCATCTAAAGGGATGTCGTGACAAATGAGAGGTGAAATGAAGTCGACTGATATGCTAGCAGGCTGACAGCACACAGATTTGGTCAATCATGGAAAAAAGAGATTGCACTGCTGCACACTATTTCAGCTCAGAATAATTAGTTTCAGAGACATCCTTTCCAAAAAAAAGGAAAATTTTGACTGCAGACAGAATCAGTTTGTAACTAGTGTGTTGACCACTTACAAGGCAATTGAAAAAAAAAAGTTTTAGTACAGTTTGTGACACCCCAGAAACAAACATTTTTTGAGTCTAAACATTCTTCATGTAGGAAATATTAATGAAACAGCCATGCATGTTCATACCCATTTCACTGGAGACAGTGTTCAAAACCAGCTTGTGCTAAAAATTTTACCAAACTTAACTGGCAAAGATCACTGGAAAGTTAGTTTATTTTCCTTGAGAGGTTAAGCAAAGTGAAATCACTAGGAGCAGTATAAACCTCCAAGGCCAAGTTATTACAAGAACTTTCTACCTCTCCTTTCAGGATATTTTAGTCTATAAATTGCACAATTCTGCTCCCGTCATCCTGCAATGTCTGTCTGGATTGTGCAGTCTCTGATCAGACAAGTACATCTGACAGTAATTTGTATATTTAAGGAGACTACAATGTACCCTGGAAAGATGTGAATTAGCAGGACAGAAGACAGCTGCCCCAACAACTGTTTCACCCTCTTTATGAGCTTACTGCAATGCCTGTTTTCACTTCAGGAGCCGTACTAGCTACGGCACTATGTTTTTCCTCTTCTACGGTAAGCATTTTCTCTCCTGTTCTGCCTTTGAGTGAGGAAAGAGCTCTCAGATAAAAGATGAAGTTTGTACTGCAGTTCCTCTTGCCTGGTCATCTGCAGCAGAGCCACACAGGTGGAGAGTTCCAGCTTTTCAGGACAGCTAATGTTATTTATGCTGCTTGTCTGGCATCTCCAAAAGTGGTCTCTAAGCAGGCTGTGCCCATCTTATACCTCCACAATATGAACTTTTTACAACAAGCACTTTCTTAACCACTCCCTCAGACTTCATTGCTTAGGCTTGATCAGGATGGATGCAAACACATAAGCAGGTGTCTTATGAAGACATTTTATTTGAGGGGAGGCAGAAGTGCAGCAGTGTCCTCAAAGGAGAGAAAAGGACAGGTTTTCCTACTGCAGAGACAAAGATGGTTCTTATTTGATAAGATATCCTTGCTCTTATTATATATTTCTGTTTATCTTCCTCTTCGTGTCCTGACAGGAAGCCTGGAAGAACAAAAAACTCCACAATACAAGTGTTTCTTCCTGCTATTTCTGCTTCAGGGGCTTGCATATTCGGACTGACCCCACCAGCTTACTGCTTTGGGAGAGGAAAGGTGCTGGAGCTACCCACAGACTTCCCTCAAACTATGTTCCCCCTGATCCCTGCTTCCTTCTAACTGCTTGGGATTTATTTCTTCACTGAGTATTGCAAAGTTCACCGGTAAACCTTTGAGCCTTTTGCTGAAATATACTCCTTTCAATGACACAGACAGGTTTTGTTAAAAAAACCCCAAAATGTATCTGAGGAAAATTTTCTCTTGCCTGACTGAAATTTCTGAAGAGAATTCCTTTTTTTTCCTGTTTTTATGCCTATCCCCACCAAACACTTCATATTTTCTCTCATTAGTGGAAGATTCATGTGATTTACGGCCACCCCCAAATGATCTGGTATTCCATCATAAATTTTACCTGAGCAAATGGCTCCTTAGAAAAAAATCGCTGCAAAGCTTTCATTCTAAACAAAACAAAATAGGACTGCTCTCTCTTTTTAGTTTTTCAAGCTGAAATAACTGAGCAGGTGGTAGACTTAAGCCTTACAACCCAGGATAATGAACTGCATTTTCACATTATGTGAACAGGGCAGAAGAACCCAGTGAATGAGAAAATGAATAATTTCTAGGAATCCACACCCTATTCCTCTCACAGACATTGTAGTCTATAGCAATATCTAGGCAATTTCTGTTCTCTTTTTCTCCTGTTCTAGTTTCATCCTTGAATACTTTTGAAGCAGGAGATACTCAAATGCCCAACTGTTTGTTTGTTTGTTTGTTTTTTAAAGACAAAATACCTCCTGTCACTGTGCTTTCTAACAGTCAAAATAAAAATTAGGTGATATTAAGAAAGAAAAAAATACTCAGCTATGTTTATAGACAAATCTTGCTCTGAGATTCTGTCAGTATCTTGCTAGATGCGTCTTGACTAAGT
The DNA here is from genome assembly GCF_000691975.1 of Corvus brachyrhynchos. Lineage (NCBI taxonomy): Eukaryota > Metazoa > Chordata > Aves > Passeriformes > Corvidae > Corvus > Corvus brachyrhynchos. The sequence goes on from NW_008237681.1 coordinate 8,061,374, forward strand.
GCTGCTTTAAGAAAATAAAAATTAAGAAATCATTAAAAATGTATTGTATCTGTTCAATTCAAGGCCCTAGTAATCAACTTCAGACCCCCAAGGTCACTTGGCCAGCTTGTGATTACAACAGCAACTTCAGCGCTCGGTATTGTCCTACGGCTGTGGCAGGTCAATGGAAATGTTCTTTAAACACCATAAGCATCTGATTGTGCAATACCTAAATCAGCGTCATTGATTATTCACAGTGCTGGACCGCTCAAAGCTGGGGAAGTAATTAGGGCTTTTTGTGTGGATTATTCACTGAGAAAAGGTCAAATAACTACAAACAGTGTCAGAAAACAGGAGTCACCAAGGACCTCAGCCTCCGTGATCAGTTAAGAAATGCTAAAGCAGGGTTTGATAATGATGTGCTTATGCCAGGTTCTACAGGATTTGATCATTCTGTCATAGAAATCCAATGAAGCATGAGTGATGGCTACTTTTTCCTTTGAAGCTTGCCTCAGGTCCCTGATGCCTGTCAAGCAAGTTTGTCAGTGAAAGTTGACTGAGAAGAATTTAAAAGGCAGTTTTTGTTCCAAGGGGAAACGTACATATGTATATGTATATACGTGTGGGTGTGTAAGTAAATGACTGACCAGTCATTTTAGACACATACTTCCTAATTTAGATCAATATACTTGTTTTGCTCCATATTTTTGTCTTCCCTATACAAAAACCTGCATTTGCCAAAGGGTCATGCTGTATCATCTCACAGATCTTTTATCAGAATACACCTCCCAACTCTCCAAATGGGAAGTCTGTACAAAGAACAGCCTTCTGCTAATGACTTTCTCCCTATTGAAATGTGAGAAGCAATAAAAGAAGTCTCTAGTTTTGTAACAGCATTTCCAGCGTTTGCTGAGTTTACAGGGGTACTGCTACTTAGCAACACCTTGTAAATTTAATTGCTAAGCCAGGGTGTACAAAGCATTCCAGTTCCATATGGGAGCCATTCCTTACAGACCTCCTTCCCTGGGAGTTCCCAATGTTGTAAATCTCTTCCCCTCCTCCTGTCTCTAAATTGCACTAACACTTTGGATGATTAGGGCTGCAGCAGTGATCAACATTTTCCCCTAGTCATTCCTTTCCATTGATCATTTAAATGAGGGATTATTCTGTTTTCCCATTTTAGCCCATGGATCAATTGTTTAAAACAATAGGTGGAGGTTAGTTCAGAAAATTGGTGCATCAAGAGAAACACATAAAGATGCTCTGCACAGGGAAAAGTTACTTTATATTAAAAACCAATGAAAGAGGACAAACAACGAAAAGAAACTTAAACAAAAAAGGAACAGTAGTAGCTAACAATATGTAGATTTGGCAGAGTAAAAGCAGGATCAAGTAATGCCTGCAGTAAAAATGCTGGAAGGGAGTGTAGGATGGCACTACTCAGATGGGAATTATAGGGGCAATTCACAACCCCCTGGCTTCTGCTTCATCATGGAAGCGTATTTCAAGTGTGCAATGAACGCTCGAGGGCTTTATTTTTAATGGAAATCTTATGCCACTGGAAAGAGAATTGGAAGACTGACAAACTTTTGACAGGCTGAGCAGTTGGATCATCTTGTAGGACTTGATGGATAAAGAGCTTGGAAAGATGAATAGTTCCTCTCAGGCTCATCAAACATCTAAAGGTAGACATGTAGATATTTAGTGGGGTTATAATCCTTGGACTTATGATTTTGGCAAAAGAAAAGAACTTGTCCTGGTAGAGACAACATGCTTAAAGCTAACAGGGTGCGCTATTTTCATTAAAATGTCTTAAATATTGTTATCTGGAAAATTTCTGTGTCACTTTCCTTTTAGGACCCCCATTGAACTCAAACATTAATGACATGGAATTAAACATTTCATGACCACAAATTAAGTTAGACCCAGTGCTATCAGGTAGGACTGCAGCCCAATTAATATATCTATATAATAAATTCCACAGGGTGATTAATTTACCTTTAGTGTTCTTAAATTTGTTACGGTTCTGTATTTGTCACAATATTAGATATCAGGCCCAGGTGTTTTGCAGACCTCTGGAAAATTTTTATTTGGCGCTTTTTTTCCCACCTCCTTTCTCTCTACTGAGACTAAGGAGGTAGCTCAGGTACAAAGCAGGAGGAGTGATGAACAGGCAAAAAGCCATAACACACAGAGCCAGCTACAGCTTCTCTTTGCCAGTGTGATGTTCCAGACCTTCTGATACTCTGCAGGACAGTTTATAATTTGAACAACTGTTACTTAGAAATATATGCTTGGGAAAAAAGAAATTAGATAGGAGATATAAGGGGAGAGAAAGGGTGTAAGCTAACATTTCATGTTATTCAAAAATTCAATCCAGAGTAAAATGATGTAGACATCACTTAAACCTTAGAAGAAAGATCTGCTGTAGAAATCATCTATTACTGACATCTTATTTCCCATCCCCAAAGTTCCGGAAAAGAGCAATGCAGCATCTCTGTTGTTGAATTTAGCATGAAAGGGCACTACTATAAGCAGCAGAAGGGAGCTGGCACCAATTTTTGCAGGTATTCAGCTGCAGAGAGTTACAAGAGGCCAAATGGATGCAAAGCAGAGAAGCCCCTGATCCATGCATTTCCATGGCTCTTGAGGCCCTAACAGCCAGTGGGGAGGGCGCGGGGAGGCTGAGGCAGCAGCGCTGGCTTGAGCTGCATGGCAGTCCTGCCTGCTGGGCACAGGCTGAACCAAGAGAGAATTCCATATCCCCTGGCTGCTCTGCACCTTGTCTGTACTGTGTCCAAATACTTGAGCAAGCAACAAACATGGCTTAGAGCAGACTTGCCATTCCAGGGCAAACTTGGAAGCTGTTCTGCAGTTAATCCTTACTGAGATAAGGAGGTTTATCACTATCTCCTGTGTAACCATGACAGGGAGATTCCACTATGGCCCTTTTATCATCCATACACAACAGAGAGGATTTGAGTTCTGGCACCTGCCTTTATTCCAGTCAGTAAAAATAAGTATTGCTTAACTATTTTATCAGACTTTTATTTTATTTCCCACTGTGAATTACACAGTAAAACTTTATTGTAACATATTGCAACTTAAGGTATATGGCTCTCCTATCAACAGCTGTATTCTGATTTGTAGTCCAATAAACTTTCCTGCTGCAGATTTCATGTGTACAGTTGTGTTGAGGTGTAATATATCACCGCAGCATTTTTAAACTCAGAGCAATAATGTATTCAATTAGGCTGAAATAAAACATGTAGTTTTCCTTACAATAAATCTTTTACTAAAACCTCTACATCACAAGTTCAACAAGGAAATAATACATGTCATTCAGACTAAGGGTGATTGTAGACTGCTGAGGGAAACAAGAAATTCTGGAGGTTTCATCAGTCCTGTGAAATCCCGCAACCTGGTAAGTGTACAAATTAGAAAAGGATGTAATATGTTACTAATGACACCTCTTGGGATATTCTTTGAGCCCATATTTACTGTTATGATCAGTAGGCTCATTTAAGCTGCAGGAGTTGAAAAGTAATACCAAAGTTGAGTGAAAAACACCTCTGAGCTCATTAGATGTGGCTGTAATTCAAACTCAGAAGGTATTTCTTTTCTTCTCTGTCATTCTTTATATTACTGGAAATATAGTGCTTGAGCTCCTAATAAAAGCATTATACATGATCACATATCTACAGTCCCTGCAAAACACGTTTACACCTCGACATCTGTAGCAGTGCCACAGCCTGAGCAGCGCCCTAATTCACCCCAGATGTCTCTTTAAAGGAAATACTGTAGTAGGGCTACTGTTCATAATATTTTCTGAGCATTGCCTTTATTACTTTGAAAGACTTTGATTTTTCAAGTGTCACAGACATTTGCAGTAATTTTTTTTCCTGTGGAGGAAAAAGCTATATCACATGTTTAAATGTGAAAAAAGATTTTGGTAATATTCACCCCTGGAAACGTCAGTTGGTGAATATATATCTATCCCTATCCATCAGCTGTGTTATACAAGAAGGATTTCATTATATGCAGTTTCTGTGCAGCAGAGCACACACAGTTGGGCCAGTATTGTATTGGATGTTGCTTTGAGCGCTCTCAGAGAGTGGCGTGCCAGAGCTCTTTACTCACACTTCAGTCAGCATTTTGCCAGCTCAGAAGCGTGCCAGATGGTCTGCAGTGTTTGGTGATGCTTGCTTCACAGCCAGGACTGTGGTGAATGAGAGCCCATGAGGATGGGTCCCCAAACAACTCTGTCCCTCTCTTTCAGACAGAGCAGTGCAGATGGGCGGGTCAGCAGCCGTCCCAGCACTGCTGTGAAGAGGGAACAAGCCAAACTAGACTGTAAGGATCCACAGTACTAGAAGCACTGAGAAGAGCCAAAACCTTTTCTGGAAGGGTTTTCCCAGGTCCAGATTTCTACAGACATGCAGGTTTCCCTGGTCAAAATTATAGCTACACAAAATCTGACCCATGCTATCTGTACTTATCCCAGCGTTCATAAGGAGCATGATCAAACTCTGGCCACCACAGAATCACAAACTGAGGGTGGGAGGAACCTCTGGAGATGATCTAATCCAACCCTCCTGCTCAGAGCAATGTCAGCTGGGGCAGCTTGCTAATTGAACAGTCAACATTGCCCAGTCTAGTTCCAATTATCTTCAGAGATGGAAATTCTGTGACCTCCCTGGGCAAACTTGTTTTAGTGTTTGATCATCCTGAGATTTCTTCAATCTGAAAAATCCTCCCTTTCAGCCTCTCCTTGCACATCAGATGCTCTTTTCCTTTAATTGTCTTCATGGCCCCTTTCTGAACTTGCTCCGGTGTGCTCAAGTCAATCGTGTACAGGGGAGCCCAGAACTGGACACAGCACTTCAGGTGTGCTCTCATCGGTTCTGAGTAGAGGAAAATAATTACCTTTCTTAACCTGCTGGTTATCATCTTCCTGATGCAACCCAGGATGCTGTTAGCCTTTGTAGCCACCCTGGCACATTGCTGGCTCATGTTCAGCATGGTGTCCACAGGGATTGTGAAATCCTTTACCACCAAGCTGCTTTCTGGGTGGTGGCCCCCAGTGTGTAATTGGTGCATGGAATTATTCCTCTTCAGCTGCAGAACCCTGCAATGCCCTTTATGAAGTGCAGGACTTTGCACTTCTCCTCCAGCTAGACCCCATGGTCTAGCTGGTGCAGAGGCTGCTGAGTCTGGTGGTGTGTGGGCTCTGTTTAGTAGGACATGTATTGGCAAAAGTGCACTGGTTTTAGCAATATCAGCCCTGACTTTGGAGCTATTTAATTGTTGGAGATGATGAAATGTTGGACATGCAGCTGGTAGGGACCACAGCTACTACTCCAAGCTCACCTGAGAATCCCTTCACCCTGAGCCCCAAGTTTCAGTACCATTACACTGGTACTTTGGGCTGCAGTGTTTGAAGATGTAAAAGTGCTAAATAAATGTGGTCGTACCTGTTGTGTGCACACAATCACAACTGAGCAACTTGAAGACCAGAATTAACACTTCAATTTCTTGTTTTTCCCCCCTCCTCCCTGCCCCAATTCAATATTACATTAAGAAAGGATACAGCCCTGAACACCTCTTGAAGAAAAGTCACACTGATGTCAATTTGCAGTCAGGTAAGGAAACAATAAGGTTTCTTCCTTGTGCTTCCTTTCTTGTTTAGTCTGTTTAGCTCCTGAGCCCTGCAAAATGTACATGAGGACATTTCACGGTAATGGAAAAGTTCATAAACAAGATCAAGATATACATAGAATCAGTCATTGTTTAAATATGAAAGCTGTGATCTCTTTGAGACAAAGAAAACGGACAGGTACAATACGTATTTAAAGAATGTAGCATATTTTTGAATCATTCCAGCCTAATTTTCAATCCTCTTTTCCCACAAAACCCAGTTAGGCAGCTATCCAGGGCACTTGTAAAAGCAGTGCACTGGATGACTTACTGAAAAGTTTAAATTTTGGGGGAAAAAATTCAAAGCATTCTTCACAGTTCATTTTTTAATTTGAAGAAAATACAGACATGAAAAATAATTTAATTTCCCATTAAGGTATACCAAATTGAAACCTTTATGAGTGGATAAAACAGTGATCAAAATATCATGAATATGGCTCTTATTTTTTTCTTTTGTGCCTACCATGTAGGTATTTTTTTAAATAAGGTAAGGCTCATGTTTTGAATTTCATGGAATACATTCCAGTGGGGGGAAGACAGGGAGAAGAAACAACTAGGGAGAGAAGTTGAGCTGACAGTGCAGTTTCTTTGCAGTGACAACCACATGTATTCATAAATATTTTACAAGTACAGCTTTCAGACTAGTAAATTTAACTGCCACATTAATTCAGCTTGCAAGTTTATAACCTGGACATTTGTGTGTTGTGAATGTCCAGTATTCTGTCCACGGTGACAGTAAAAGGTTTGTATTTTGAAGGCTTTTCTCCTGTAGACTGATTTCCAGCTGTAAGACTCTTGTCTTATACAGCACCTGTGCTTCTTGTATAATACTACAATGCATCAATTATTAAAGATGTTGAAAGATGTCACAAATATACTACTTACGACATATTCCTTGCTGTCCAGGAATGGAGCAGAATATTTTCATGTCCAAGATCACCACAGAATCGTCTCAGGAGCACTGCAGAGAAAGTGGTATGCTTTTTACATTCAGTGCATTTTATTATTAATGCTACAGAGGTTCTAAAATGAAACTGATGAAAATAAATGTTGTAATCAGAACCAATTATGAGCCAAATGATTGTAGCTGACATTCAGAAATGTTATCAGTATCACAAATACCACTACTCAGCATTAAGACTGTTTCCCATAAGTCAGTGTTAAAATTAGTGGTCTCTTGGAGAGCTTAGATATCATTCAGCAAATGGTGTGGATCTTTCCACTTCTTTGGATAACGCAGGGAGAGAATGAAAAAAGAAGATGATATTGTTAAAGGGCAGACTAGAATCCAAAAAAAATTAGAGGGTCTGGAAATGTGAAAAGAGAAAAAGCCAGCTAAAGTGGACTTCGTGAGGGCAAATGCCATGATCGCCATAGAGAGGAGAGGTATTTCATATTGAGTCTCTCCATCTAACTTCTGGATTCTGACATTATAATGAGAGAAATAAAGAAAAGCCAAGGGGAAAGCAATACAAAGTAAGAAAGAACTTCTTTCTGGAAATTTCTAACCTGTTGTGAAATCTGATTTGCCCTAATCCTGTACTGAAACTTATTTTAATCTTTCAGAAGAATTATACTCTTGGCTGCAAAACCAGACCCACCCCACTAGCTGTCATGTCAAGGGAGCATTAAGCCCGTGTCAAAGGATGTCATTTGATCCATCTTGTCTTCCCTACAGCTTCTGCTGATGACAGTTCTGCAGAGCTTTTGATGAAAACTAAATCTTCTCATCTCTGGCATATTCCTCACTAAAAGACAATGACAAACACTTCAAGCACAGAAGGTATGTGCTACATGCATTTCCCTCTACAAACCAAGGTGAATTTATCCCTGTGGACAAATGCTTCAAAAAAGCTGTCTGCCAATAGAATTGATGTCTGGCTCCTTGACTGTTTTCTGCCAGAGTCAAATCCTTTCGATATGCACCAGTCCGATTAATCCTTCAGTGGATAGAAGGTGGTGCTTGTTAGAAGAAGTTATACTTTGCAATGAAATGAGCTGCATATGGAAAAATTCTTCTATTTTGCCCTTTGCATGCACACATCACAATAGTTTGCAGCCAGTTACAACCAAAACCACTCTGGATCTCTTCTAGATGACTTTGGTCTGAAGAGTAAGACCCTGTAAACTGCAGATACTACTTCTTTCCATTGTTTCTAATGAAAGGAATAAAACCAGCCAAGTGTTTGTTACAGTAACTCACAAAAACTGCTTTTAAACGGATAGAATCAATTTCCCTCTATCTGTTACTTCTGACCTGAGCAATTTTAAAGAGTTCAGACCAAGTAAGTGCAATCCATGACTCACATTATATCCATACATCTCTTTCTTTTCCTTTCTGTTCCAGGAGTTCTACTGTATGTCCCAGAGGGCTAAGTCTTCCAAGCAAGAAATGAGCCACATGAGAGGGTATAATGCATTGGAACACGAAATTCAAGTGTTTTCTGTAATAATTGCCAAGATACTCCACTTTCTCACACCGTACTGCATGTGTGTGTGGTAATTGTTTATCTTCTAGGTGTAAGAACAAAGTATTAATTTATTTATTGCCTAGTGTCTTAAAAGTCAATGGGATAAAGACACAAGGAGCTATGAGCCTTCCTCTAGGTTTTCCATTTACACATAGGTATGTAAAACATTCCTGAAGTGGGAATTGTTTAAGAAACACTATTTTTTTAACAAACAAGATGGCCAAAACCCAGATAACACATTCTAATGCACTTCATCATCTTACATGCCTAAATGTTCAAAATGGAAACTTCTCAGTTATCCCAGCAAGGAAAAATTCATTCTGTTACTGAAATGAATATGATAATATTGCATTTGTATCTTACCATCAGCCTCCTTTTCAGAGGAGGTCTTATTTCTCTCAAATGTTCTAGGAGGTAGGAAGAAAGGTTGTTTGTACTTATACTGGGACTACCCTTGCCCTGCTACGACTCTAAATTTTTTTCTAAAACCTCTTCAGAAACCTTTCTGGATTTGATTTATTTTTCATCCCAGTCCCAGGTAGATACAGGCAAGAAGAAATATGCCCTCTGCTTGCTCCTTTCCAATCTTGTATGCACAGTTATTAATCTTCATAATGTTTCTCAGACAGGTCTTTGTTCCCTAATGACTTCAGGCACACCTTTGGGCATATTAGTAGGCAAAACCCCTGGTGTTTTTCAGGACAGATTTCCCATAGTTTAGTTTATGAACCAAGTTCTGAATGTTTACCTAGGCACTCATTCAAGTTTAGACTGAGATTTTTAAAAATAGCAATCAGTTGCTGCCATCAGTGTTGCATGGGTTGAGACTATTTTCTGATGTATTTTCAGCACTTAAGAACCTAACTTTTGTTGGAAGTCAATGTCATCAAAGTTGCTTAATCACATTTTTAAAGTGAACCATCGCTGTGGTTCACTTTAAACCTAAAATGTGGAGTGAATCAATGCATGCATCCTTTAAAAAATACTACAGAAATTGCAAGGAATTTAAATTACATACCATGTTGCCAGTCTTCAGAGTTCTAATATTTTTGTTTCAGAAAAATGAATAAAAGGAAAATATACTTCATGAACTGTCAGCCTATCAAATGTACAATATACCCAAAGTCACAAAATTTACAATAAGATGTGATGCTAAAATCCACGTATCAATAGAAAAATGTCAGTATTATTCCTTAGCCTTACTATTCAGAATTAAGGAATGAATTAGTTAAACTTTTGAAAGTCTTAACCTCTTCAAGAAGGCTTTCTTTCACCATGTTTTGTCTAAAGATTATTTATTGGAACAATTTATTGAGCAAATTAATATTCAGAAATAATTTTGTAATTTTCAGGCTAACTACCTTAACTGTCATCATTGCCAGTAGTGCAATGCCCTCAACAGCTGCTGCATGGACTTTATTTTAGAATTAATTAACTTTTTACCTTTCCATTTCCAGAGGTGGAATAAGACTTCACCTGTTACTTCTAAGAGTTTATCTTAGTGCTTAGGGAACTTACACTGAAGAGGCCTCTCTCTTGTGAGCTGGGACAGTCAGCTCTGCAGGTTAGGCCAAGCCAGACTATATCTCACTCAACAACAGATACTGCACCGAAATAAATATTTAAGATTTCCTACTAATATTTAGCTATTATCCATGCATTTATTATTTATTAGTTACACTATCATGTTCTTTCCCTCCATCCTTTATTGCTCAATAGTCTATAGTTCCAGTTTGTAAGAGAGGATTTACTCATGAAGAAGGCTTGTATATGGAAAAACAATGTGAGCAAGTTCTTGTGATACAGTCTTTGTTGCACTGACTGAAATGCCAAGCCTCCTACAGCCCCAATACTTTTTAGCAGTTCACTTTATTAGGCTCCACCTGTGAAGTGAAAAGGAATACGATTATTGAAGAAAGCTTCCTTTTACTTGACAGGTTTCAAGTACCAGATCTAATTATCATGCCATAAACTGACAATTTCAAAGGATAATGTTCTGATAAATACTGTGTTAAAGCCAACACATTAAACGCAGTTTCTCATTATGCCAATTGGAATGGAAGCAATATTTTCCTTGCCATGGGCACATTAGAACGTGGTCAGGCAGAAGCTGTAACAAAACCAGGTGACATTTTTATTATAATTAAGGAGAATATGTCCAGCTTCAAACATGGAACTGGACATCATCCTGCAGGCAGCTACTATCCGTAACGTGTCAATTTAACCAAGCCACTCAAGAATATGCTGGTTTTGGTGCGATGCATTTATACACGTATATCTATGTTTGTACCCAATACTGTCTTGGAAACTTTCTGGTTTAAACCTCATTAGAAATGAGCAAATGTTTCTCAGATACTTCAATTATTTAAAAGTTCATGAAAATACGAAGATGAATAGGAGAGGAGGTTCTATAAATTCTGTAGAGAGGCTGAAGTGTGAGTTTTAAGACCTAAGAGAACCCACACAGAAAACAGCAAGAGCTTTCATACGTGCCAGAGTGAGAAAAAACCTCCCTCAGAAGTCAATCACAAGACCAAAGTAGATCCAGAGCTCAACTTATTTGGAAAGAAGGCAGTATTTTCTGCGAAATAATAGATCAAAGGTTTGCTCTTCCATGCATTCACAAGCCCCGTGTGATCTGGAGTCCCTTACTTGATAGCTTCTCCTGTCCAGAGAGGCTACTGGGCTGGCAGGGCTTCCCACATCCCTCAGAAGTGGTGTACTTTTGCAAGCGACACCCAGACATACCCAGATATTCCTTGCAGTGAAAACAAATCATCATCTGTCTCCCAGCTTTCCTCTTTGATTTAGGAACATGTAGAAACAAGTGTTGAGCTTGACACCATTATTTGCTTTCTTTTGTAGAAAACTGAGAGATGCAGCTAGCAATCTGTGTGATAAAAGCACTATGCCTACCAGTATGCCATCCCCACCCCTTTTAGATAAATATATGGCATGAAATGTACAAAAATGTGCGTATCAGGTTCTCCTCCTACAGTCCTGCTTTCAGATAAGTCATCTACAGAGTGCTTTACTTTGCTAGTGTCACAAAACCAAAAGAAAACTAAATATGGAGGAGAGAGAGATTGAGAGAAAAAGGACAATCTTTGAGTAATATAGCCTTCAGATCTATGTTCATGAAGCCACAACACAGGAGATTAACAAATCTTGCTGCAGCCTTCCTGAGGTACAGGTTTGAATCTTCTCTAATACTGATTCGAGCACCAGCTGCTGCTGTTATGTTACTGAATCTTTTAAAGAAAAAGTTAATGATGTTTTGAAGGACTACAAGTGAACATGATTTCTTCCACTTCATTTCTGCTCTCCAAGTGACCTGATATTGCTGAAAAAGGAGTGAAGAAACTGTCCACAGGGGTTTTCACCCCAAGGTGTTCGCTGTTATGCAGGACAGCGCTGGGACGCATTGATGTATTGCATTTATTCAAGACTGTGATACTATTCTAGTACTGCTGTATCTTCACGTTCACATCACTCTTGCACTCATCTCTTGATGCATGTCTGAGAAAGGATATACATATTTTTGCGTTGGTGCTGTTAATATGTAACTCACAAAGATACCTTAGTTTAATCGTATTGCTGGCCAGCAAAGATCTGTTGCATAGTTTTGGCAAAGCATCAATACCTCTTTAACCACACTGCACTCACATGTGTCAATTTTTATATTCAGAGCCATGTCCCATCAAGACAAGAATGTGAAAATTAATTCAGATGACATGTGGTTGGTATGGTGAAAATAAACAGTGTTCTGACATATCTCAAAGGCATTTGCATAACTGCAAGGTGCAGGTGTTTCCAAGAATCCCTGGCATGGCTTATGAATGACAGAGTATTTAGCTTCAGGCTTCCTGGCCAAAATACATTCCAAACACTATGGAAAGAAAAGAAACATACCAGCTCATATAATAATTTCTAAATATTACTATATCAGATGGTAATGACTTTCTGAAGAAGCTACAGGTAAGGTGGGGGGGAGAATGAAAAATCCCAAGAGAAGGCAAGTGTATGTATGAATATGAACTGGCAATCTTAAATACCTGAGACATTAAACCCCTTTGGATCAAGTTTATACACTAAGCTGGCAATGCTTTGAGATAGACAGTTCTTTTCCTGTTGCTTGCAGTTGCCATGAATTTACTGGAAGCACTGACTCATGCTTAATTAGTGGTGCCTTAGGTTATTTTTATATTGTTTTATGCTTTTACAGCATCTGCTATTTTTAAGCCATATTATTATTCTTCAGAAGATTTCATTGTGATCTGGCACAATGATTTTTACGTAAGATATTGAAACCTGAAAAACATATATTTTTAGTATCTTGTTATGACTTAATTCCAAGCAGACAAATCTGTGGATGATAAGCTTTCTTCATGTAAGTCACTTAATCAAGTAATGGATTGGTTATTAACTAATACATGGAGTTGCTCCATACCTAAATTCCTCAGAGATAATGAAATTATACCTATTAGAATGATTGCACAGCTCTTTGTATCTGCATAGCAACACTTTTTCTATCTGTAAGGAGAGTAGGAAAGTGTTAAAATTTTAAATCCCTGGCAAACCTCAGAGGAAAACATCTTTGCTTGCAGTGTTTGTTCACCACATGGTGCATGCTTCAGAAGGTGCTAAATCAGCAAAACTGCTGAATTTGAAATATCGGGAACGTTCATCTGCCTCTGAATTCAGTTATGCTATATGTAAAGATCATGAATAGAATCTGATAATGTAACAGCAATGTGGAATTGCATATTAAACATACCTAACCTGTCATTAAAAACCTCTAATTACAGTAATCAGAAGAGTCCCTGTGCTGCTACTTGTCATGCTATATCTATATCTCATTTTAATAGGAGAAGATAGTATTTCCGATTATGTCGCTTAATATACAGTGTATGAAAGTTATGGGCCTGAACCTGTTCCCATGGAGGTCAATGGCAGTTTTGCCATTGTCTTCAATTAGAACAGGATGTTGTTTTATGACACTAGAGTTTCATTTGCCTTAATTAACTTACTTAGCAGGTAATGAAAAACTTGAAAAAAATAGCCCTCTGGCTCATGAGTTTGGCACCGTATTTAATATTTTCATTAGGAACAATTGCATTGATAAACTTTTATGCAGAAAAGTGTAAGGTAAATCAATGTATTAGGTAAAATCAAGCAGTTGATTGGGAAGCCCTGAGACTGCCTTCCATGCCCTGACCTCGTTTTCTTTTATTCATCAGTGACTAGGTCTAGGATGTTGAATGTCTAATGATTCGCAGTGTTAGATTTAGGCACAACAGTTCCATACTTTATGGATGATATACTTTATACATCATGGAGACATTTGCTCAGCAGGCACTACAGAAGTGGCAGCTGGTTTTCAGGTCAGCAGCCTCAATGGAAACAGCAAAGATAGATGGGAGATGAGGCTGAGGTGCTTCTTCACATCATGGTTGAAGCTAGGAGATACCCATCTGGGAAGATCCATACAAATGTCAGTGAAGGCAAACAAAACCCTGCGGAAGCAGACTTATATAAGGTGCTTTGATTTCTTAAATTAAATGTAAACCAGATCAGTCTCCTTCTAACTTTTTCAGCTTTTAAACTGCTAACAGCATCTATAATGTTAGCATCACGCTCATGCCCGGGAAAGATAAGAAGGTGCAAAAACAGTGATGAAGGCAGTTCTGCCAAGCGAGCAGGACTGCACTGTGCCAGCTGCTGGGGATGTAGGGTAGCCCCAAAATGCACACTCCAGGACTGCAAAAATATAAGGACTCTGTACACAACACTTTTCACAGAAAGGACAGGAATTAAATGATCTTCAGTGAGCCAGTGACAGCTGAAGGATTACTGTGGCCTGCTGGAGGGGTGGTATGGCCCAGCAGTGGATGCACTTTTTCAGAATTTCTGTGATCTGATCTCCACATGCTGCCACATACTTCCCCTGTCTAGAAGACAGAAGTCTGGCAAAGCCACTTCTCCTTCTGGGCACTGTTTCTACAGCCTGGGGGTAATAACTCCTCTTTACCTCCTAAGGTTTCTGTTTTGGTTTGGTTTGTAAGGTGCTTAGTTACCCAAGTGTTGGGAGCTATAAAACATCAAGATCAATTGAAAACCCGTCACTCAGAACTTGAAAACCCATCAGTCTCTGTATTCAGAGCTTTTTATTAAATTAAGAAGTAAAAAAAGTGAGACAATATTGGCTTGAAGTCTGCTTGTTCTCTTTAGCATATTGCTATGATTGTCTTGGAATACTTTTAGCCAGGCACTGTACTTTATGGACATTATTGTAGAAATACTTGCTGAGAAAAGCTATTTTATTAATTGGGTATTCTCACTGTAAGTCATGTGATATCCCAGAAGACACTTTATAAATAAAGTGTATTTGCATCAGGAGTTTTTCAAGGTTCTCTATTTTACAAAATAATAGTTCACAGCTTAAACTAAATCCATCGAAGTGAAGCTTATCAGTTGAGCACTTTAATAAAATGAAATCAAATGCAATTTCTAGTGGAGGCAACAAATGCTTCCTATTTGGCATGATATTTTACATATCTATGTATCACTTTAAAGAAGGTAATTGATGATGTTCATCTTGTAGAGAAAATGAGTTTGCATGGCAAGAAATAAGCCTATATATCTGCCTCACTTGAACCAGTCCTTTCTATATGAAGCCTGAAGATTTTCATGTATGTTTCCCAGAAACAATGCTGAATTCAGACAAGAATAGACAATGCTGAATTCAGACAATTAAAAATATTTAATTTTAAATTTTACAATACTTTTCAGATTTGTTACTCTTTGTGGCAATCACAAGAGTAGGAAAAAAAAAGCTGTCAGTGCCTCAAGGAAAAACACTGGGTTATGCACATTAAGACAAAAATTCATTTGAGATGTTTTAAAAAGAAAGACAGAGAGTGAATGCCTATACATATGATGCAACATTTAGCTCTTGTTAGCTAGACAATAATCTGTCATATATTCATTTTTTAGGCTGATGGGAGCACTCTCCTAAAGTGCACTTTGACTTTTTAAAAATAAAAATAATACAGCAGCTTCTTTTTTAACTCTTAGCTTACCACTTCACTAATTTAGTCAAAGGCTGTGTGTCTCTTTGAGAAATGCCACTTGTTTAGAAAGTTCTTTATCTTTATTTCAGTATAAAGACTGGCTGTTTAGAGGCTGTGAGCCTGTATTTCATAGCTTAATGCACAAATCTTATTTAGATTTTACTCTGATTCTGATTCAGTTCCACTTTAAAACTGACTGTTTTATTTCCCCTGTGAAGGGAAATGCAGCATTACACAGAAAAGCTTTGAAACTCTGGAAACCCCGTTTCCCCCCTTTTTGTTACTGTTCCTTCTGCAATGTACAGAAGAGGGAAATTAAAAGGAAGGAATGTAAAGAGGGAAGTTTTACCCCCTGTAAAATGGGGATTGCCCTGATGCTCACAAAACACAGGCACACTTAAGCTGCCTGTGCCTCAAGGCTTCTGCTAATTATAGTCAAATTTACCTCCAAGTCTCCAAAGTAACAATTTTTGCTTGATTACACAAGGACACCTGTCCACCTATTGATTTCTCCCTAAAATCTGGTCGCTGTATCTGGTAGATACAGTCTTCAGATACTACCTTAAAAATTTCTTGAAAAGCATCTGCTGGATGAAGGATGACGAGCCAGGCTAATGACACCACTGCAGAAAAGAGTCACCTGGACACACTGGGTACCTATTCTGCTTGGCTTGCAGCGTGGTCAATGAGAAGAAGTTTCCTGACAGGCCAAAAGACAAAGCAACCCCTCCAAACTGGCCACAAAAAATGCTGCCCCTTTCTCAGTGATGGAGGAAGAGGAATGGAGAAGAAAAATCAGGGCAATGGCTCAGATGATGGTGAGTGCCTTATGGCACAGGGATAGAACTGATCAGATAGAATCCATTCTATTGCAATAGGAAAAGGATATAGGATCTTCATACAGAAACACAAGGGAACGTACTCTTCATTAATTCCATTACCTATGGTATAATTTGTTTAAAATATGACTCGATGCATTATACCACAGTTAATAAGAGGATAAAAGAACTAGAAAGAACACTAAATTTATATTAGAGGTTACATAGTTCCTCTTATTATTTCATCTACCTAGAATGATGAGGTTTAGATTTTACTTCTGGAGAATGCAAGATGATGTTTTAGCATGTTTACTCACCTCAGAGTTATTAAGAATCTTCACAAAATGTTCATTAGATATCAAAATTGCATAGGGGGTTAAGAAAAGTTTACGTAATGTCCTGGGGTGATGTTATGAAGCCGCTTTATTCCTTAACCGTCCGCTCAATGCCCAAGGACGCTGGATGGACCTGGGGCTGGGGTCAGAGCCATGGACCCGAGGGGGCATTGAACGGTTCAGCCCAACGGCTCGGGGGTCTCTGGGGCTCGGGAGGGAGTGCGCTGGGAGTGCTGTGCTGCTCTTTGGGTTTCTTTTGTGTTCTGGCTACCAGGAGAAAGGTTCTGTTGGTTTTTTTTCTTGTTCTTTTTCCCTTCCCTTGCCCCCCTTGCCTCACTGCCTCCCTTCCCTCCTCGCCGGTCCGGGGAGCCTGCGTGTGGCCCCGGCGGGGCCGCGTGGCTGGTCTGAGCCCATGTGTTTGTTCCGTCTCTGGGAACTTGTTGTATTTTGAGGTTTTTTTTCTGTTCTACCCTGTTTTGTTTGGTGTTAATAAACAGTTTGGTTTCTTTTTTCCCACTTGCGCTTCTTGTGACCCACTTGTCTCATTGGTGGCAGAAAAGGGGAGGCCCTTTTCCCTTTGGAGGAGACACTCACTCCGGAGTGTTTCCTCCTGAAGTTTTGTCTCAAAAACCGAGACATAAATTTGGCACCCAACTTAAGGGGCATGTGGAAATGGAAAAAAAAAAACCAAACCAAACCATTTTGGTTTGAATTACTTTTGTAGTGAGTTCACAGCAGTAAGACCACGCTGTTTGATTTAATAGTTTTTCTGTGGAACCTAACCATAAGTACATGTCCACAGCTATGGGCAGTCGGGTCCCTGGCTTACACCTTTTATAAGTCAGGAATAAGAATCAGGACTGCCATTTTAATATGCTTGGTGTTAGTGATTTCTCGAAGTTTGTCTGAAGTAATGGAAACCATTGAGAATGTGTATGTTATGTTGTTTTTCCATCCTGGCCCTGGTAGTTTCCTTTTGGAATGTATTAGCAATTACACCCAGTTTGTTAGGGGTAAAGCAGGGGATGATATTTCCCAGCCCTTCATCTCCTTCTTCCCCTTCAGATCTGGCACGTCACCTTTTGAAAGTGTCCAGTTTCCCCTGGATGTTAAAGATACCACTTTTTAATGATGTTATCTAGCAGGGTTCCTCTATGTGGTCTCTAGCTTGTCTAAAATAAGGGCTGAGATTTCCAGAGGGGTTGCCCAGACACCTGCCCCAGTTGTGGAAAATCCTAAGTGGTGTGGGGTATGGGAGGACATAGGCCAGACACTGAAGCAGTTTTCTGACCCAGTAGCCTGGAATTTTCCCCCT
>NW_008237682.1:0-316 GCF_000691975.1 Corvus brachyrhynchos
GTTTGGGAGACCCCTGCCGAGGGAGGATTCGGCACTGGGAGGGTCCTGGAGGTGGATTCAGCACCAGCCAGGGCACCTGGGACCCCCCAAAAGCTCAGGGAGAGCGGCCTGGGGGGCTGGAGCCCCCCCGTGTTCCCGGGAATGTGGGAGGGGGGTCCCACCCCCGTTCCTGCTGGGGCGTGGGGGGAGCCCCCTCGTTTTTGGGGGTCTGTGGTGGGCTCACCCCTCGTTCTCAGGGGTCCGCGATGGGTTTTAATAAAGGAGCTGGAAACGGAGCCGAGGGTCTGGTTTTGGGGGGCTCCTGGAGGGGGTTTGG
>NW_008237682.1:2432-3573 GCF_000691975.1 Corvus brachyrhynchos
GAGCCCCCAGGATCCCCCCCGAGCCCTGCTGTGTCTCCAGCAGGAGCACCGGTTCGAGAAGGCTCTGCGGGAGAAGAAAGGGTTCATCATCAAACGCATGAAGGAGGACGGGGCCTGTCTGTTCCGGGCTGTGGGTGAGCCCCAAAAACCCCCCCAAAAATCCCCTCAAAACCCCCCCAGGCACTGCCAGCCCCCCCTCACTGTCCCCTTTGTGTTCCCTCCCTCAGCTGATCAGGTGTACGGAGACCAGGACATGCACGAGGTGGTGCGGAAGCACTGCATGGATTACCTGGTGAGGCACTGGGGGGCACTGGGAGGGCACTGGGAGGGCACTGAGGAGTGCCCAGAACCAGAGGGGAAATGGGAGAGTGGAGCTGGAGGGGTTCTGGGTGGTGTAGCTCATACTGGGAGCCACTGGGGAGTGACTGGAAGTAATCTGGGGTGCTTAGGGGTGTGTTGGAAGGGTACTGGGATAGACTAGGGGGGAACTGGGAGGTGATGGGAGGGAACTGGAGGAGTGTAGGTTATACTGGGAGCCACTGGAGAGTAATGGGAAGGAGCCTGGGGTTGCTTAGGGAAGCGTTGGGAGGTACTGGGAGGGAACTGGGGGGCACTGGGTGAACTGGGAGGGTGCTCAGCACCCTGTGGGGGGGACCAGGCTGCTGTTCTCTCCCACCCCTGGGTATCCCTGGGGCTCTCCCACTGTCCCCAGGGGCTCCTCTGCTCCTGTCCCTGCTCTGCTCCCTTGTCTGTCCCTGCCCTGGGGCTCTCCCGGTGTCCCCAGACCTCCCCTGCTCCTGTCCCCGGGGCTCTCCCGGTGTCCCCAGACCTCCCCTGCTCCTGTCCCCAGGGCTCTCCCAGTGTCCCCGGGGCTCTCCCGGTGTCCCCAGACCTCCCCCACTCCTGTCCTCGGGGCTCTCCCGGGCGCTCCCGGTGTCCCCAGACCTCCCCCACTCCTGTCCCCAGGGCTCTCCCAGTGTCCCCAGGGCTCTCCCAGACCTCCCCTGCTCCTGTCCCCAGGGCTCTCCCGGTGTCCCCAGGGCTCTCCCGGTGTCCCCGGGGCTCTCCAGGTGTCCCCAGACCTCCCCCACTCCTGTCCCCAGGGCTCTCCCAGTGTCCCCAGGGCTCTCCCAGACCTCCC
>NW_008237682.1:5956-6351 GCF_000691975.1 Corvus brachyrhynchos
GAGGGGGCGTGGCCCAGGGCAGCTGCGGGTCCTTTAAGGATCCTCTTGGGGGTGTGGCCTCAGCACAGAGGGGCGTGGCCTGTCAGGGGCGTGTCCGAGTGGTCCCCCCATGTGGGGGCGTGGCCTGATATGGCCCCACCCCACCTCCAGGCTTCTTGTGTGGGTGTGGTCTGTTCTGGGTGTGTCCATGGGGGTGTGGCCTCAGCCAGAAGGGGCGTGGCCTGTTGGGGCGTGTCCACCTGCTCCCTCCATGCAGGGGCGTGGCCTGATGTGACCCCACCCCCTCTGTTGTCCCCGGGGGTGGAGCCTCCCCGGTGGGCGTGTCCCAGTGGGCGTGTCCCCGGTGGGCGTGTCCCTCACAGCATCCGTGTCACCCCCGCTGACCCCAGCGCGCC
>NW_008237682.1:10475-10817 GCF_000691975.1 Corvus brachyrhynchos
ATGGGGGTCCTGAGGGGACAATGGGGTCCGAGGGGGGTCCTGAGGGGAAAATGGGGGTCCTGAGGGGAAAGTGGGGTCTGAGGGGGGTCCTGAGGGGAGAGTGGGAGTCCCCCAAGGAGGGGGAGCCTGAGGAGGGGTCCTGAGGGTTGGAGGCGTGCTGAGGTTTTGGGGATCCTGAGGGAAAAATGGAGGTTCTGGGGGGAAAACTGAGGGGAAAACGGGGGTCCCTCAGGAGGAGGAGCGTGAGGTGAAAATGGGGGTCCTGGGAGTGTGGGAGTGGTGAGGGCGGGGGGCGTGAGGGGAAAATGGGAGTCCCATATTGGGAGAGGGTCCTGGGAGGGG
>NW_008237682.1:11063-11445 GCF_000691975.1 Corvus brachyrhynchos
GTCAGGAGAAGGAAAAAGCGCAAAAAGGACAAAAAACCAAAACCACCCCCAAGGTGAGGGGGGGTCAGCGGGGCCATGACACCCCCATGCCCCCTATCCAGAGTGGGGAGGGGACCCACGAGCAGAGCCCCCTTTTGGGGGAGGGGGGGGCACATTCCGGGCCTCCCCTCCCCCTCCAGGGCTATTTTTAGCCCCGTGGGGCCAGGGGGCCTTGAGGTCATTTCTATTTTGGGGGGGTGATGGCCCAGAATGCCCCGCACCCAGTCCGGGGGGGCCTCTGGGACCTCCCAGCGCTCCCCTGGCACCATTCCCGGCTCTTCTGTCCCCGTGGGACCAGCCTGGGACCCCCCCCAGCATGGGGGAGACCCCCGAAGGGACCAGG
>NW_008237682.1:13022-14408 GCF_000691975.1 Corvus brachyrhynchos
GGGGAACCTCCCCTTGCTTTGGGGTGCCCCTCTTGCTTGGGGGTGTCCCACCCCGATTTGGGGTGCCCCTCCCCGATTTGGGGACCCCCTATTGCAGGTGCTGGAGGGCCTGGATTACCTGCACACCAAGTGCAAGATCATCCACACCGACATCAAGCCCGAGAACGTCCTGCTCTGCGTCCAAGAGCCCTTCCTGAGGCACCTGGCGGCCGAGGCCGCGCGCTGGGCACGGGGGGACGGCCCCCCCAGGAGCGCAGGTACCCCCAAAACCCAACCCCGGGGTGCAGGGACCCCTAAAATCCAACCTCGGGGTGCAGGGATCCCCAAAAATCTGTCCTAGGGTGCAGGGAGCCCCTGACATTCCTGAGGCACCTGGCAGCCTGGGCACAAGGGGATTGGCCTCCCCCCACAGCACAGGTACCCCAAAAATTCACCCCTCGGGTGCAGGGAGCCCAAAAAAATCTATCCTGGGGTGCAGATAACCCCCAAAATCCACCCCACAGCACAGGTAGCCCCAGGAGTGCAGGTAACCCCCAAAATCCACCCCAGGGGTGCATGGACCTCCAGGGGTACAGGTGACCCCCAAAATCCACCCCAGGGGTGCAGGTACCTCCTGATCCCCCAAAAGCTCAGGTGCCCCCGATCGTCCCCGCTGGGGTCTGGGGGTCCCCCTGGAATTCAGGTACCCCCCGATTTCCCCACACCTGAGCTGGGGGGGGGCCGTGCTGAGCCCTGAGCCCCCCTTGCATGTCCTGTCTGTCCACAGTGAGCTCGGCACCCCAGGAGGAGCCTGTGAGTGACCGGGGGGGCATCGCACGGGGGTGTGCTCACCTGGGGGGGTGTGTGCTCACCTGTGTGTGTGTGTGTGTGCCCTCACACCTGTGTGTGTGCTCACCTGTGTGTGTGTGTGTGCCCTCACACCTTCACCTGTGTGTGTGTGTGTGTGCCCTCACGCCTGGGTGTGTGCTCACGTGTGTGTGTGTGCCTTCACACCTGGGTGTGTGCTCACCTGTGTGTGTGTGTGTGTGCCCTCACACCTGTGTGTGTGCTCTCACCTGTGTGTGTGTGCCTTCACACCTGTGTGTGTGCTCACCTGTGTGTGTGTGCCCTCACACCTGGGTGTGTGCTCACCTGTGTGTGTGTGCTTTCACACCTGTGTGTGTGCTCACCTGTGTGTGTGTGCCTTCACACCTGTGTGTGTGCTCACCTGTGTGTGTGTGCCCTCACACCTGGGTGTGTGCTCACCTGTGTGTGTGTGTGTCCTCACACCTGTGTGTGTGCTCACCTGTGTGTGTGTGCCCTCACACCTGGGTGTGTGCTCACCTGTGTGTGTGTGCTTTCACACCTGTGTGTGTGCTCACCTGTGTGTGTGTGCCTTCACACCTG
>NW_008237682.1:14464-15015 GCF_000691975.1 Corvus brachyrhynchos
GTGCGCCTGTGTGTGTGTGTGTGTGCCTTCACACCTGGGTGTGGGCTCACCTGTGTGTGTGTGTGTGTGCCCTCACACCTGGGTGTCTGCTCACCTGTGTGTGTGTGTGTGCCCTCACACCTGTGTGTGTGCTCACCTGTGTGTGTGTGCTTTCACACCTGGGTGTGTTTGCTCACCTGTGCATGCTCACCTGTGCATGCTGCTCTGTCATTGCACACCTGTGTGGGTGTGAGCTCACCTGTGGGTGTGTGCTCACCTGTGCATGCTCATCTGTGTGTGCACACCTGTCCTTGCACACCTGTGCGTGCTCACCTGTGCACTCTCGCATGTTTTCCACACTTGTCTTTGCCACCCCAAATCAAGGATCCCCCAATCCTGGCACCCACCCAAATCAAGGAGCCCTGATCCCAGGACCCGCCAAAATCAAGGAAACCCCCCCAGAATCCCTTCTTCTTCCCAGGAGCAGCTGTCCCGGGACCCCCCCAATACCGGGATCCCCCAAAATCAAGGAAATCCCCCCAGAATCCCTCCTTCTCCCCCCAGGCAGGGCT
>NW_008237682.1:17243-18296 GCF_000691975.1 Corvus brachyrhynchos
CCAATGGGACGGGGGGATTGCCAAGGGGTCGTGGTTTATTGCCCAAGGGGGCGTGGCCAATGACGCCATCCCGTGTGGGCGTGGCCACATCGATGTCCCCGTGTGGCAGTGGGGGCAGGTAAGGGGGGGGCGTGGCTAAAAGGGGCGTGTCCTGTGCAGACCACATCGCCCACGTGATCGAGCTGCTGGGCGAGATCCCCCGGCACGTGGCCCTGGGCGGGCGCTACTCCCGCGAGTTCTTCAACAGGAAGGGTGAGGGCGTGGCCAGAGCTGGGTGTGGTCGGTGGGCGTGGCCAGAGCTGGGTGGGGACAGTGGGTGTGGCCAGAGCTGGGCGTGGCCGGGTGGGGGTCTGAGGGGGGCGGGGTTAAGGTCTTGGGAGTGTCCTGGAAGTGTGTTGGGGTCCTACAAGTCTGTTGGTGGTCCTGAGGGTGCACTGTGGTCCTGGGGGTGTCCTGGAAGTGTGTTGGGGTCGGAGGAGTGTTCTGGGGGTCTTTTGGGGTTCTGGGAGTGTCCTGGAGGTGTGTTGGAGTGCTGCAAGTCTGTTGGTGGTCCTGAGAGTGCATAGTGGTCCTGGGGGTGTCCTGGAAGTGTTTTGGGGTCCCGAGTGTTTGTTTGTGGTCCTGGGGGTGCGTTGTGGTCCTAGAAGGGCTCCCAGAACTGTGCTGTGGTCCTGCAGGGGGAGGTCCTGGAGATGTTTTGGGGTCCTGTGGGGGGTCCTGGGAGGATTTGGGGTGGTCCTACAAGGGGTGGAGCAGTGCCCTGGAGTGTTTCGTGGTTTTGGAGGAGTCCTGGGGGGGGGTCCTGGAGGAGTCCCAGGGGTATTTTGGGCTCCTGGGAGTGTCCTGGAGGGTGTCGGGGTCCCAGGGGGTTCCCTCAGGGTCTGAGTGTCCAGCTCAGGCGCGGGGCAGGTGGGAGATGATGCTCTGGACAGCACCCGAGGTCGTGCCCTGGCCCCCGATGTCCGGCGTGTGCGTCTGCGGGAGGGCGGAGCCAGGGCAGGGCGGGGCTGGTGGCCACGCCCACGTGTCCGGGGCCACACCCTTCGGGGCAGG
>NW_008237682.1:20300-20603 GCF_000691975.1 Corvus brachyrhynchos
CGGGATAGCCCCCAAAAAAATCCGGGATAGCCTCGGGATTGCCCCCAAAAAAATCCAGGATAGCCCCGGGATCGCCACCAAAAGAATCTGGGATAGCCTCGGGATTCCCCCCAAAAAAAGGAGGATAGCCCCGGGATCGCCACCAAAAAAATCCGGGATAGCCCCGGGATCACCCCCAAAAGAATCTGGGATAGCCCCGGGATTCCCCCTAAAAGAATCCGGGATAGCCCCGGGATCACTCCCAAAAAAATCCGGGATAGCCCCGGGATCTCCCCCCAAAAAATCCGGGATAGCCCCAGGATC
>NW_008237682.1:22416-23190 GCF_000691975.1 Corvus brachyrhynchos
CCCCCCCACCCCCAGTGCTTTTTGGGGGGATTTGGGGGGGTTTTGGGGTGGTTTCCATGCCCACCTCGTGCTCCAGGGAGCTGTACTCGCCCTCGGTGTTCTCCCTGACGATGAGAATGTCGATGTCCCGGTGCCGCGTCTCCACCCCGGGCAGGCTCTGGCAGTGGATCACGTTGGCGTAGAGATCCAGGCTGGTCCTGTTCCCGCCCAAAAAGATGCAAATCCACCCCCAAAAAGATGCAAATCCACCCCCAAAACTTCTCCCAATCCTCCTCCCAGTGCTCCCAATGCCCCGCCCCAGCGCCCACCTGATGAGGTTGTTCCGGGATTTGTGGCTGGGGGGGAGGTTGTGGTTGGTCTCGATGTTGCCTGAAGGGGAGGAAAACGGGATCAGACAAGGATTTGGGGAATTTTGTGGAGATTTTGGGGCTTTTGAGGGATTTCGGGGGGGGTCCCTGACCCTTGAGGGCCACGCCGTTGCGCCGGATGGCCGTGATGGCGTTCTGGACGTCGTCCTCGGGCGCCTCCGAGTTCACCCGAACCTCCTCAAAGTCCACAGGGACGCAGGCGTGCCTGGAGGGGCAGCAGGTCACAGATGTCACCCCATGAGTGACCCCAAATCCTCCCCATCCCCAAAAACCCCCAAATCCCCCCCATCCTGAACCCCAAAAACTCTCCAATCCCCCTTTGCTGCTGCTGCCACCCCATGAGTGACCCCAAATCCACCCCAACCCCAAAAACCCCAAAATCCTGCAAAAACCCCCCAAAACCTCA
>NW_008237682.1:27510-28015 GCF_000691975.1 Corvus brachyrhynchos
TGGGGGGATTTGGGGGTGTTGGAAGGTCCTGGGCTGGGCGTGGTGGTTCTGAGGGGTGACTTTGGGGTATCATGGTTGTTTTTGGGGGCGAGGGAGATTTTTGGGGTGTCCCCGAGTTTTTAGGGGAGGTGCTGCTGCGGTTTTGGGGTTGCCCCAGATTTTGAGACTTGCCTGGCCTTTTTTAGGGGTGTGCCACAAGAACTTTGGGGTTCCCCAGGGATTTTAGGGGATGAGCAGGAATTTCGGGGTGCCACCCTGAGATTTTGGGGTGTCCTGTAGCTCTCAAGGGGGTCCCACCAGGAATTTGGGGGAATCCCGGGTCTCTAAGAAGCCAAACAGGGCTTTTGGGGTGTCCCAGGCCATTTTTGGGGGGTCGCACCAGGATTTTGGGTTGTCCCAGAGCTTTGAAAAGCAGAGCTACCGTTTTTTGGGGTCTTCTTTTTTGGGGTACCCCACTAAAATTTTGGGACCCTGCAAGAATTCAATAACCCAGCACCGAGACACC
>NW_008237683.1:0-1532 GCF_000691975.1 Corvus brachyrhynchos
AAAACTAAGACTAAACTAAAACCCCAACATATGCGCAGGAGTTTTTAACATCAAAGTCTTTCTCATTTAGGAAACAGTTACGGGGTTTTTTAACCCATAATAAAAGTTGCTCCAATGTGGAGAATGTGCTGCACTATCTTTAAGCTGCACCCATGCTCCCAGGACCCCCCCGGTCACAGGATACTCACAGTCCCATGGTTCTTCATCCAGCGAATACCACTGACCTAACCTTATAGGCTGTGTCGGCATTTTGCTCTCCATCAGATTGTGGTTCTCAAAGAAAGTCCCCTGTCATTGTAGCAGGGTCTGAGCTCTGCTTTCTGATTGCAGTCTAGGGGTCCAGGGTCTTAAGGGTGAGTTGCAGTCCATCTCTTCATTTCAATCTGATATCCCATAGTTCTGGACCCACGGGGCTTCAGTGGCAGTTGCAGTCCACTTCTTCACTGTAATTTGATATCCCGTTGTTGGGTGCCAACTGTTGCACTAAGAAGCGATGCAGAGTCCTCAGGCAGGTGCAAAAGTGAGCTCATTTATTGCCAAAATCAGGCCTTTTTAAGCAATTAGGTCTTTATCAGTTGCATACTTTTAAAATGCAACAAACATAATTTAACCAACCACCATAAACCACGATGTGAACACGTGATAGTTATATAACTTGTTTTCCACCTCTATTCCAGCTGAGTCATTACCCAGAATCCTTTTCTACTTAGCCGAAGTAACAGAAGTGAACCATGATTTTACAAGGGTAACAAGGCCTTAATTTTATAAGGTTTTTACCTATCTGCAACATTGGTCCTTAGTTGTTAGGTTAACAAGTGTTGGTGTAAGGAAAGAGTTAAACAAAGAACGACAGCAGCAGCGCCAGCAGCACCAGTGGAAGGGCTCTCTGACACAGTGTGCACCTGAGATAGAACTGAACAAACAAGTTTCTACTTCTACATCAACATAAGACGCACACGCTTCATGCACACTCTTCACGCTCCTTTACCATGGCCTTGGAGAGAACAATGGAAAGTGTCAAGAAGACAGATTTATTGTAGGACTGTGATCATGTCTGTAGACTGTAACTAAAAAAGCTCTTAGAAGTAAAGATAAATATACTGATGCTTCTGAATAAACCTTAGATTCACCTGCATCTCTGTTGGTGTCTCTCACCCCTTCATGTATCACAAATGGCGCCCAATTACATGGGCTAACAACTGCTACGGTGATC
The DNA here is from genome assembly GCF_000691975.1 of Corvus brachyrhynchos. Lineage (NCBI taxonomy): Eukaryota > Metazoa > Chordata > Aves > Passeriformes > Corvidae > Corvus > Corvus brachyrhynchos. The sequence goes on from NW_008237683.1 coordinate 1,214, forward strand.
CAGTCCTGTGATACACACCAGCTGAACCACAGAGTTGTGTCTGCAAGATCACCAAGGAGCTCCTCTTGTCGTGGCTATAGAACCAGGTTAGCAAAGCGAGTAGCTGGGTATTACAGCTGGTGGTGGGGGATCAGTGGCTCTGTCCCAGGAAGAGGTGACCGGTCCGGGGAGATGGTCCCGAAAGGAATCGCCTTCCCGAGGCCCGGTGTCTTCCCTCAGCTGCTGGCAGGAGGGCCCTTGCAGAGACTGTCAGCTCTTTAGTGATTATCAGCTTGTGATTCCAGCTCAGCTCTGCAGGGCAGCCTCCAGGCCAGACCAG
>NW_008237683.1:5071-5835 GCF_000691975.1 Corvus brachyrhynchos
GCCCCACAATAAAGCTACCTTCGTGCGGAACCAGCCAGACGGGTCTTCTCGTCTCTCTCTCCGGTCTGGTTTGGCCTAGAGGCTGCCCTGAAGAGCTGAGCTGAAATCATGAGCTGATAATCACTAAAGAGCTGACAGCCTCTGCAAGGGCCCTCCTGCCAGCAGCTGAGGGAAGACACGGGGCCTCGGGAAGGCGATTCCTTTTGGGACCATCTCCCCGGACCGGTCACCTCTTCCTGGGTCAGAGCTACTGACCCCATCACCAGCTGTACTACCTGGCCACTTGGAGTGGGTGATGATGGTCACGTCTGCTCCAGTGTCCAGCATCCCTGGGCGGTAGACCCTCTCTCCTTTACAGAACAAGCTGCACTCAATGGTCGGTTTGTTTGAGCCCATGATCTCTATCCACCTTGCTGTAGGATTGAGAGGAAGCTGTTCTGGGTGGTTCTGTGGAAGTAAAAAAGCTTGAGCAATCGGTGTTCCCTGTGGGAGAAAGAAAGGTGTATCTGTGCAGCAAAGCTGGACAAGAATCTCTTGTCCAGGGTGCACTGTTTGTATCTCAGGTAATACAAAGAGTTGTTCTGGACCATGGAGGGTATTGCTTAGGATAAGAATGTCCCATGGGCCATTCTGCAGTCCATACTTTCCTGTGGGGATACGATAAAAACGCTTGTCAACAAAGTTAATTGGCAGTGATGTTACCAGTTGGCGTCTCGTTCTCATCCGTAGCGCTCCGTGTGTTGGATCCTTCTCACATGTTCTGG
>NW_008237684.1:0-223 GCF_000691975.1 Corvus brachyrhynchos
CAAATTGAGTCAGATCAAGCCGAAACAATCCCTAATTGATCCCAATCGATCCAGATCGACCCTGATCGAAGCCAATCGATCCCAGTTGGTCCCAGTTGGATCCCAGACTGATCCCAATCGATCCCGATCGACCCGAACTGATCCCAGTCGGTCGCAGTCGATCCCAATGGATCCCAACTGATCCCAAAGTGACCCCAAATTGATCCCGAATCGACCCAAACCA
>NW_008237684.1:1694-3812 GCF_000691975.1 Corvus brachyrhynchos
CCTCAATTTCACCCCAAAATCCCCAATTCCACCCCCAAACCCCCAATTTCACCCCAAAATTCCCAGTTTTACCCAAAAATCCCCAATTTTATCTCAAAATCCTCAGTTTTACCCCAAAATCCTCAATTCCACCCCCAAATCCCCAATTTTACCCCAAAATTCCCAGTTTTACCCCAAAAAACCCCAATTTTACCCCAAAAATCCCCAATTTTACCCCAAAATCCTCAGTTTTACCCCAAAATCCTCAATTCCACCCTCAAATCCCCAATTTTACCCCAAAATCCTCAGTTTTACCCAAAAATCCCCAATTCCACCCCCAAACCCCCAATTTCACCCCAAAATTCCCAGTTTTACCCAAAAATCCCCAATTTTATCTCAAAATCCTCAGTTTTACCCCAAAATCCCCAATTCCACCCCCAAATCCCCAATTTCACCCCAAAATTCCCAGTTTTACCCAAAAATCCCCAATTTTATCTCAAAATCCTCAGTTTTACCCCAAAATCCCCAATTCCACCCCCAAATCCCCAATTTCACCCCAAAATTCCCAGTTTTACCCAAAAATCCCCAATTTTATCTCAAAATCCTCAGTTTTACCCCAAAATCCCCAATTCCACCCCCAAATCCCCAATTTCACCCCAAAATTCCCAGTTTTACCCAAAAATCCCCAATTTTATCTCAAAATCCTCAGTTTTACCCCAAAATCCTCAATTCCACCCCCAAATCCCCAATTTTACCCAAAAATCCCCAATTTTACCCCAAAATCCTCAGTTTTACCCCAAAATCCTCAATTCCACCCCCAAATCCCCAATTTTACCCCAAAATCCTCAGTTTTACCCAAAAATCCCCAATTCCACCCCCAAATCCCCAATTTTACCCCAAAATTCCCAGTTTTACCCAAAAATCCCCAATTTTACCCCAAAATCCTCAGTTTTACCCCAAAATCCTCAATTTCACCCCAAAATCCCCAGTTCTACCCCCAAACCCCCAATTTCACCCCAAAATCCTCAATTTCACCCCAAAAATCCCCAATTTCCACCCCAAAACCCCGTGTTTCACCCCAAAATTCCCAGTTTTACCCAAAAATCCCCAATTTTATCTCAAAATCCTCAGTTTTACCCCAAAATCCCCAATTCCACCCCCAAATCCCCAATTTTACCCAAAAACCCCCTGTTTTCCCCCAGACCCGCCAATTTCTCCCCAAAATCCCCAATTTCACCCCCAAAACCCCAGTTTTACCCAAAAATCCCTAATTTCACCCAAAAATCCCTGATTTCACCCCAAAACCCCCAGTTTTACCCCAAAATCCCTAATTTTACCCAAAACTGACCTTTTCAGCCTCTAAAATCCCCTATTTTACCCTAAAATCACCCATTTCACCCCAAAGCCCCCATTTCTACCCCAAAAATCTTCAGTTCTACCCCAAAATTGGCTTTTTCTGCCCCAAAAATCCCCAATTTCGCCCCAAATTCCCGTTTCTCTTCTTTTTCCCCTGATTTTTTCCCGATCTTTCCTCATTTTCCCTTTTTTCCCCATTTCCCCCCCCTTTTCCTCCATTTTCCCCGTTTTTCCCCGTTTTTCCCCCATCCCCCACACTGGTTTTCCCCATTTTCCCATTTTTCCCATTTTTGCCCATTTTCCCCATTTTGCCCATTTTTGCCCATTTCCCCCCGTTTTTGCCCCATTCCCCTCCCTGTTTTTCCCCATTTCCCCCATTTCCCCCCATTTTCCCCATTTTTGCCCATTTTTACCCATTTTTGCCCATTTTCCCCTCTCCATTTCCCCCCCATTTTTGCCCCCTGTTCCCCATTTTTACCCATTTTTGCCCATTTTCCCACATTTTTCCCCCATTCCCCTCCCCGCTTTTCCTGGTTTTCCCCCTCATTTTTCCCATTTTCTCTCATTTTGCCCATTTTTTCCCATTTCCCCTCCGTTTTTCCCCCATTCCCCTCCCCATTCCCCCCATTTTCCCCATTTTTACCCATTTTTGCCCATTTTTGCCCATTTTCCCACATTTTTCCCCCATTCCCCTCCCCGTTTTTCCTGGTTTTCCCCCTCATTTTTCCCATTTTCTCTCATTTTGCCCATTTTTTCCCATTTCCCCTCCGTTTTCCCCCGTTT
>NW_008237684.1:5422-6744 GCF_000691975.1 Corvus brachyrhynchos
CCCCCATTTCCCCCGTTTTTCCCATTTTTGCCCATTTCCCCCAATTTTCCCCATTTTTCCCCATTTCCCCATTTTTCCCCATTTTCCCATTTTTTCCATTCCCCCCTATTTCCCCCTATTTCCCCCATTTTTCCCCATTTTCCCCCCATTTTTCTCCCCATTCCCCCTCCCCATTCCCCCCATTTCCCCCGTTTTGCCCATTTTTGCCCATTTTCCCCTGTTTTTGCCCCATTTCAGGAGTTCGAGCTGCTGGGCCGGGCCTGGGCCAAGGCCAAGGGGGTCGTGGACCGCGAGGGCGTCCCGCGCTTCTACCTGCGCATCCTGGCCGACCTCGAGGACTACCTCAACGAGGTCGGTGCTTTTTGGGCTCAAACCGGGCGATTTTGGGGCTTTGGGCATTTTGGGGCATTTGGGGGGATTTTTGGGGATTTTTTTCCGGGGTTTTTTTGCCTTTTTTTACCATTTTTAGGGCTTTTTTAACCATTTTTTTACGTATTTTTTACATTTTTTTGGAGGTTTTTTCCCCTTTCTGTTTCGTTTTTGGGGTGGTTTTGGCGGATTTTGGGGTTGGGATTTTTGGGGATTTTTCCAGATTTTTTGCTGATTTTTTTCCCTTTTTTTTGCTGATTTTTACCATTTTTTGCTCTTTTTTACCCTTTTTTAGGCGTTTTTTATGATTTTTGGGGAATTTTTTCCCATTTCTGTTTCATTTTTGGGGTTGTTTATCTGGATTTTGATGTCAAAAATTTTTAGGAGATTTTTGGGATTTTTCCGGATTTTTTGGTGAATTTTTTCCATTTTTTTTGCCTGATTTTTACCATTTTTTGATATTTTTTACCCTTTTTTAGGCATTTTTTACGATTTTTGGGGAATTTTTTCCCATTTCTGTTTCATTTTTGGGGTTTTTATCTGGATTTTGATGTCAACATTTTTTAGGAGATTTTTGGGAATTTTCCAGATTTTTTGGTGAATTATTTTCCTTTTTTTTTGTTGATTTTTACCTTTTTTTGGTACTTTTTACCCTTTTTTAGGCATTTTTTTATGATTTTTCAGGGATTTTTTCCCATTTCTGTTTCAATTTTGGGGTTGTTTATCTGGATTTTGATGTCAAAAATTTTTAGGAGATTTTTGGGATTTTTCCGGATTTTTTGGTGAATTTTTTCCGTTTTTTTTGCCTGATTTTTACCATTTTTTGATATTTTTTACCCTTTTTTAAGCATTTTTTACGATTTTTGGGGAATTTTTTCCCATTTCTGTTTCATTTTTGGGGTGGTTTATCCAGATTTTGAGGTTAGCATTTTTTAAGCGTTTTTTGGGATTTT
>NW_008237685.1:0-903 GCF_000691975.1 Corvus brachyrhynchos
AGATGAAACACTTTTCTCCACAGGAGACAAAATAAAGCAGTGTGAGGCGGAGTCATTCCCAATTCACCAGAGATCCTTGTCCAGGTCCAGTTTTAATTTGAGTGCTTTTTTCTACCCACTCATTTCCCACTGTGTGAACTGCACATCAGGAGGACTGGAGGAAAAGCAGAGAGATCAGACAGGATTCAGAAAGGCGAAGATGAATCTGGCTGTGCGTGACACAGTGTCATGCAGCAGGACGCTGGGCATTACTTACTGGGAGACCAGAAAAACTACTACAGCACCAGTAGACAACTGGTTTTGGTCCAAAGGACCAATAAAGAAGAGCACATGTACAGATAAAAATTGTTTTCTGGGACTTTCAGATTTGCAGCAACTTCTTCTGTGAGCTTGTGTTAAACTGACAGCACCTCAGTGGAACCGATGGCTTATTGGGAAGGATGTGACACCCAGTGAAGTACAAACAATGCAAAAGAGCAATGGATGTGATGACCCATGGTGGCTCACTTGGCTGTTTCAGGACCAAGATTTTTCTGAGAGTCTTAGGCTGCTTGCAGGGAAGCACTCAGATTTTAAGTAAACATCCCAGTGTCCCCTACTCTGTATTCACAGTACTGTAGAAAACAGGACATTGCTGCCCCAGTGCAGAATGTTTGATTATGTTATAAACAGAGCTAAACCCAGCAAAGATCTCTGTTTGGCTGATCCTGACAGACCTTTAAACTTATAATGCTTTATTTCTAGGTGCACCTTGCTAAATTTCTCTCATGACAGCACAGCGCATTTTCCTTTTAAAGTGCCTCCAGGACCCACACATCAGGAATTGCTCCACCTAAGCGTGTGGGACATGGCTTGTTGGGCTGAGGCTGGCATCTGCAAAATCCTGATAGCTTTTATTCATCG
>NW_008237686.1:0-408 GCF_000691975.1 Corvus brachyrhynchos
TAATCCTCAATCCAGCAGTCTCAAAACCTAAGTTTCTTGGAGTAATCCTCAATCTGGCAGAATTAAGCTCAAATCTCTTGGAATCAACCCTCAATCCAGCAGTCTTAAAACCTAAATCTCTTGGATCAATCCTCAATTTAGGAGAATTAAACCCGGATTTCTTGGAATTTTTAATCCTCAATCTGGCAGTCTCAAAACCTAAATCTCTCAGATCCAATCCTCAACCTGGCAAATCTTTAGGGGCTCTTTTACTTTTTGTCTCGTTTCCTTGTGGTTTGTACTAGGAAACTCTTGACTCCCCTCCTTCAAGGGATCCAATCCCTCCCCTGAAACCCAGTCCCAGTTAAACCGGGGGTTCTTTCACTCCTTTTATCTTTCGCTTCGCCTCTTTACTGACTGCTTCCCTCG
>NW_008237686.1:538-7802 GCF_000691975.1 Corvus brachyrhynchos
TGCTTTGTCTCTCTCTTTTCCTCCGGGTGTTTGACCTGCAAACCCCCTGACCACGTTGGGAAACACAAAGTGAGGCCGCCAAAAGGGGGCAGGGGTGCCCCCCCTGCTCTGGGTTCCTCGGGAGATCTCAGAGGTGAGGCGTTTTCCCCGTACGGGTCTCCAAATTGTGCAAAACGAGGTTCAGTCTTTGTAAAATTTTAGGAAAAATTTAATAAAAGGGACAATTAGGAGATAACAGCAAAAAAGTATTACGGCCGGGTGCTTTGGCAGAGATCCAAAGGCACACCTCTACATCCAAAAGATCGTCTTTAAAAGTACATCTCTTATTGCATATTCATCACAATCATGCATGATTCATAAATTCTTTGGCGTTTCTGTGTTTCATCCCATCAGCCTTATCTTCCTCCTTGGCTCCATTCCATCTCTGCTCCCTCCATAAATTCTTCTCTCTCTGGTTTCTGGTTTTTCTTCTTCTCTGATAAGATACTCCAGGAATGTGAAGACTTTCTCTGCCTATCTTTTTAAAATTGACTACATTAACAATAGACATTCTATATCATGTATTACATTACAGGACCTAGGTAAAGTTTTTCTAACATTAAGGAACATGCAAAAAGCCAACATCACAATACATTCATAACAATTATGTAACATGCGAAAAGCCAGCATCACAATACATTTATAACAGCTATATACTAGACTGACAAACACACACCTGAATTACTGGAGTTTCATTGTTACAAACTCCCCAGCTTCTGGCATTTGAATTTGTTTGGCTGAAAATATTAGCTTGTTAGCAAGACACATTGCAGGATATCTGAATAGCATCCTTACTATTTTCAAATTCACCAAAGCTTGTGTAACATGGAGTCTTCCAATTTGCTTAGTATCTTTGATTATATAAAATGATTGTGATAACCAATAAAGAACATGTTATATTATGAAAAGCATGGAAGTTTCCTTCACTTCCGCATTTCCTTTGTCTGTAATACAGTTCCTTTCTTCTGTAAGTAGAAAATGTGTACATAATAACTCAGCCAAGAAAGTGTATATCATATAATACAAACTGATAAAGGAAATAAGACTCTAGATAAAAACTAATTTAACAGTTTGTCCTGGGTTGCAGTGTATTCTATTACCATCCTCATGAGTTGTTGAAACCAGGTGGGGCAGTGTTTCCTTGCCTCCTCCCTCGGGACTATCTTCTGTTAATGAGCCCATAAACGCCTTGCCTCATGACTCATCATCCCATTGTGAGATGCTCCACCCAGAGGGAGGAACCAAGCATTCCATCCTGGATATAATCTGAGATTCTGAACACCACAGACAACCCTTCCCACTGGATTCCCAGAGGACAGGAGCTACATAGCCACCACTGGACCTTCCGAGGAAGAGCAGACCCTTTTATACAGGATCACTGCTTCAACAGAACCACATCCACCACTTCAGGAGGACTGCAGCCACCATTTTATGGGACTGCTACCACCACCCTGACTAACAGGGTGTCAGGTTGTATCCTGATTCTGTCAGTTGAAACCAGTGGGGGTTTTTTGTTTTTGGTTTTTTTTTTAATTTCCCTATTAAATTGTTATTCTGACTTGGTGCCTCCCACTGGCTTGTTTTCAAACTCGTACACAGTTCTTTGATGTAATCCACAGAACTGCAATAGCAATGCTTTTTAATACTGCATTTTAGCATTCATTTAATGGAGCAGCTGATGGCATAACTTTTAAGCAGGAAATTATACAAAATTATGTTCTCAAATTGTGCAGCAATCTAAAACTGAGAGAAGCATAATGAAACACTAGCATCTTGGAAAAGGGGAAACAACACAATTTCCTCAATCTGCTCACTTAGTGGTAGTGCTTGAATACAAGGTTAGCAATTTCTGACATGGATGATTGAATCTTCACTTTTACAATTGTTGCATCTCAGCTTTCTCAGTGTCTTAAGTTCTATATAATTGTCCCCATTCCATAGTAAAGGCAACTGGAAAAGAGAATAAAAACTTACCTTCAGGTCTATGATGGTGGCAGTAATGATTAGAACTCAGGTTTCTTCCTCCTGGTCCTCCAGTCTAACCACTAGGCAATTGTATTTAGCCATAATACAAACATAACAATAGATTTATAAGTACAATAGTCTTGTCTGATGTCCTATTAAAATTATATTGGAAACATGTTATCATTTCTTACCTGAGAGACCGGCCAACAGAGGATTCCCAAGGGTATACTTCTTTGCTCGTTCAATGCTTCAGTGAAAAAACTCATCATAAATAGGCTCTTGCACAAAAATCCTAGATCCTGCTATACAACACCGGCCCTGGTGGTAAAACAGACCGATATGTGCAAATTCTGCAGCAATGTCCACTGCAAAGAAATGCAGAGTGCATCCGATCATAAGCTTGAATGATCACATAATAAATTCTTTATTATCCTTTGTCAAACTATCTCATTTGCCTTCTTAGTACTTTTTATTTTTATGGTCCTTTAAGACACGTATATTAGTCTGTTTATGTCCAAAATGCTGTTATGGAGAGCATCACAGTATACCTAAACAAATGCACATTTGACTGTGCTATGTGAAATGTTTATTCAACATTATTTGATCTATCAGCAATAGCAAGAGAAATATTCAGCTAGAAAGTTAACATATAGTAATCTAGTTGCTTTTGGTTATGCATTCATGTTGCATTAGGGTCATAATTAATTACAATAAGAATTGGCATGTTGTCCAACATTCCCATCTGTCAACAAGCCATTGGTTTCTGGTGGCAATATAAATAAAAAATATGGAATGACTAGAAAAGAAAAATGAATAATTACCCCTCCTTAAGTGAAGGGTAATCATTTTTTCTACAAAGAAAGGAAAAACAAAATAGGACTCGCAAAAGTACGTTTATGTAATAAAAATGTTGCTAACAGTCTGCATCTGCAAATATAATGTTAGAACTATTCCCTCCAAGTTCCAATGTAACTCTCTTCAGATTGCTCTTCCCCACTGCTTCTTTGATTAGTTTTCCAACCTAAAAGGTAGGAAAAGAACAACCTAATCTCAGCAAATTTATTATGACCTCATGTAGTAGGTTGACCTTGGCTGGATGCCAGGTGCCCACCAAGCTGCTCTATCACTCCCCAGTGGGACAGGAGAGAGAAAATAAGATGGAAAACAACTCATAGATTGAGATAAGGCATTTTACTAAAACACAAAAAAAACGTAGAAGTTTGTGCTTGCATAAGCAAAGGCAAAAAAAAAATATTATTCTCTACTTCCCATTAGCAAGCAATGTTCAGCCACTTCCCAGGAAGCAGGGATTCAGCACGTGAAGCAGTTGCTCCAGAAGGCAAACATTGTAAATAACAAATGCCCTCCATTTTTCCTCCCTTAGCTTTTATATCTGAGCTGACATCATGTCATATGGAATATCCCTTTGATTAATTTGGATCAGCTGGCCTGGCTGTGTCCTCTCCCAGGATCTTGCCCACCCCCAGACCCTTGATGGGGGGAGGAAAGTTGAGATACAGTGACGATGCCGTGCCAGTGCTGCTCAGCAGTAGCCAAAACATGGGTGTGTTATCAACACCTTTCTAGCTCCCAATGCAAAGCACAGCACTGGGAGGGCTGCTATGGGAAAATGAACTCCAGCTCAGCCCAACCCAATACACCTCAGTAACACTTCTCTTAGTTCCTCAAAAGTGAAAATCACAGTTCACAATTGTCCACTATCACAGTAATTATAAAAATAAAACTAGACAAAAGAAAAAAGGAAAGAGTAGAAAGGGAGGGGAAAAGTTAGAATGCAGATGAATTTCAGTCCACAAACCAGGACTGATCCCTAGAATAGTTCCAACCTCTACGTTATAAATGGGAAAGCCTTTTGATGCACAGTGTTGTCCTGGGTTGCAGTGTATTCTATTACCATCCCCATCAGCTGTTGAAATCAGGTGGGGCAGTGTTTCCTTGCCTCCTCCCCCCAGACTATCTTTCTGTTAATGGCCCATCATTGTCCTGCCGCATGACTCAGAGATAACTCCTTCCTCCGCTGGACTATCTTCTGTTAATGAGCCTAATCAATGCCTGGCCTCATGACTCATCATCTCAGTGTGAGATGCTCCACCCAGAGGGAGGAACCAAGCATTCCATCCTGGATATAATCTGAGATTCTGAACACCACAGACACCCTTTCCACTGGATTCCCAGAGGACAGGAGCTACATAGCTCCCACTGGACCTTCTGAGGAAGAGCAGACCCTTTCTACAAGATCACTGCTTCAACAGAGCCCTATCCACCACTTCAGGAGGACTGCAACCACCATTCTACCAGACTGCTACCACCACCCTGACTAACAGGGTGTCAGGTTGTATCCTGACTCAGTCAGTTTAACCCAGTGTTTTCTGCCTTTTTTTTTTTCCTTCCTTTTATTTCCCTATTAAATTGTTATTCTGACTTGGTGTCTCCCACTAGTTTGTTTTCAAACTAGTACAAGTGTGTATAAGGGAAAAGGCAGATATCCATACTGCCTGCATGGTCAACTCTTTCTCATCCCACCTTGTCCCTCATTAGTGATAAAGAGAACTAGAGGAAATGGGCAAAGCCCCTACTGTGTTTCTTTCCATTAATGACATAACTAAAGGAATCTTTTTCTATGAAATGTCCTGGAGAAATTATAATATGTGCTTCACTTCTGAGGGAAAATGTGCTCATAGTACATGCGTCTGTGGCTGGTGTTTAGCAACCACCAGAGAGTTTCCTCCTTGTGATTGCCTTCCTACTCTTAAGAACACATCTTCATTTCCTGCTGCTGAATTAGTCTGTCAGGAGAAGAGGACTGTCACCAAAGTCTACAGATATTTCCTCAGCTCCACTTGCCTTTGGAGGGACCTGGGGCACTGGGAGTTGTAACTATTGCTGTCCATTGGGAATATCTACAGGATATTTCTCAGGTGTTGTACTTTGGGTTGGTTTCTTTTCCCACTACTTTAGAACTAAAGGTTTCTGAGAATAAGCATAGCTCTTGCACTCAGTGTGTACCGATCCTTGATGTGAGGAAATTATATTTATCTTTGGAGTTTATATGCAGGAAGTGAAAAGACCAGTTGGCAGTTCTTCTATGTAGCGTGCATACAACAGTACATTATGATGTATTGTATTAAGGACTATCTTATATAATCCCTGTCGCTGTTGTACTGGGGACAGCGAGAATAACGACATAGAGTTTAAGTCCGGAAGAATAGCATTCTTTAATAAATTACACTTGTTTATATAACTTGGTTCGTTAGAATGGCATGATATTATTGGTCCTTTGACCATTCACCTCTTAGAGTGATTGGCTAATCCTCACGACACCCATTTCAAAATATTTTCTCCAGTGTACCATAACAAGACTGCAAAACAGGCTACAGGTGCAAGATAAAGTCTTGGTTTACAAAAACCTCTTAACTGTTTTCAACTAGCCTGCATGAGAAAGCAAACTTTCACAGGATGCTGCAGAAAGCTGGAAAATTTCTCTGCTGAAAGCTTTTCAGTATCCACAATTCCCCCTTTTTGTTTAAGACCAAAAAGGTAGCGTTTGTAATCCTCTGCAGGATCCCTTGTAGCAAGGAGAACAAACACAGCATAAGGGATCCGTTTGGTAATGGCTGTTACCAAACTGAATCCAAATCAGATACTGATTTAAAGTAGGCAAAAAGATTGTCCAGCAGTGCCTATGGGAGATACATCTAGTGAACCTAATTCTACATCAGCTATTAATTCTAGATAGCCTTAAGGGCTTTAACATTCTGACTCCATAACAAAAAGAAAACTTAAAGTTCAGTCTCTGCTTGTAGAAGGACCATCCGACTGATGGTTGACATCTTGGTCATCATTCGAAGGATCATTCGGCTGATGATCTGCATTCTGGTCATCATTTAGAGGTTTCCTGTTGGTCCCATCCTGCTTCTGGTGCCGCAGGTCAGGGCGAACGCATCTTGTATGTAGCCACCATACCCCAGTATCTGTGGAAACGCAAGCATACCCACGACCCCAAGCAATAAGCTCACACGGGCCTTCCCACTTGTTAGTGAGGAGGTTCTGTATCCAGACTTTCGCTCAAGGCAGGTGCATCTCGCCTGAAGACTGCAGTGAAAGAAAATGATTCAAAATAACAGGATTATTTGAATTTGGTGGCACTGTAAGATGATTAATTGTATATAAAGCTTTTTCTAGTCGACTCTGTGGGGTTTCTCCATGCATTCCCCCTTTTTGTTTTTCCAAAACACACTTCAAGGTGCCGTGAGCACGTTCAACAATGGCTTGGCCAGTACGAGAATGCAGAATACCCAAAGTATGGTCCACACCCCATAGGTGCAAAAACTGCCGCGTCTTCTGTGAGATATAGGCAGGGCCATTATTGGTTTTCACAGAAGAAGGCACGCCCAAGATCGCGAAAGCCAGTTTCCAATGGGCAATGACATCATGACCTTTCTCTCCGGTATGAGCAGATGCCCACATAGCTGAGGAGAAAGTGTCAATAGAGACATGTGCATACTTAAATCTGCCAAATTCAGGGATATGCATTACATCCGTCTGCCAAAGCTGCAAGGCCTGTAGGCCTCTAGGGTTTACCCCTGATGGCAGAGGTGCAGCGAGGTCATGACAGTCAGCACAAGCGCTGACGATGTCCTGAGCCTCAGGTGGCGTTAAATGAAACTGCTTCTGCAGGCTATGTGCACTTTGATGGAAAAAACTGCGATGCCTTGGCTTGCGCAATTTTGTCAGGCTGAGGTGCTACCCACGCAGGGTTAGCTAACATGTCAGCCCTGGAATTACCTTCTGTTATGAAACCTGGCAAATTGGTGTGACTTAGAATATGCAGAATGTAATACGGGTGCACTTGAGCTTCAATTGCACACCACAAAGTTTTCAATAATGAAAACAGAGCCACATTATTGACTTCTTTCAAGAGTGAACAATCTAAGCATTGGGTTATATCTGCTACATAGGCAGAATCAGTGACCAAATTCAAAGGTACCTGAGAGAACCGCTGAAAAGCCATGGCAACAGCCCTCAGTTCAACCAGCTGGGCTGAGCCTGTCTCATGGCCTTCCAGCACCTGCCACTGAGATTCCTTCTTCCAGGTAACAATAGCTTTACTGGTTTTTCCAGACCCATCGGTGAAGACGGTGGGTCCTTGCACTGGCACCCGACTACTTTTTGGCCACAAGGTGAAACTAATTGATTTTGCCAATTACAGTAATTTATGGCTGGGCAGATGATAAGCAAT
>NW_008237687.1:0-453 GCF_000691975.1 Corvus brachyrhynchos
GGCTCTGGCTGCAGCCACTGCTGGGGACAGAAAAAGGACAGACCTCAAATCCTACATTGCCCTACTGCACAGAACAAAGCCCGAGGAAGCACTCAGGAATGTACAGGATGCTGAGGAAAACAGTTTCCAGAAGATTTCAAGACATGAGGGAACGGAAGTGTCCATTAATCGTTTGTGGAGAGATGAATGCGTGAATGACAGGAGGATTGGGGAAGTCACTGGAGAATGGGAGGAAGTGAGAGAAAGGACAAATAGTCAAAAAGTAACGAAGCAAGCGGTAAGGACTTGTGAGCTAAAAAGGAGAGAAAAGGAATGATTGTGCAGGGTTAGACAAAGAATGGAAGCCAGAGATTTCTTAGGGAGTATGGGATGGGGAAGAGGGAGGGATGAACGGGAGAATAGTTCGCGGGAAGAGGTCTGTGAAGAAGTCAGGCAGGCAGAACCGCAGCCTCC
>NW_008237687.1:7480-8211 GCF_000691975.1 Corvus brachyrhynchos
TGTCCCCCAGCGCGCAGTAATACACGGCCGCGTCCCCGCGCCGGGGCCGCCGGAGCCACAGCGCGCTGCTCCGGCGATCTGCCGACACCCACAGACTCCCCTCTGGCTCCAGCACTGCTTTTGTGCCTCGGACAGCCGTTGCTACCAGCTGGGGTGGTTGGTCTGCGAATTGACGGTACCAATGAGTGGAATCTGCAGTAATTTCGGGGTGCAAGCAAGTGAGGTTCAGGCCGGTGCCCTCGGTGGTCTCTGCCCACGGCCCCTGCTGCACTTGCTCTGTGTCAGCAGCCACTGCTGGCAACGAAGGAAGAAAAGAGAAAGATCGTCAAAACTGTGCCATTCTGAGTGTTCTTTTGCCAGACGGAGTCAGGGACAGTGTCCACAAGGCAGAGCCAGACTGGAAGGGAATGTGAGGGAATTCGAAATTCATGCATGCAGAGATCAGGCAGAAGTCAGGTCCACAGGTGCACGGATGCATAGAGAAATGAAGAGTTAAAGTGAAGAAGAGGATGTTGTATTCAGGGCAAAAATAAATGCTGAATATACCGGGCAAAAGATAGGCGTATGGAAAAGCAGGCACACATGCAAGCAGGATATACCGACACAAATTATGAAGACTTCTCGGGGTAAGAGAGGGCAGAGAGGCAAGGAGAGGGAAAGACTTAAGGAGGAGAGGGAACAGTCCGCGCCAGTCTCCCTGGGGAATACCCCAGCCCCAGCTCCAGCCCCAG
>NW_008237687.1:8396-12269 GCF_000691975.1 Corvus brachyrhynchos
TGGGGCGGCGATCGGAGCTGTGGCCCACGGAGACAGCGGGGCCAAGTGCACGGACCGGGAGCCGTTAGTCCGAGGGAGCACAGGACTGACAGATTATTTTCTCCCTTCTCCCCCATCAACTATTCCTTCCCGTTCCCCCTCCACTGGCACATGGGGATTTCCGAATTGTCCTTCAGGGCACGTGTTTGTAAGAGCAGACAAGGGGCACAAGAGGCAGAGGGCCCTGCTGGCCTCAAAACCCTGGGCTCATTTCCGGTCTAAGAGAGCATCTGTACTGGCAGAGATTGACAAGGCAGAAAAAGAGTTTTGCAGTATCAGCGGGAAGAGAGGAGTGGGATTCTGTGAGAGAAACAACTCTGCAGTCAGGAAGGTCAGTGAGGAAGGAGGGAGAGGAGCTGCTCCAGGTACCAGAGCACTGACATTTCTGCAGCCTGTGATGAAGACCATGGTGAGGGGGGTTGTCCTCCTACCGCCTATGAAAGTCCATGGTAGAGCAGCGATCCATCCTGTGGAAGATCCAAAGCCACAGCAGGTGGATGTGTCGTTAAGGAAGATGTGACCCCGTGGAAAGCCCCCACGGGAGCAAGGTCCTGGCAGGACTATGTCTCCATGGAGAGGAGCCCATTCTGGAGCTGATTTTCTGGCAGGATCTGTGGACACACGAGGGACCCATCCTGGAGGCATCTCTTCCTGAAAGACTGCACTCCGTGGACAGGACACGTTCTGAAGCAGTTGATGAAGAACTGCAGCCCATAGAAAGGACCTGTGTTGGAGAGTTTCTTGCAGAATTTTCTCCCATGGGAGGGACAACAGGCTGGGGCAGGGAAAGGGGATGAGGAAAGAAAACAAATAAAAAAAAACCATTTCCTGTCCCCTGTGAGGGGTCTAGGCAGAAATTCAGGAGTGACGTTCAGCCTGGAAGGAAAGGAGGGGAGTGGAGAAAATGGTTTTGGGTTTGCCCTTATTTCTCCCTATCTTCTTCTAAATTTGTAAATAAATAAAATTCATTTCCCCAAGTCAGCCCAGTTTTCCCCATGACAGTAAGTGGTGAGGGATCTCCCTGTCCTTACCTGAACCCACATTGTTTTCATTGCAATTTGCCCCCTGTCCTGTTGATAGCGGGGAAGTGATAAAGCAGCTTGGGGGCCGTCTGACACTCTGCCAAGGTCAACCCAACCCCAAGAGTCCATGCTCATGATGGAGCAGCATCGCAGAAGAAATGGTCAGCAATGTTTTTAGTGCAGAAAGGACATTTCAGCAGCACTGACACCTGGAAGGAGATGTCCGCGGAGCCTGCTGCCCACGCCAACAGCACTGGCAGGCAGCTGTCTTCCTTTGTCATGATAGTGTTTTTCACCAAGCAGTTACAGACGGTGCCACAATGCCAGAAGGACGTGGCTGAGAGGATCAGGAACTCGGTCATACTCAGGAAGAAGTGGGAGAATGAAATCAGGAAATGCAAATGGTAGTGCTGGTGACAAGGAATGACTCCAGCATCTGAGGGTGACACAGCAGATCTCCAAGAAGGAAAGCCTAGAAAGGAATAACGTATCAGGATCTTCAGGGGCTGCTCAGGACTCAAGGTGGCAAGGATGAGGCGCTTCCCACTACAGTTAGGAGATCCATGGAGAAATAAAAGCAACAGGTCCATGTGGCACATGGGGACCTCACCCTGTCTGACAGATTTTGTGTTTCCTTTGGCACAATGCACTGTTCTGGTTGGAACAGCTTTTTGGGGTCCAGAAGGAATCAGTTACGCTGGCAGAAGCAGGAAGCAAAAGTGTGCTGGGCTAAGTTCTTTGTGTCTCTTGATGTCAGAAGAATAAAATCAACCGTGGCTAGAAGGCAAGGGAACCGCTTTACCTGGCCCTGGCTGGGCTGAGGAGCATGTGGCAGAACACAGAAAAGAGAATTTGGCTGAGCTCTGACAAGCATTTCTGGTATGATGGAACGGACCTTTGTCAGGTAAGGGCTGACTGTGGCCTGTGGCAACTCATTCCATGTCTGGTAACTTCTGTTTCTCTCGGTTTTCAATTGCCCAATTGCCAGTTGCCGAATTTAAATGCACAAGGAGTTGCATGAATGGAGAGAGGTATTCTTCTCATAAGAGACAGGCAGCAGTATAATTCTTTAAAATAAAACAGAGACTTAACAAAATTCAATGGCAAATGCAAGAGTAGTTTAACAGGATTTGGTGGCAAGGTAGACTTGTTCATTTACTGCAGAGATTACAGATAAAATTATCATGGAGACCTACCGAGTCCCAAGGATCAGAATGAACAGCCTTGCACTCTGAACACCTTCTCAGTGGAAGTTTAGGTGTGACTGCATCCAGATGTAGTTTAAGACTCTGTGAACAGTCTATTTCAAAAGAATATTATATGTATAATGAATCCTATATATGGCCTAGTTAAAATTTCAGTGTAGCATGCTGTTGCCGTGTCCTCACATGAACAACCTTCAGCTGTCACTTGGCCTTCACAAAAGGCAGAAAGAGCTGAGCAGCCTTAGGGACGAGAAGGACAGAGGCAAGAGCAGAACCAGCCTGACATGGTGTAAGAGACGGTCCGAAAATCCCTCATCTGCCTCACGATCATCGCCGAAGACAGAGACTGAATACACAGCAGTCCTGGCCTGGCTGAGGTGGGATGTCTGCCAAGTGTTGCCTACGGGTGTGCCCACTGGGAACTGGTACGCATTCCTGAGGAAATTAGTGCAGGTCCCAATGGACTGTGCCGTTCTTGCTGCCCAGGCGGGAAGGACTGTGCTGAAGTGGAAAGGAACGACCTGTCCTGTACACCTCTCCTGTACACCTGTCCTATACGTCTGTCCTGTACCTGTTTCCCAAAGCAACGGACCCCATAACAACGGCTGTAGATTTCCCAACCTCTTGGCCAGTTGCCCCTCGTTTCTGAAAAGGACTATAAAGGGACCTTCTGAAATAACTGAGCCCGAGATCTCCCCACGGAAGGAAGACAAATCTATTGGCGGAGGAGCACGAGGGCTGCCGAGATCTCCCCACGGAAGGAAGACAAATCTATTGGCGGAAGACCATGAGGGCTTCGTCTCATCCGTTGGTAGCTATTGCCCCCTCTTTTTCCCCCTCTCTACTTTTCTCTCTCTCTCTCTCTTTCTCTCCCTTACTCTCTTCTATTGCATTACTGTGCTGTGGGCACTTAATAAAGGTGCACTGTTTTGATTAAAACTGAAATCTCCTTGTGTCCTTTACACTCTGAGATCAATAAACGAACCATCACGACCCCCGCTTGCATTAGCGGATCGTGGCACATGGGCTGGGTGGCAATGTGTGCCCTCAGTGGCACATTTCTGAGACAACACTGGCAGGCCTTTGTAGACAGGCCAGAGGATGCCATGTTCCCCAGAAAGCACAGAGCCTTTTCTGAAGGAGCAAGCGATACCTTGGGAAAGGCCCTGATGCCCTCCCTGCCTCGCACAGGTCATCCCAGTGTGCACATGTAGCTGTGGCTGGGGGGGGGCGTTCGCTACCGTTAGGAGCAGCCAGCGCTGAGAAGAGGGGCTGAGCGCTGTCGGTGACTCTAAGTTGGAGCTGCCAGTGCGGGTGTCGGTGCTGGTGTCGGTGATGGTGCCGGTGTCTCTGCCGGTGTCGGTGTTAATGCCGGTGCAGAAATCGGTGTTGGTGGCTCAGTCGGTGTCAATACCGGTGTTGGTGTTGGTGTCAATGCCGCTGTTGATGCCAATGTCAGTGCCGGTGCCGGTGTCTCTGACGGTGCCGGTGCCGGTGCTGGTGTCTCTGTCGGTGTCTCTGTCGGTGTCAGTGCCGGTGCTGGTGTCGGTGTCTCTGTCGGTGTCAATGGCGGTGCCGGTGTCGGTGTCTCTGTCTCTGTCGGTGTC
>NW_008237688.1:0-614 GCF_000691975.1 Corvus brachyrhynchos
TGAAATCGGGGTTTTTTGGGAAAAACGGGGGGGTTGGGGGTGAAAATTGGGCATTTTGGGGTGAAATTGGGTATTTTGGGGTGAAAATTGGGGATTTTTGGGTGAAAATTGGGGATTTTGGGGTGAAAATCGGGGATTTCAGGTCAAAATGGGGGGGTTGGGGTGAATTTGGGTGAGTTTAGGACAAAAATGGGGAATTTTGGGGGAAAAATGTAGGATTTTGTGGGGAAATTTGGGGATTTTGTGGTGAAATTTGGGGATTTTGGGGTGAAATTTGGGGATTTTGGGGTAAAACTGCTGATTTTGGGGCAATTTTGGGGTAAAAATGGGGAATTTTGGGGTGAAATGGCTGAATTTGGGCCTGGAGCACTTCAATTTTGGGGTGAAATTTGGGGATTCGGGGTGAAAATTGGGGATTTTGGGGTGAAATTTGGGGGTTTTGGGGTGAAATTTGGGGATTCTGGGTAAAAATTGGGGATTTGGAGATAAAATTGGGGATTTGGGGTGAAATTTGGGGGTTTTGGGGTCAAAATCGCAGATTTTGGGGTGAAATGTGGAGATGTTGTGGTCAAAATTGGGGGATTTGGGGATTTTGGGGTGAAATTTGGGGATTT
>NW_008237688.1:4759-5987 GCF_000691975.1 Corvus brachyrhynchos
TGGATCCCCTGTGGATCCCCTGTGGATCCCCTGTGGGTCCCTTCTGGATCCCCTATAGATCCCCGATGGATCCTCTATGGATCCCGGTATGGATCTTCTATGGATCCCCTATAGATCTTCTATAGGTCCGCTGGGGATCCCCTGTGGATCTCCTATGGATCCCTTATAGATCCCCTATGGATCCCCCTTTGGATCCCTGTTTGGATCCCCTATGGATGGATCCCTGATGGATCCCTGATGGATCCACTGTGGATCTTCCATAGGTCCCCTATAGATGCCCTGTAGATCCCCTGTGGATCCCCTGTGGATCCCCGGTGGATCCCCGATGGATCCCCTGTAGATCCCGGATGGTTCCCCTGTAGGCCCCCTATGGATCCTCTGTAGGTCCCTTATGGAGCCCCGATGGATCCCTGATGGATCCCTGATGGATCCCTCTGTGGATCCCCCTTTGGATCCCTGTTTGGATCCCCTCTGGATCCCTGATGAGTCCCTGATGGATCTCCGATGGATCCCCTGTAGATCCCCTATGGATCCCCTGTAGATCCCCTATGGATCCCCTGTAGATCCCCTATGGATCCCCTATGGATTCCTGATCGATCCCCGATAGATCTTCTGTAGGTCCCCTGTAGATCACCGGTGGATCCCCTGTGGATCCTGTATGGATCCCTTATAGATCCCTTAGGGGTGTCCTGTGGATCCCCGATGGATCCCCTATAGACCCCCCCGTGCATCCCCTGTAGGTCCCCTGATGGATCCCCTATGGATCCCTGATGGATCCCCTGTGGATCCCCCTTTGGATCCCCGATGGATCCCCTGTGGATCCCCTGTGGATCCCCGGTGGATCCCCGATGGATCCCCTGTAGATCCCGGATGGTTCCCCTGTAGGCCCCCTATGGATCCTCTGTAGGTCCCTTATGGAGCCCCGATGGATCCCTGATGGATCCCTGATGGATCCCTCTGTGGATCCCCCTTTGGATCCCTGTTTGGATCCCCTCTGGATCCCTGATGAGTCCCTGATGGATCTCCGATGGATCCCCTGTAGATCCCCTATGGATCCCCTATGGATTCCTGATCGATCCCCGATAGATCTTCTGTAGGTCCCCTGTAGATCACCGGTGGATCCCCTGTGGATCTTGTATGGATCCCTTATAGATCCCTTATGGGGGTCCTGTGGATCCCCGATGGATGCCCTATAGACACCCCCTGTGCCTCCCCTCTTGACCCCCCT
>NW_008237688.1:8103-11578 GCF_000691975.1 Corvus brachyrhynchos
CCCCTGTGGATCCCCTGTGGATCCCCTGTGGATCCCCGATGGATCCCCTGTAGATCCCCGATGGTTCCCCTGTAGGCCCCCTATGGATCCTCTAGAGGTCCCTTATGGATCCCTGATGGATCCCTGATGGATCCCCGATGGATCCCTGATGGATCCCTGATGGATCCCTCTGTGGATCCCCCTTTGGATCCCTGTTTGGATCCCCTCTGGATCCCTGGTGAGTCCCTGATGGATTCCTGATGGATCTCCTCTGGATCCCCTGTAGATCCCCTGTGGATCCCCTATGGATTCCTGATCGATCCCCGATAGATCTTCTGTAGGTCCCCTGTAGATCACCGGTGGATCCCCTGTGGATCTTGTATGGATCCCTTATAGATCCCTTAGGGGTGTCCTGTGGATCCCCGATGGATCCCCTATAGACCCCCCCGTGCATCCCCTGTAGGTCCCCTGATGGATCCCCTATGGATCCCTGATGGATCCCCTGTGGATCCCCCTTTGGATCCCCGATGGATCCCCTGTGGATCCCCTGTGGATCCCCTGTGGATCCCCTGTGGATCCCCTGTGGATCCCCTGTGGATCCCCTGTGGATCCCCTGTGGATCCCTGATGGATCTCCTGTGGATCCCTGATGGATCTCCTGTGGATCTTCCATAGGTCCCCTGTGGATCCCCTGTGGATCCCCGATGGATCCCCTGTAGATCCCTTATGGTTCCCCTGTAGGCCCCCTATGGATCCTCTGTAGGTCCCTTATGGAGCCCCGATGGATCCCTGATGGATCCCTGATGGATCCCTCTGTGGATCCCCCTTTGGATCCCTGTTTGGATCCCCTCTGGATCCCTGATGAGTCCCTGATGGATCTCCGATGGATCCCCTGTAGATCCCCTATGGATCCCCTGTAGATCCCCTATGGATCCCCTATGGATTCCTGATCGATCCCCGATAGATCTTCTGTAGGTCCCCTGTAGATCACCGGTGGATCCCCTGTGGATCCTGTATGGATCCCTTATAGATCCCTTAGGGGTGTCCTGTGGATCCCCGATGGATCCCCTATAGACCCCCCCGTGCATCCCCTGTAGGTCCCCTGATGGATCCCCTATGGATCCCTGATGGATCCCCTGTGGATCCCCCTTTGGATCCCCGATGGATCCCCTGTGGATCCCCTGTGGATCCCCGGTGGATCCCCGATGGATCCCCTGTAGATCCCGGATGGTTCCCCTGTAGGCCCCCTATGGATCCTCTGTAGGTCCCTTATGGAGCCCCGATGGATCCCTGATGGATCCCTGATGGATCCCTCTGTGGATCCCCCTTTGGATCCCTGTTTGGATCCCCTCTGGATCCCTGATGAGTCCCTGATGGATCTCCGATGGATCCCCTGTAGATCCCCTATGGATCCCCTATGGATTCCTGATCGATCCCCGATAGATCTTCTGTAGGTCCCCTGTAGATCACCGGTGGATCCCCTGTGGATCCTGTATGGATCCCTTATAGATCCCTTAGGGGTGTCCTGTGGATCCCCGATGGATCCCCTATAGACCCCCCCGTGCATCCCCTGTAGGTCCCCTGATGGATCCCCTATGGATCCCTGATGGATCCCCTGTGGATCCCCCTTTGGATCCCCGATGGATCCCCTGTGGATCCCCTGTGGATCCCCGGTGGATCCCCGATGGATCCCCTGTAGATCCCGGATGGTTCCCCTGTAGGCCCCCTATGGATCCTCTGTAGGTCCCTTATGGAGCCCCGATGGATCCCTGATGGATCCCTGATGGATCCCTCTGTGGATCCCCCTTTGGATCCCTGTTTGGATCCCCTCTGGATCCCTGATGAGTCCCTGATGGATCTCCGATGGATCCCCTGTAGATCCCCTATGGATCCCCTATGGATTCCTGATCGATCCCCGATAGATCTTCTGTAGGTCCCCTGTAGATCACCGGTGGATCCCCTGTGGATCCTGTATGGATCCCTTATAGATCCCTTAGGGGTGTCCTGTGGATCCCCGATGGATCCCCTATAGACCCCCCCGTGCATCCCCTGTAGGTCCCCTGATGGATCCCCTATGGATCCCTGATGGATCCCCTGTGGATCCCCCTTTGGATCCCCGATGGATCCCCTGTGGATCCCCTGTGGATCCCCGGTGGATCCCCGATGGATCCCCTGTAGATCCCGGATGGTTCCCCTGTAGGCCCCCTATGGATCCTCTGTAGGTCCCTTATGGAGCCCCGATGGATCCCTGATGGATCCCTGATGGATCCCTCAATCGATCCCGAATCGATCCCTGGTTGCCCCAAATTGACTCAAATTGATCCCAAATTGACCCAAACCCGTCCCGATCTGGTTCCGATCGATCCCAAATTGACCCGAATCGATCCCAAATTGACCCTGATTGACCCAAATCCATCCCAATCTGGTTCCAGTCGATCCTGATCAATTCCAAATGGGTCCCAATCGATCCCAAATTGACCCCAATCGGTCCCAAATCGATCCCCGATTGACCCAAATTGGCTCAAATGGATCCCGAGTTGACTCAAATCGACCCAAACGGACCCAAATCGGTCCCGATCTGGTTCCGATCGATCCCCAATCGATCCCGATCAATTGCGGACGGATCCCAACTGACCCAGATCGGCCCAAATCGATCCCAAATCGATCTCAGATTGACCCAGCTTGACCCAAATCGATCCCAGCTTGACCCAGATCGATCCCAGTCGATCCCAAATCGATCCCAAATTGGTCCCTTGTTGACCCAAATCGACTCAAATCGATCCCAAATTGACCCAAACCCGTCCCGATCGGGTTCCGGTCGATCCCCAATCGATCCCGATCAATTCCGAATGGGTCCCAATCGATCCCAAAGTGACCCAGATCGACCCCAATCGATCCCAGTTGATCCCAAGGTGATCCCAAATGGACCCAAGTTGAGCATGATCGATCCTGAGTTTACTCAAACCGATCCCAAACCGATCCCAAATTGACCCAAATCCGTCCCGATCTGGTTCCAATCCCCGATCAATTCCAGGCCGATCCCAATTGCCCCAGATCGATCCCAAATCGATCCCAAATCGATCCCCAGCTGACTCCGATTGACCCCAATCGGTCCCAGATCGATTCCAAAATGGATCCCAAAGTGACCCAGATTGACCCAGATTGATCACGATCGATCCCAAATTGATCCCAGGCGGATCCTCATCAATTCCAAATGGGTCCCAATTGATCCTCATTGGTCCCGATCAGCCCCAAATTGATCCCCGTTGGTCCCGATCAGCCCCAAATTGATCCCAATCCACCCCAAATTGACCCAAATTGGTTCAGGCGGATCCAAAATGGAGCCAAACGATCCCAAATCGGTCCCAATTGGTCCCAGTGGGTCCCAAATTGACTCAAATTGACCCCAGTCGATCCCAGTTGGTCCCGATCAGCCCCAAATTGATCCCGATCCACCCCAGATTGAGTCAAATTGAGCCCAAATTGATCCGGATCTG
>NW_008237689.1:0-348 GCF_000691975.1 Corvus brachyrhynchos
GAGCCTTATACACTGGGAAAGCTTGGATCTCCTCTTTTGGGGAGTCGCTACCATCCTGAACTCTGGCACAGACTGTGGATGGAGTGTAACAGCTTCTCGATTACCCCCAGATTCCTCAAATCTATTGGGCATTCCAAGTGTTTCCAATAACCTCCAGTCACCCTCCTCCAACGCTCGCGTCTTAACTGACTCTAAGAGGCGATTGTAGTGGGTTGGACGCAGTGTTACCGTGCAGTCCTGAAAGGTCCAGGGGCGAGACCGGAGCAGCCTTTTCCTTCGCCGCCCGGCTACAGCAGTCCTGGGGCCAGAACCTCGTCTGCTTCACTGCCTGACAATGAGTCATCAGGC
>NW_008237690.1:0-333 GCF_000691975.1 Corvus brachyrhynchos
CTCCAGGATCCCCTGAGACCCTCCCAGACCCCTTGGGACCCCCCCAGGACCCCCTGAGACCCCTCCAGGACCCCCTGGAATTTTCCCAAACCCCTCCAGGACCCCCTGAGACCCCCTGGGACTCTTCCAGACCCCCCCTCCACACCCTGGGTCCCTTCCAGGATCCCCTGGGACCCTCCCGGGACCCCTCCAGGACCCCCTGGGACCCTCCCAGAGCCCCTGAGACCCCTCCAGGACCCCCTGGAACTCTCCCAAACCCCTCCAGGATTCCCTGAGACCCTCCCAGACCCCTCCAGGACCCCCTGGGACCCTCCCAGACCCCTCCAGGACCCC
>NW_008237691.1:0-990 GCF_000691975.1 Corvus brachyrhynchos
TTCCCACCAGCATTGCACTGGATCCTTGGGCTACGGGTCCATATGCATTCAAGAGAGCCTTATAAATACCGCTAGAGTCTAAGACGACTGCAGCTGAGGTATGGACGTCAAAAACATCTGATCCCTGGGTGCCGTTTCTAGGGTGGCTGAGTAGGCCTGTGCCTGTACCTGTGCCACTCTCTCGGGGAGCGACTGCATTGGAGAGCAATTCCTCCTCCTTGCGCACCGGCGGAAGTTTCCCGACAAAGGCCGACCATCGGCATGAGTCTGGGATCTACAATAGTCCGAGCAATACCCTGGTCTGCCACCTCTTGCACTGGGGGATCGGTGTGTTCTCTTTTTGGCTCGGCTTAGGCTGCTTCCGTTTTTTCGAGTGTTTGAGTTGCTTTGGTTCACTATCAGATGTGTGAACAGGCTGCAGGAACGCAGCCAAAGCAGACCTTTTCTGGTTTCTAGATCCCACCTTAGGGCAGGCCTCAACCATGTCTGTGAGCTCAGGTTCTCCTGGTAAGGCATCTATGATTTTTCTGCACGCCTCGTTTGCATTATCTCTCACTAACTGCTTTAACAACATATGCCTTAATCCATTATAGTCATCCTGCTTCTCGAGAGAAGCAGCGACTTTCTCTACAATAGAGAGGAATGACTCTGATTTCCCTTGAACTATTTCAGTATATCGCTTTCTAGGCGCAGACAACTCTATGGTTTTCAACAGGGCCGCCATGCTGACCTGTTGAGCTTGCTGCAGGATGCTAGAGGGAAAGGTACCCTGTAGGCTGGGATCAGAGAAGGGACCAGTCCCCATCAAAGCATCCGTCCCCACTGCACGTCTAGGGTCATCAGCAGGGAGCTGCATATTCCCAAATGCAGCCTTGTCAGCCAGCTTTCTCCAGGTATTCTCAAAAACTGCACATTGTACAGGTTGAAATAGGATTTGACCTAAGTGTCTGATATCAAATGGAGCAAGCAAATCTGTATTTATCACCCTTA
>NW_008237691.1:3027-3310 GCF_000691975.1 Corvus brachyrhynchos
AGCCAGCTTTACTGCTACAGTCAAGGTCTATCAGCCAAGTGCGTAATAATTCTAGCACTGCCGGATCCCCAGATGAGAGCTCGCGTCGTATAGCACAGCCTAGCTCCTGCCACAGCCCAAAATCCAGGGCAGTGTCTGCATTCGGGGAGACGCCATGTAGGGCAGCCCAGTCTAATAACTCACAAAGCGATTCCTCAGAGATGGAGGCGTTCATTGAACTGATAACAGCTTTCCAGACTGATAGTACAGCATCGGTTTTTAAGCTGCTGTTAACCATCTTTTC
>NW_008237691.1:3336-4679 GCF_000691975.1 Corvus brachyrhynchos
GGGGGGGGAAGGGAGCACCCTACAGCATACCTCTAGAAAAATTTGGCTTGGCTCACAGCGTGCAGGACATGTCGCAGCATGCAGATCACGTCGGGGTCACCAAATATTACTGGATCCCACAGACGTAGGGAGCAGAGGACAGAGATCCAGCACGCAGGAATTGTGCAGCAAGATTGATTTATTTAATTATTGTACAAACTCTTTTATCGACTTTTTTCTTCATAGTCTAATTAAACAAGGATCAGCCACCTCCTGGGGGTGATTGGCTAGAATCCTAAAACATCCATTGTCAAAATATTTTTCTACTGTACTATAAACATAGTTCTACAAGGTCGCAGGTGTTCATAGTTTATAGAACTCTGCTAATATCTTCGTGAAAGAGAAAAATATCTCACGGCCTAGAAAGAAGCAGGAAAATTTCTTGCGAACAGCATTTCTGTATCCACATTAAGCCACTTAAAGAGCTTGACATGCCTCTGTGGTCCACATTTAAGAATGAACAAACCCCAGGAAAGCTCTCTCTTGCTTCCAGCCTTGGGACAGGTAATTGGGGTTGGCCCATGCGGCCCAGCAAGGCTGGGCCCGGCCCTGCTCAGCCCAGGCAGGGCCAGGACACAGCCATCCTGGAGCTGTGCAGCCCTGTTCCACCCGCAGCCCCTGCAGCCCTGCTCCGTGCAGGCAGCGGCCCGCTTCCCCCCCCCCCCCCCCCAGTGCAGCCAAGGATTCCTCTGAAGCTGCCCACTGCCCAGAAAAGATCATGTGACCAACAGCGATAAGCGAAATTCCAGCTGCAGGGCCTGGGTGAGATTAACCCTTTTTTAGTGCTGCACGTTTCCTCCAGAACAGATGAAGCCTGCAGACATCAATCCTCTTCCGAGTCTGAGGAAGAGGGAAGGTGAAGAAAACACCATAGAGACACCAAAGTCAGTAAAGAAGGAAGAGCTGAAACCCTGAGGGAGGAGAAAGAGGAGATTCTTAGAAGATGAAATTCTGTTGTAAAGCTATGGTGCTGATGGACTGTGATACATCAGAGTACCCGTTGTAATTTCATGAAAGCATGGGGGGTTAGAGTATTCAAAGTGTACTTGTGAGCAAAAGTACCTATACTGAAATAGGCCAATGCTGAAGCAGCTGTAATTTGATGAGAAGTTTGAACAGGGAGAGATGGAAGTGATGAGGACTCTTGCTCCAAATCGGAAGGAGAAGACCTCTGTTCCTAGACATGCTCCCAGAGATAGTCCTAGAGATGAAGATGATGAGGACCCTTTTGCTCCCAGGGAAGGGGGAGGGCCTCTATCCCTAGAGATGAAGATGCTCCCAGAGATGGGTGAAGAGAACCTTTG
>NW_008237691.1:4858-7202 GCF_000691975.1 Corvus brachyrhynchos
GGAAAGGAAAATAATGCTAAATAATAAAATCTCTCACTGTGGAGAAAAAAACCTGGGAAAGTGTTAGAGTCCTCCCTTTTGTCTCCTTGGAGCTGGGGGCTTGGCCCAGGGCCAGGCCCTCTGTGCCCAGTGGAAAGTCCTCCCAATGTGCTCTGATGTTGAAGCAATCAAGTAGTCCAGTAGAAAAGGGATAAAATCCTAAATTCCAGGGAAGGAAAAATTCAACTCTCAGTCTCTCTCCAGAGAAAAAGCAGCTGAACCACTGGCCAAAAAAAACTGTCCTAGGAGCAGCAAGCCGGGTGCTTCCTCCCTCCCCTGCCGCAGCTGGGAAAAAAAGCTATCTGTGTGTGACCTTGAACAAGCTGCAAACTGCTTTGAAAAAGTTTTGCTCAGTTTTTCCTTCCCCCTCTCAGGCTCAGTTTAGAGGCATAGAGAGGCACAAAAATTAATTTCTGGGCATAGGCAGCAATATGGGATATACATCATAAGGTCACCCCAAGACATGGGGAAAGCTGTAAGTCGGCGGAAAGGACTCTCACATGCGAGCAGAGAACCAACCCAGGCGGCTGTCTTGCTGTGACATTGAAGCCATGAGAGAACTTCTTGTGGAGATACCTCCATAGCATGAGCAAGAGAGACTCCTCTCACTAAGTGAACTGAAAAGATTGTTATAGAGGTGTTAAAAATAAAAGAAAATCTCAAGGGTTGTCTCTACATTGTCAGTGGGAGAAGGGAGAAAGATGGGGGGAGGAAAGTGTTCTGAAGATTTAATCTGATTTTTTTTTCCCTCTCTTTTCGGTCTGTTAATAAACTTCTTTATATTCTTTTAAGTTTTGTGCCTGCTTTGCTTTCTGCTAATTCTTATCTCACAGAAGGGAAATAAGTAAGTAATGAGTATTTTGGACCAAACCACTACACTCTATTTGGTATTTCTGTCCAGTTACAAACTGAATCCGCTACAAAAAACAATCCTGATATGAGGAAAAGAGTTGTGTTAGGAGTAACCAAGGCAGGGGATCTTCCTGGAGATTACTGGCAAATAGACTTTGCTGAGTTACCACGCAAAGAAGGATGCAGGTACATACTGGTGTTGGTTGACACCTTCAGTGGATGGCCTGAAGCTTACTCCTGTCACACTAACACAGCCAAGGAGGTGGTGAAAGTTTTGGTCAATCCTGTAATACCAAGGTTTGGGGCTCCTTTGGGTATGTCCTCGGAATGGGGACCACATTTTGTTGCAAATGTGATTCAAGAAGTTAGCCAGACTTTGGGAATTGCTTGGAATCTGCACACACCTTACAAACTCCAAGCAGGCCATAAGGTGCAACGTATGAATGGGACCCTTAAGGCACAAATTAGCAAAATTTATCAAGAGACATCCATGACATGGGTTCAGGCCTTGCCTATAGCTTTGCTGAATATCAGTATACAACCAAGGCGGAGGGATAACATCAGTCCCTATGAAATATTGTATGGCAGGCCATATCAAATTCCACATGTTCCAGGTGAAATTCACATGAGGACAAAACTTGATTTGGAAAGATACCTAACGGCTTTAGTTCTACTTTGCAGAAGCTCCAGAATTACATCATGTTATCCAGACACATAGGACTGGACACTCCTGCACATCCCTTCCAGCCTGGAAACTGGGTCTATGTTAAGTGGTGGGACAGTGATCCTCTGCAGGCCAAGTGGAGGGGACCATTCCAGATTTTGCTGACCATCCTCACCGCAGTCAAAGTTGCTGACAAAGGACTCTGGATTCACTACTCCAGAGTTAAGAAGGTTTCTGCTCCTGAAACAACTGAGAAAACAGAGACTGATACAAAGGAAGATGATGTAGTTTAAATTATATTTTTCCTGTGCTTATTATCTACACAGTTGGTAACCCTGACTCAGGTTTGAAACCAAATTTTGCATATGATTCTATTCCAAAGTATATCCAAAGATATTCATTTGGATACAAAACTAACAATTGACATGTGAAGTGGAAAGATCAGCAAAATTCATTTACAATTTGAGAACCAACTCAGATCTTACATTATATAGCATTCAAAGATAACACACTGGGCTCTGATTATATCTTCCACACCCTGATTTCATGGTTACCAAACTGGCCCTGAATTAAAGAGTTTGTGATAAATGAGACAACTCTTAGTAAAAAAATTAAAATATTTTATTGAAAACAGAAAAATTGAAGAATTACAGAAATTAGAAAAATATAAAAATTTGGGATCCTATGGCTCAGTAGATGGTATGCCCCAGGAGCGCAGGGATTTGAGATCTTCTGGCTGAGACAGCACTGGACCTCAGGTAGAGAAAAAGAACTTGCAGTGCTGGGCTG
>NW_008237691.1:7286-8047 GCF_000691975.1 Corvus brachyrhynchos
ATTGGTGCTTTCCCTTTGACAGATCATCTCCGTCCACCAATGGCTCATCGTTGTCAGAGGGGTGGTATTAGTTGAGATAAGGGTGCTAAAATGCCTTCATTAAAATTCAGGTTGCCATGGAGCTTGCCTACAGGGTAACGGCTATGGGGCTAAAAATAGCTGCTGGCTGTTAGAACTGGGGTTTTTGGAGTTAGCCTTGGAACCAAAGTTCAAGTAAAAACACCTAAAAAAAGTATTAAAATACATCCAACACATCTTAAAACACTTGTAAAAGTATACAGTAAACACAGGAAAGATAACCCTTATGGTGTACAGGTGGTCTGAAGTTTGAAAAGGGAGCAAGTTGGTGATTTTTAACTGGGGAATTTTTAACTGGGAAGGGTGAAACTCTCTTAATAAAGTACTTTGAACAATTGAAAACACTGATAATGGAACTTGATTTTTGTACCTGGGCTGATGGGTTAATTTTAACATTCAATTTAAGAATATTTAACTCAGAATTAATTAAAGTACTTAATATGCAAAGACCAAGCACAATTAGGGATTTCATGTATGACAGAGTTGTTCATAGTAGTTGTAATTATAATTTTTGTTTATATATACTATTGTTAAATGTATACTGCTGTTAGACTCATATTATTAGTGGATATTTAGGATAGTCTCGACAAGGTAGAGGGCTTGTCAAGCCTTGTCCTGGGTTGCAGTGTATTCTATTACCATCCTCAGGAGCTGTTGAAATCAGGTGGGGCAGTGTTTCCTTG
>NW_008237691.1:8123-9819 GCF_000691975.1 Corvus brachyrhynchos
AGATAACTCCCTCCGGACTATCTTCTGTTAATGAGCCTAATCAATACTTGGCCTCATGACTCATTATCCCATTGTGAGATACTCCACCCAGAGGGAGGAACCAAGCATTCCATCCTGGATATAATCTGAGATTCTGAACACCAGAGACAACCTTTCCACTGGATTTCCAGAGGACAGGAGCTACACAGCCACCACTGGACTTTCTGAGGAAGAGCAGACCTTTTTCTACAGGATCACTGCTTCAGGAGGACTGCAGCCACCATTCTACCAGACTGCTACCACCACCCTGATTAACAGGGTGTCCGGTTGTATCCTGACTCTGTCAGTTTAACCCAGGGTTTTCTGCCTTTGTTTTTTTTTTTTCCCCTTATTTTATTTATTTAAATTGTTATTCTGACTTGGTGTCTCCCACTAGTTTGTTTTCAAACTAGTACAAGCCTCTAAAGGGGGGAACGATGCCTTAGGTTTTAACTTTTATATTTTTCAAATCCTGTACTTCCTAGGGTGTAACTCTGAAGTTTTGTGTGGCCTGTTAGCTGCTGTTCTCTCACACTGGTTAGACATAACAAAGCCTCTCTTGGTTTCCACATCAAGGACACCAGGCCCTGAAATGTGTAAACTAAAGCCTTGAGAGGGGGGAAAACTTTGGGTTATTGCATCATTAACTGAGGTTATAATTGGAGAATTAACCCTGATATGCAAATGAACAAAACTTATAAAAGTGTGAAGAACCGGTGACCCAGGGTCCATCTTGGGTGTAGCCTTTTGACTGCCCAGGGTGTACATTTGAAGGCCCTTCAAATAAATACCTACTATTCTCTTATTCTTGTCTAGTCTGTTTTTAGATGGTCACCTCAAGGCATCCCAATGCTGAGCTAAAAAGCACTTCAGAGACTAAGTCAGTGAAGTGGGTATTTGCTTTATTCAGCGCTGGGTGCGTGTGGGATCGCTCCTCCTAACAGGCACACCCAGCATTCTATACAGCACAATATATGGTTACACTGTGTACATATTCATTACATTCCTTGGGATAGGAGTGGTTATACAAATTACTTCTCAGAAGTCATAAATATCATTAGCATACATGACGTGCAAGCGCAGTGTCCTCTGGTGGTCGTACCGAGGAAGGCTCTGAGTCTTCCTCCATGGTCGTTTCGATGAAGGCCAGCAGTCTTCCTCACTTTGCACTTTCCACCTTTCTTTCTGAAGCATGCGCAGTCCTTCGTTGGCTGGTTCAGCGGTTTCTGCGCCGGTTTCAACAGGTTCTGTTCCTCTTATCTTGACAAGGCGCATCCTGTTTCTTAAGCTTGTGATTAATATATGCTGACTCTTAACATCTACTTCATGCTTACATGAGTACTATGGTTTCTACATTTTAACTATTGATAAACTCCTTTCACTATCAACTGTAACTTTGGAGTTTTTGTGTCAAATTAACACTGCTGAAGAAAAGAGTGGACAATATACTTGAATTCTCTTGCTTGGGGGAGAGATTAGACTAGTTTCCTCTTGTGCTGGTTTGGACAAATTTGGAGTAAAAATATCCTCGGATAGAAGGCAGGTTATAACAATCCCTCCCCCACCAGGTTCAGGAAAAAATAAATTTTCCTTAGAGGAAAGTGAAAGAGATAAAAACTATTTATTTAACAATGTCTTGGTTTGGAAGACAAGTGTCTGCTAAGGAAGGCAGAAGCCT
>NW_008237692.1:0-202 GCF_000691975.1 Corvus brachyrhynchos
ATCGTGCTCCCAATTCCTTCCCGGTGCTCTCAGCATCGGTCCCAGTGCCGCGCAGGGCGGGGCCACTTTGGGAACCCCCCAGGGCACAGCGCGGCTGCTTTGGGGTGTCGGAACCTGCCCGGGCCGGGGCGGGAGCGGAGGAGCAGCGGGAGGAAGAGGTGGGAGAGAGAGGAGGAGGAGGAAGAGGAGGAGCAGGAAAAGG
>NW_008237693.1:0-338 GCF_000691975.1 Corvus brachyrhynchos
CCCTTTTGGTATGGAAAAGGAAGAAGAAGAAACGATTCCTAATGCTATTAAGTGTTGGAGAATGGTTAGAGGACCAGGGACATGGATTATTGATAAAATCGGATCAATAGAAGAGCTGTGCAGGCAAAGGCCTGCAAGTAAAAGCCTGCATGAGAAAAAACCTCCATGAGAAAATGTCTGCGTGAGAAACAGGCCTGGGAACAAAAAGGGAGTTTTTAGGAGGTACAGTGCTGTTCTGATAAAGATGTGCTGACCATGAGAAGGGAGGAAAAACTTTGATCTCCCAAGACAAAACATAAAGCTTCCCAAATGTAGTCTTTTATCTAACCCAATTATGT
>NW_008237694.1:0-345 GCF_000691975.1 Corvus brachyrhynchos
TTTTTTTCTCCTCTTTTCTTTTTTCTCTTTTCCTTTTCCTTCTCTTTCCTCTTCTTTTTTCTTCTCTTTTC
This sequence comes from Corvus brachyrhynchos, assembly GCF_000691975.1. Taxonomy (NCBI): domain Eukaryota; kingdom Metazoa; phylum Chordata; class Aves; order Passeriformes; family Corvidae; genus Corvus; species Corvus brachyrhynchos. The sequence goes on from NW_008237694.1 coordinate 72, forward strand.
TTGTTTCTTTTCACTTTCCTTCTTTTCTCTTTCCTCTTTTCCTTTCTTCTTTCTTTTCACCCACCACGAGCTCACTGGGGCCACCACGGAGCCTTTGGGGCCACCATGGGCTCACCAAGGGCTCATTAAGGACCACTGGGGCCACCCCGGGAGGAGCCAGGGGCCACCAAAGGTCACCCCAGGAGCCCCCAAGGGCCACCACGAGGCCACCAAAGGGACCCAGGGGCCACCAAAGTCACCACAGGGCCACCAAAAGCCGCGTGGGGCTCCCAAG
>NW_008237695.1:0-225 GCF_000691975.1 Corvus brachyrhynchos
ATTTGGGGGAGATTTTGGGGGGATTTTGGGGGGTCCTGGGGGGTGTGAGATGGCTCCAGCTGCACCTCGAGGAGAGGATGGGGGCCCTGGAGGAGAAGGTGGGGGGTCCCCCAAATTGGGGAGGGGTCTTGGGGGGTCCCTGGAAAAATCTGGGGGGTCCTGGGAAAAATTTGGGGGTCCCAGGGGGATTTGGGGGGGATTTTGGGGGTCCTGGGTGCTCTGAAA
>NW_008237696.1:0-467 GCF_000691975.1 Corvus brachyrhynchos
CAAAAGAAATTCAAAGCTGAAAACCATTAAATGTCCTGACAATCTTTTCAGATGGTTCCGGAACTTCGCGCCAGTCTGTCATCACTTGGAAGGATCCTCGCACTCAGAAGTGGGAGTCTGATATGCAGGTAGTCGAAGGATCCCCACAAGTTGCAGAACTTGCAGCTGTGGTCAGAGCATTTGAACGGTTCAGAGAACCATTTAATTTGATAACTGATTCAGCCTATGTTTCGGGCATAGTTTCCAGGGCAGAGAGAGCCTTACTAAAGGAGGTTGCAAACCCAAAAATTCATAACTTGCTTTCAAAATTGATTCAACTGATCTCCCACTGAAAGCAACCATTCTATGTCATGCATGTGAGATCACACGCTGACCTGCCAGGATTTATTGCAGAAGGGAACAGGAGAAGTGCCTATACAGAGAGATGACTCTTCAGCACGGGGAAGCGGGGGGGGGGGGGGGGGGCG
>NW_008237696.1:608-876 GCF_000691975.1 Corvus brachyrhynchos
AACCCCCGAGGCCTAGGCAGTTGTGAGGTATGGCAAACAGATGTCACCCACTTCCCCTAATTTGGCCGCCAAAAATATATTCGTGTTTCTGTGGATACCTTTTCTGGTGCGACCTTCGCCTCAGCCCACCTAGGAGAGAGGGCCAAAGATGTTATCAACCACTTAGTCCAGGCCTTTGCTGTGTTGGGGACACCAAAGAAAATTAAAACTGACAATGGCCCAGCGTATACCTCTGCAGAATTAAAAAGATTCATGAGCGAGTGGGGTG
>NW_008237697.1:0-2292 GCF_000691975.1 Corvus brachyrhynchos
GGGGAGTCATTTTATCCCTTTTTGGGGTCATTTTATCCCTTTTTGGGGTCATTTCCCCCCTTTGGGGTCATTTTGACCCATTTTGGGGTTATTTTGTTGCTTTTGGGTTTATTTTACCCCTTTTTGGGGTTATTTTATCCCCTTTTTAGGGTGATTTTACCCCTTTTGGGGATTATTTTGCCCCTTTTTGGGGTCATTTTTACCCTTTTTGGGGTGTGTTTTACCCTTTCTGGGGTTATTTTATTCCCTTTTTGGGGTTATTTTACCCTTTTTCGAATGTTTGGTCCCATTTTGGGATCATTTTCCCTCTTTTGGGGGCTATTATACCCCTTTTTAGGGTGATTTTACCCTTTTTTGGGATTATTTTCCCCTTTTTGGGGTCATTTTTACCCTTTTTGGGGGTATTTTTTCCCTTTTTTGGGGTCATTTTATCCCTTTTTTGGGTCATTTTACCCCTTTTTTGGGGTCATTTCATCCCTTTTTGGGGGTCATTTTACCCCTTTTTTGGGTCATTTTACCCCTTTTTTGGGGTCATTTTATCCCTTTTTGGGGTTATTTTACCCCTTTTTGGGATTATTTTATCCTTTTTTGGGTCGTTTTAGCCCTTTTTGGGGTCATTTTAGTCCTTTCTGGGGTCGTTTTACCCCTTTTGGGGGGTATTTTATCCTTTTTTTGGTCGTTTTAGCCCTTTTTGGGGTCATTTTAGTCCTTTTTGGGGTCGTTTTACCCCTTTTGGGGGGTATTTTATCCCATTTTTGGGTCGTTTTAGCCCTTTTTGGGGTCATTTTAGTCCTTTTTGGGGTCGTTTTACCCCTTTTGGGGGGTATTTTATCCCATTTTTGGGTCGTTTTAGCCCTTTTTGGGGTCATTTTAGTCCTTTTTGGGGTCGTTTTACCCCTTTTGGGGGGTATTTTATCCCATTTTTGGGTCGTTTTAGCCCTTTTTGGGGTCATTTTAGTCCTTTTTGGGGTCGTTTTACCCCTTTTGGGGGGTATTTTATCCCATTTTTGGGTCGTTTTAGCCCTTTTTGGGGTCATTTTAGTCCTTTTTGGGGTCGTTTTACCCCTTTTGGGGGGTATTTTATCCCATTTTTGGGTTGTTTTACCCCTTTTTTGGGTCATTTTAGCCCTTCTTTGGGTCATTTTATCCCTTTTTGGGGTCATTTTACCCCTTTTTTGGGTCATTTTAGCCCTTTTTGGGGTCTTTCATCCCCGGCGGTCCTGAATTTACCCCTGGGGGGGTTGATTTGCCCCGGGGGGGGGCAGGAGAAGCCCCCTCCTCCCCCCCCAAGAACGGGAGTAACTCGTACTAAAATAGTCGCTTTTATTCGTTAGCAAAATTAGTGATTGGGGGGTTATTTACAGCCAACCCCCCCGGGGGCACTGGGAGAGACTGGGAGGGCTCTGGGGCTGGAACTGGGGGGACTGGGAGGGACTGGAAGGGCTCTGGGGCTGGAACTGGGGGGACTGGGAGGGACTGGGAGAGACTGGGAGGGATCTGGGGCTGGAACTGGGGAGACTGGGAGGGACTGGGAGAGACTGGGAGAGACTGGGAGGGCTCTGGGGCTGGAACTGGGAGGACTGGGAGGGACTGGGAGGGCTCTGGGGCTGGAACTGGGGGGACTGGGAGGGACTGGGAGGGCTCTAGGACTGGGGAGAGGGGACTGGAACTGGAACTGGGAGGGACTGGGAGAACTGAGGGCAGCTCCAGGGCTGGAACTGGGAGAACTGGGGGTGTTCTGGGGCTGGGACTGGGAGAAACTGGGGAGGGCACTGGGACTGGGAGGAACTGGGAGGGTTCTAGGGCTGAAACTGGGATGGACTGGGGAGGAATCTGGGGCTGGAACTGGGAGGAACTGGGAGAACTGGGGGCAGCTCCAGGGCTGGAACTGGGAGAACTGGGGGTGTTCTGGGGCTGGGACTGGGAGAACTGGGAGGGTTCTGGGGCTGGGACTGGGAGAACTGGGAGGGTTCTGGGGCTGGAACTGGGAGAACTGGGAGAGTTCTGGGGCTGGAACTAGGAGAACTGGAATGGTGGCTTCAGGGCTGGAATTGGGAGAAACTGGGAGGGTTCTGGGGCTGGAACTGGGAGAACTGGGGGTGTTCTAGGGCTGGAACTGGGAGAACTGGGGGCAGCTCCAGGGCTGGAACTGGGAGGACTGGGAGAACTGGGAATGGGGGGAGGGAAAAGGAGAAGAACAACCATGAGACCGGGACAGGGTGAGGGGACTCTACAGTCGGAACTGGGACAACTGGGAGGACCCAACTGGTGGCCACAGATCAACGGCAACGA
>NW_008237697.1:2386-2644 GCF_000691975.1 Corvus brachyrhynchos
GAGGCCGGGAGCGGGGCCGGGGGGGTCGGCTGAGCTTCGGGGGGGTCTCCATTCCCACCATTCCCATGGCCAAGCCCATGCCGGCCTCCTCCTTGCGCTTCTGCTCCACGTCGTGGATGATGTCCACCACGTCGTCGGCCGGCAGGTGCAGCTTGCTGGACAGCTCGATCAGTTGGTCGATGGTCCCGGGGTCCAGCTCGTCCACTTCGGCCGGATCCTGCGGCGGGATCTCGTTGGAATTCCCACCCCCGACCTCCT
>NW_008237697.1:2758-3331 GCF_000691975.1 Corvus brachyrhynchos
CTTGAAGCCGCCGTTGTCACCGAGGTCGTCGCCGCCGTCGTCGTAGCCGCCCTTGGCCGCGAAGCCGCCGTTGTCGCCGAGGTCATCGTTGGCCTTCAGGCCGCGGTTGCCCCCGAAGTCCTCGGTGGTGCCAGCCTTGACCTTGAAGCGCCGGTTGACCTTGAAGACCTCGTTGCCGTCGTTGCCGTCGTAGCCGCCCTTGTAGCCATCGAGGTCATCGCCGAGGCCAAACCTGTCCTTGCCCTTGTAGCCCCCGTTGCCCTTGAAGCCCTGGTGGCCATCGAGGTCATCTCCGAGGTCATTACCGAGGCCAAACCTGTCCTTGCCCTTGTAGCCCTGGTGGCCGTCGAGCTCATCGCCGAGGTCATCGTTGAGGTCATTACCGAGGCCAAACCCATCCTTGCCGTTCTCCCCAAACCCATCATCACCTTCCAACCCTTCCTCTTCATCCACCACCTCCTCCTCCTCCTCCTCGGACCGTTTATCCTCGGCCACGGCCGCGCCGGGCCCGCGCAGGAGGTACCGGAGCAGCAGATCCGAGGCCAAATCGGCCAAACGCTCCTCTTCGGCCGC
>NW_008237697.1:4567-10096 GCF_000691975.1 Corvus brachyrhynchos
ATTTTTTGGGTTCCCCTCCCCCCCCCTCCCCCGCCAAATCCGTGCTGGGATCCCCCCGTGGGGACACAGGGGGGCAGCGGGGAGCACGCGCAGGGGACACGCACGGGTGTGAACACCTGGGGCACACTCACACACCCTGCAGGGTGACAGGCTCAGGGTGACACACGCAGGGTGACACGCTCAGGGTGACACACTCAGGGTGACACACGGGGTGACACACGCAATCCTAGGGAACACACACGCACCCTGCAGGGTGACACACGCTCAGGGTGACACACGCTCAGGGTGACACAGGTGACAAAAACAAGGTGACACACGCTCAGGGTGACACACACAGGTGACACAGGGTGACACACTCGGGTTGACACACGCTCAGGGTGACAAAAACAGGGTGACACACGCTCAGGGTGACACACACAGGGTGACAAAAACAGGGTGACGCACACTCAAGGTAACACACGCTCAGGATGACACACACAGGTGACACACAGGGTGACACACAGGTGACAAAACCCGGGTGACACACGCTCAGGGTGACACACACAGGGTGACAAAAACAGGGTGACGCACACTCAAGGTAACACACGCTCAGGATGACACACACAGGTGACACACAGGGTGACACACAGGTGACAAAACCCGGGTGACACACGCTCAGGGTGACACACACAGGGTGACAAAAACAGGGTGACGCACACTCAAGGTAACACACGCTCAGGATGACACACACAGGTGACACACAGGGTGACACACAGGTGACAAAACCCGGGTGACACACGCTCAGGGTGACACACACAGGGTGACAAAAACAGGGTGACGCACACTCAAGGTAACACACGCTCAGGATGACACACACAGGTGACACACAGGGTGACACACAGGTGACAAAACCCGGGTGACACACGCTCAGGGTGACACACACAGGGTGACAAAAACAGGGTGACGCACACTCAAGGTAACACACGCTCAGGATGACACACACAGGTGACACACAGGGTGACACACAGGTGACAAAACCCGGGTGACACACGCTCAGGGTGACACACACAGGGTGACAAAAACAGGGTGACGCACACTCAAGGTAACACACGCTCAGGATGACACACACAGGTGACACACAGGGTGACACACAGGTGACAAAACCCGGGTGACACACGCTCAGGGTGACACACACAGGGTGACAAAAACAGGGTGACGCACACTCAAGGTAACACACGCTCAGGATGACACACACAGGTGACACACAGGGTGACACACAGGTGACAAAACCCGGGTGACACACGCTCAGGGTGACACACACAGGGTGACAAAAACAGGGTGACGCACACTCAAGGTAACACACGCTCAGGATGACACACACAGGTGACACACAGGGTGACACACAGGTGACAAAACCCGGGTGACACACGCTCAGGGTGACACACACAGGGTGACAAAAACAGGGTGACGCACACTCAAGGTAACACACGCTCAGGATGACACACACAGGTGACACACAGGGTGACACACAGGTGACAAAACCCGGGTGACACACGCTCAGGGTGACACACACAGGGTGACAAAAACAGGGTGACGCACACTCAAGGTAACACACGCTCAGGATGACACACACAGGTGACACACAGGGTGACACACAGGTGACAAAACCCGGGTGACACACGCTCAGGGTGACACACACAGGGTGACAAAAACAGGGTGACGCACACTCAAGGTAACACACGCTCAGGATGACACACACAGGTGACACACAGGGTGACACACAGGTGACAAAACCCGGGTGACACACGCTCAGGGTGACACACACAGGGTGACAAAAACAGGGTGACGCACACTCAAGGTAACACACGCTCAGGATGACACACACAGGTGACACACAGGGTGACACACAGGTGACAAAACCCGGGTGACACACGCTCAGGGTGACACACACAGGGTGACAAAAACAGGGTGACGCACACTCAAGGTAACACACGCTCAGGATGACACACACAGGTGACACACAGGGTGACACACAGGTGACAAAACCCGGGTGACACACGCTCAGGGTGACACACACAGGGTGACAAAAACAGGGTGACGCACACTCAAGGTAACACACGCTCAGGATGACACACACAGGTGACACACAGGGTGACACACAGGTGACAAAACCCGGGTGACACACGCTCAGGGTGACACACACAGGGTGACAAAAACAGGGTGACGCACACTCAAGGTAACACACGCTCAGGATGACACACACAGGTGACACACAGGGTGACACACAGGTGACAAAACCCGGGTGACACACGCTCAGGGTGACACACACAGGGTGACAAAAACAGGGTGACGCACACTCAAGGTAACACACGCTCAGGATGACACACACAGGTGACACACAGGGTGACACACAGGTGACAAAACCCGGGTGACACACGCTCAGGGTGACACACACAGGGTGACAAAAACAGGGTGACGCACACTCAAGGTAACACACGCTCAGGATGACACACACAGGTGACACACAGGGTGACACACAGGTGACAAAACCCGGGTGACACACGCTCAGGGTGACACACACAGGGTGACAAAAACAGGGTGACGCACACTCAAGGTAACACACGCTCAGGATGACACACACAGGTGACACACAGGGTGACACACAGGTGACAAAACCCGGGTGACACACGCTCAGGGTGACACACACAGGGTGACAAAAACAGGGTGACGCACACTCAAGGTAACACACGCTCAGGATGACACACACAGGTGACACACAGGGTGACACACAGGTGACAAAACCCGGGTGACACACGCTCAGGGTGACACACACAGGGTGACAAAAACAGGGTGACGCACACTCAAGGTAACACACGCTCAGGATGACACACACAGGTGACACACAGGGTGACACACAGGTGACAAAACCCGGGTGACACACGCTCAGGGTGACACACACAGGGTGACAAAAACAGGGTGACGCACACTCAAGGTAACACACGCTCAGGATGACACACACAGGTGACACACAGGGTGACACACAGGTGACAAAACCCGGGTGACACACGCTCAGGGTGACACACACAGGGTGACAAAAACAGGGTGACGCACACTCAAGGTAACACACGCTCAGGATGACACACACAGGTGACACACAGGGTGACACACAGGTGACAAAACCCGGGTGACACACGCTCAGGGTGACACACACAGGGTGACAAAAACAGGGTGACGCACACTCAAGGTAACACACGCTCAGGATGACACACACAGGTGACACACAGGGTGACACACAGGTGACAAAACCCGGGTGACACACGCTCAGGGTGACACACACAGGGTGACAAAAACAGGGTGACGCACACTCAAGGTAACACACGCTCAGGATGACACACACAGGTGACACACAGGGTGACACACAGGTGACAAAACCCGGGTGACACACGCTCAGGGTGACACACACAGGGTGACAAAAACAGGGTGACGCACACTCAAGGTAACACACGCTCAGGATGACACACACAGGTGACACACAGGGTGACACACAGGTGACAAAACCCGGGTGACACACGCTCAGGGTGACACACACAGGGTGACAAAAACAGGGTGACGCACACTCAAGGTAACACACGCTCAGGATGACACACACAGGTGACACACAGGGTGACACACAGGTGACAAAACCCGGGTGACACACGCTCAGGGTGACACACACAGGGTGACAAAAACAGGGTGACGCACACTCAAGGTAACACACGCTCAGGATGACACACACAGGTGACACACAGGGTGACACACAGGTGACAAAACCCGGGTGACACACGCTCAGGGTGACACACACAGGGTGACAAAAACAGGGTGACGCACACTCAAGGTAACACACGCTCAGGATGACACACACAGGTGACACACAGGGTGACACACAGGTGACAAAACCCGGGTGACACACGCTCAGGGTGACACACACAGGGTGACAAAAACAGGGTGACGCACACTCAAGGTAACACACGCTCAGGATGACACACACAGGTGACACACAGGGTGACACACAGGTGACAAAACCCGGGTGACACACGCTCAGGGTGACACACACAGGGTGACAAAAACAGGGTGACGCACACTCAAGGTAACACACGCTCAGGATGACACACACAGGTGACACACAGGGTGACACACAGGTGACAAAACCCGGGTGACACACGCTCAGGGTGACACACACAGGGTGACAAAAACAGGGTGACGCTTTACACACACCCCCTCCACACCCTGCCCCGTGCGCGTACGCCCATCTATAGGTGCCCACGAGGGCCCCTATGCATCCCCCCACTCCCTGCCTGTGCGTCTATAGGTGCATTTCCACCCCTATATGTCCCCGTGTGTCCCCATACGTCCCCCTCCTCCCTGCCTGTGCGTCTATAGGTGCATTTCCACCCCTATATGTCCCCGTGTGTCCCCATACGTCCCCCTCCTCCCTGCCTGTGCGTCTATAGGTGCATTTCCACCCCTATATGTCCCCGTGTGTCCCCATACGTCCCCCTCCTCCCTGCCTGTGCGTCTATAGGTGCATTTCCACCCCTATATGTCCCCGTGTGTCCCCATACGTCCCCCTCCTCCCTGCCTGTGCGTCTATAGGTGCATTTCCACCCCTATATGTCCCCGTGTGTCCCCATACGTCCCCCTCCTCCCTGCCTGTGCGTCTATAGGTGCATTTCCACCCCTATATGTCCCCGTGTGTCCCCATACGTCCCCCTCCTCCCTGCCTGTGCGTCTATAGGTGCATTTCCACCCCTATATGTCCCCGTGTGTCCCCATACGTCCCCCTCCGTGCTGTCCCCACGTCCCTGTAGGGGCGCGCTGATCTCCATAGGTGTCCGTAAGTCTCTGCCTGCGCCTATAGATCCCTCTCTAGGTCTCTGCCCGTGTCTATAGGTCCCCAGGGGCCTCTCTCGGTCTCTATATGTCCCTATAGGGCCCTCTCTGGGTCTCTACAGGCGTGGGCCTCTCTCCATCCCCATAGGTTCCCCATAGGTCTCTGTACGTCCCTACGGATCCGTAGGTGACCCCAGGCCTCTCTCTGTGGGTCTCTAGAGGTCTCCACGGATCTATAGGTCTCTCTATAGGTGCCTCCACATCCATAGGTCTCTCTCTGAGGTTCCTATAGGTCCCTGTGGGTCTATAGGTCTCGCTAGGTCTGTCTCTGGGTCTCTGCAGGTCCTTATGGCTCTCCGTGGGTCCCTATGGATCTATAGGTTGCTGTACATCTCTCATTGGCTCTCCATGGGTCCCTATGGATCTATAGGTCCCTCTCTAGGTTCCCATGGCTCTCCATGGGTCCCTATGGATCTATAGGTCCCTCTCTAGGTTCCCATGGCTCTCCATGGGTCCCTATGGCTCTCTAGGCCGTTATGGGTCTCTCCATAGGTCTCTATAGGTCCCCATCCATCCCTGTGGCTCTCTGGCTCTCCCTGGCTCTCCGTGGGTCCCTATGGATCCATAGGTCCCTCTGGGTCTCTCCAGGTCTGTCCATGGCTCCCTATGGATCCATAGGTC
>NW_008237698.1:0-506 GCF_000691975.1 Corvus brachyrhynchos
AGGGTGATAAGGATGGCAAGTGGGACTCCTTCTCTGCGCGATACCCATGTGTGCCGCAGCTTATCTGCGACCCTGACGAGAGCTGCTGCTTGGTCTGGGGAGCATTCTCGAGGTTCGGCAGCGTTTGTCCCGTTCAGCCATGGCAGGAAGGGGGCAAGGTCTGCGTTTGTGATTCCCGCGACTCCATGGACCCATTGCAGATCTCCTAGCAGCTGTTGCGCATCACGGAGTGTGGAGATTTCTGCGTTTAGCTTGATCTTTTGGGGCCTAATCTGCAAGTCTGATATGAGCCAGCCCAGGTGCTTCCATGGTGCAGTCCGCTGGATCTTCTTGGGGGCGATCTCTAATCCAGTCTCATGCCGTTGCTCTCTGACCCATTTCATCTCTTTATCTGGGAACTCTTTAGCGGTAGCTATCAGGATGTCATCCATGTAATGGTAGATGAGTGCTTCTGCGTAGCGTCGTCGATAGTCCCCAGTCAACATATAGCTGACACAGCGTGGGGG
>NW_008237699.1:0-7490 GCF_000691975.1 Corvus brachyrhynchos
CCCTGGTGCACCCCAAAATGTCCCAGTGCCCCCCAAAACCCTCAAAGAACCTCCCAGGAACCCAAGAGTGCTCTCCAGTGTTTCCCAGCTCTCCCAAAGCACCCCAAACTCCCCCAAACCGCACTCCAGTGCCTCCCAAATCCTCCCAGCTCTCCCAAAGACGGGGATGTGTCACACACCAGGGATGTGTCACACACTGGGGACAGCGGGGATGTGTCACACACCAGGGATGTGTCACACACTGGGGACAGCGGGGATGTGTCACACACCAGGGATGTGTCACACACTGGGGACGTGTCACACACCAGGGATGTGTCACACACCGGGGATGTGTCACACACTGGGGATGTGTCACACACCAGGGATGTGTCACACACTGGGGACAGCGGGGATGTGTCACACACCAGGGATGTGTCACACACTGGGGACAGCGGGGATGTGTCACACACCAGGGATGTGTCACACACTGGGGACGTGTCACACACCAGGGATGTGTCACACACCGGGGATGTGTCACACACTGGGGATGTGTCACACACCAGGGATGTGTCACACACTGGGGACAGCGGGGATGTGTCACACACCAGGGATGTGTCACACACTGGGGACAGCGGGGATGTGTCACACACCAGGGATGTGTCACACACTGGGGACGTGTCACACACCAGGGATGTGTCACACACCGGGGATGTGTCACACACTGGGGATGTGTCACACACCAGGGATGTGTCACACACTGGGGACAGCGGGGATGTGTCACACACCAGGGATGTGTCACACACTGGGGACAGCGGGGATGTGTCACACACCAGGGATGTGTCACACACTGGGGACGTGTCACACACCAGGGATGTGTCACACACCGGGGATGTGTCACACACTGGGGATGTGTCACACACCAGGGATGTGTCACACACTGGGGACAGCGGGGATGTGTCACACACCAGGGATGTGTCACACACTGGGGACAGCGGGGATGTGTCACACACCAGGGATGTGTCACACACTGGGGACGTGTCACACACCAGGGATGTGTCACACACCGGGGATGTGTCACACACTGGGGATGTGTCACACACCAGGGATGTGTCACACACTGGGGACAGCGGGGATGTGTCACACACCAGGGATGTGTCACACACTGGGGACAGCGGGGATGTGTCACACACCAGGGATGTGTCACACACTGGGGACGTGTCACACACCAGGGATGTGTCACACACCGGGGATGTGTCACACACTGGGGATGTGTCACACACCAGGGATGTGTCACACACTGGGGACAGCGGGGATGTGTCACACACCAGGGATGTGTCACACACTGGGGACAGCGGGGATGTGTCACACACCAGGGATGTGTCACACACTGGGGACGTGTCACACACCAGGGATGTGTCACACACCGGGGATGTGTCACACACTGGGGATGTGTCACACACCAGGGATGTGTCACACACTGGGGACAGCGGGGATGTGTCACACACCAGGGATGTGTCACACACTGGGGACAGCGGGGATGTGTCACACACCAGGGATGTGTCACACACTGGGGACGTGTCACACACCAGGGATGTGTCACACACCGGGGATGTGTCACACACTGGGGATGTGTCACACACCAGGGATGTGTCACACACTGGGGACAGCGGGGATGTGTCACACACCAGGGATGTGTCACACACTGGGGACAGCGGGGATGTGTCACACACCAGGGATGTGTCACACACTGGGGACGTGTCACACACCAGGGATGTGTCACACACCGGGGATGTGTCACACACTGGGGATGTGTCACACACCAGGGATGTGTCACACACTGGGGACAGCGGGGATGTGTCACACACCAGGGATGTGTCACACACTGGGGACAGCGGGGATGTGTCACACACCAGGGATGTGTCACACACTGGGGACGTGTCACACACCAGGGATGTGTCACACACCGGGGATGTGTCACACACTGGGGATGTGTCACACACCAGGGATGTGTCACACACTGGGGACAGCGGGGATGTGTCACACACCAGGGATGTGTCACACACTGGGGACAGCGGGGATGTGTCACACACCAGGGATGTGTCACACACTGGGGACGTGTCACACACCAGGGATGTGTCACACACCGGGGATGTGTCACACACTGGGGATGTGTCACACACCAGGGATGTGTCACACACTGGGGACAGCGGGGATGTGTCACACACCAGGGATGTGTCACACACTGGGGACAGCGGGGATGTGTCACACACCAGGGATGTGTCACACACTGGGGACGTGTCACACACCAGGGATGTGTCACACACCGGGGATGTGTCACACACTGGGGATGTGTCACACACCAGGGATGTGTCACACACTGGGGACAGCGGGGATGTGTCACACACCAGGGATGTGTCACACACTGGGGACAGCGGGGATGTGTCACACACCAGGGATGTGTCACACACTGGGGACGTGTCACACACCAGGGATGTGTCACACACCGGGGATGTGTCACACACTGGGGATGTGTCACACACCAGGGATGTGTCACACACTGGGGACAGCGGGGATGTGTCACACACCAGGGATGTGTCACACACTGGGGACAGCGGGGATGTGTCACACACCAGGGATGTGTCACACACTGGGGACGTGTCACACACCAGGGATGTGTCACACACCGGGGATGTGTCACACACTGGGGATGTGTCACACACCAGGGATGTGTCACACACTGGGGACAGCGGGGATGTGTCACACACCAGGGATGTGTCACACACTGGGGACAGCGGGGATGTGTCACACACCAGGGATGTGTCACACACTGGGGACGTGTCACACACCAGGGATGTGTCACACACCGGGGATGTGTCACACACTGGGGATGTGTCACACACCAGGGATGTGTCACACACTGGGGACAGCGGGGATGTGTCACACACCAGGGATGTGTCACACACTGGGGACAGCGGGGATGTGTCACACACCAGGGATGTGTCACACACTGGGGACGTGTCACACACCAGGGATGTGTCACACACCGGGGATGTGTCACACACTGGGGATGTGTCACACACCAGGGATGTGTCACACACTGGGGACAGCGGGGATGTGTCACACACCAGGGATGTGTCACACACTGGGGACAGCGGGGATGTGTCACACACCAGGGATGTGTCACACACTGGGGACGTGTCACACACCAGGGATGTGTCACACACCGGGGATGTGTCACACACTGGGGATGTGTCACACACCAGGGATGTGTCACACACTGGGGACAGCGGGGATGTGTCACACACCAGGGATGTGTCACACACTGGGGACAGCGGGGATGTGTCACACACCAGGGATGTGTCACACACTGGGGACGTGTCACACACCAGGGATGTGTCACACACCGGGGATGTGTCACACACTGGGGATGTGTCACACACCAGGGATGTGTCACACACTGGGGACAGCGGGGATGTGTCACACACCAGGGATGTGTCACACACTGGGGACAGCGGGGATGTGTCACACACCAGGGATGTGTCACACACTGGGGACGTGTCACACACCAGGGATGTGTCACACACCGGGGATGTGTCACACACTGGGGATGTGTCACACACCAGGGATGTGTCACACACTGGGGACAGCGGGGATGTGTCACACACCAGGGATGTGTCACACACTGGGGACAGCGGGGATGTGTCACACACCAGGGATGTGTCACACACTGGGGACGTGTCACACACCAGGGATGTGTCACACACCGGGGATGTGTCACACACTGGGGATGTGTCACACACCAGGGATGTGTCACACACTGGGGACAGCGGGGATGTGTCACACACCAGGGATGTGTCACACACTGGGGACAGCGGGGATGTGTCACACACCAGGGATGTGTCACACACTGGGGACGTGTCACACACCAGGGATGTGTCACACACCGGGGATGTGTCACACACTGGGGATGTGTCACACACCAGGGATGTGTCACACACTGGGGACAGCGGGGATGTGTCACACACCAGGGATGTGTCACACACTGGGGACAGCGGGGATGTGTCACACACCAGGGATGTGTCACACACTGGGGACGTGTCACACACCAGGGATGTGTCACACACCGGGGATGTGTCACACACTGGGGATGTGTCACACACCAGGGATGTGTCACACACTGGGGACAGCGGGGATGTGTCACACACCAGGGATGTGTCACACACTGGGGACAGCGGGGATGTGTCACACACCAGGGATGTGTCACACACTGGGGACGTGTCACACACCAGGGATGTGTCACACACCGGGGATGTGTCACACACTGGGGATGTGTCACACACCAGGGATGTGTCACACACTGGGGACAGCGGGGATGTGTCACACACCAGGGATGGGTCACACACTGGGGACGTGTCGCACACTGGGGGCACACTGGGGACGTGTCACACACTGGGAATGTGTCACACACTGGGGACACCAGGGATGTGTCACACACCAGGGATGTGTCACACACTGGGGACGTGTCGCACACTGGGGACGTGTCACACACTGGGAATGTGTCACACACTGGGGACACCAGGGATGTGTCACACACCAGGGATGTGTCACACACTGGGGACGTGTCGCACACTGGGGACGTGTCACACACTGGGAATGTGTCACACACTGGGGACACCAGGGATGTGTCACACACCAGGGATGCGTCACACACTGGGGACGTGTCACACACCGGGGACGTGTCACACATTGGGGCTGTGTCACACACTGGGGACAGCGGGGACGTGTCACACACCGGGGACATGTCACACACCAGGACGTGTCACACACCGGGGGACAGCACCAGGGAAGGTGCCACGTGTCAGGGGCATGTCACACGATGGGGACGGGGGGGCTGAGGGGATGGGGGGCAGCAGGGACCTCCCTAAAAACCCTCAGGGACACCCCAAAACCTCCCAGGGACACCCTGAAATCATCAGGGACACCCCAAAACCATCAGGAACATCCCTAGAAACCCCAGGGACACCCCAAA
Organism: Corvus brachyrhynchos; assembly: GCF_000691975.1. Taxonomy (NCBI): domain Eukaryota; kingdom Metazoa; phylum Chordata; class Aves; order Passeriformes; family Corvidae; genus Corvus; species Corvus brachyrhynchos. The sequence continues at coordinate 5,009 of NW_008237699.1, forward strand.
ATCTCCCAGGGACACCCTGGAACCAACGGGGACACCCCAAAACCTCCCAGGGACACCCTGAAATCATCAGGGACACCCCAAAACCATCAGGAACATCCCTAGAAACCCCAGGGACACCCCAAAATCTCCCAGGGACACCCTGGAACCAACGGGGACACCCCAAAACCTCCCAGGGACACCCTGAAATCATCAGGGACACCCCAAAACCATCAGGAACATCCCTAGAAACCCCAGGGACACCCCAAAATCTCCCAGGGACACCCTGGAACCAACGGGGACACCCCAAAACCTCCCAGGGACACCCTGAAATCATCAGGGACACCCCAAAACCATCAGGAACATCCCTAGAAACCCCAGGGACACCCCAAAATCTCCCAGGGACACCCTGGAACCAACGGGGACACCCCAAAACCTCCCAGGGACACCCTGAAATCATCAGGGACACCCCAAAACCATCAGGAACATCCCTAGAAACCCCAGGGACACCCCAAAATCTCCCAGGGACACCCTGGAACCAACGGGGACACCCCAAAACCTCCCAGGGACACCCTGAAATCATCAGGGACACCCCAAAACCATCAGGAACATCCCTAGAAACCCCAGGGACACCCCAAAATCTCCCAGGGACACCCTGGAACCAACGGAGACACCCCAAAACCTCCCAGGGACACCCTGAAATCATCAGGGACACCCCAAAACCATCAGGAACATCCCTAGAAACCCCAGGGACACCCCAAAATCTCCCAGGGACACCCTGGAACCAACGGAGACACCCCAAAACCTCCCAGGGACACCCCGGAACCAGCAGGGACATCCCTAAAACCTCCCAGGGACAGCCTGGAACCAACAGGGACCTCCCAGGTACACCCCAAAACCACCAGGGACAGCCCTAAAACCACCAGGGACAGCCCAGAACCAACAGGGACACCCCAACATCTCCCAGGGACAGCCCGGAACCAACAGGGACAGCCCAAAATCTTGCAGGGACATGCTGGAACCATCAGGGACATCCCTAAAACCTCCCAGGGACAGCCCAAAATCATCAGGGACATCCCTAAAAACCCCAGGGACACCCCAAAACCTCCCAGGGACACCCCGGAACCAGCAGGGACATCCCTAAAACCTCCCAGGGACACCCCAAAATCTCCCAGGGACAGCCCAGAATCTCCCAGGGACACCCCAAAACCACCAGGGACATCCCTAAAAACCCCAGGGACACCCCAAAACCATCAGGGACATCCCTAAAAACCCCAGGGACACCCCAAAACCATCAGGAACATCCCTAGAAACCCCAGGGACACCCCAAAATCTCCCAGGGACACCCTGGAACCAACGGGGACACCCCAAAACCTCCCAGGGACACCCTGAAATCATCAGGGACACCCCAAAACCATCAGGAACATCCCTAGAAACCCCAGGGACACCCCAAAATCTCCCAGGGACACCCTGGAACCAACGGGGACACCCCAAAACCTCCCAGGGACACCCCAGAACCAACAGGGACCTCCCTAAAAACCTTCAGGGACACCCCGAAATCTCCCAAGGACACCCCAAAATCTCCCAGGGACAGCCCGGAACCAACAGGGATACCCCAAAACTTCCCAGGGACACCCCGGAAGCAACAGGGACAGCCTGGAACCAACGGGGAAATCCCTAAAACCTCCCAGGGACACCCCAAAACCACCAGGGACAGCCCGGAACCACCAGGGACACCCCGGAACCAAGAGGGACAGCCCAGAATCTCCCAGGGACACCCCAGAACCACCAGGGACATCCCTAAAAACCCCACGGACACCCTGAAACCTCCCAGGGACACCCCAGAACCACCAGGGACATCCCTAAAAACCCTCAGGGACACCCCAAAACCTCCCAGGGACACCCCGGAACCAACAGGGACCTCCCTAAAAACCTTCAGGGACACCCCAAAACCTCCCAAGGACACCCCAAAATCTCCCAGGGACAGCCCGGAACCAACAGGGATACCCCAAAACTTCCCAGGGACACCCCGGAAGCAACAGGGACAGCCTGGAACCAACGGGGAAATCCCTAAAACCTCCCAGGGACACCCCAAAACCACCAGGGACAGCCCGGAACCACCAGGGACACCCCGGAACCAAGAGGGACAGCCCAGAATCTCCCAGGGACACCCCAGAACCACCAGGGACATCCCTAAAAACCCCACGGACACCCTGAAACCTCCCAGGGACACCCCAGAACCACCAGGGACATCCCTAAAAACCCTCAGGGACACCCCAAAACCTCCCAGGGACACCCCAAAATCACCAGGGACACCCTAAAATCATCCAGGGATACCCCTAAAAACACCCCAAAATCCCAGGGACACCCCGAAATCACCAGGGACACCCTAAAATCATCCAGGGATACCCCTAAAAACCTTCGGGGACACCCCGAAACCCCCAGGGACCTCTCAGAAACACCCCAAGGATCCCAAGGGGACACAGAGGGGGGCAGGGGGGGGTCA
>NW_008237699.1:8969-9234 GCF_000691975.1 Corvus brachyrhynchos
TTTAACCCCTTCCACCCCCCTCCACCCCATCCAGCTGTGCTCTAAAATGAGGAGGGGTCCCCACTGGGAATAGGGTGGAGTTTGGGGGGCAGGAGACCATTTCAGGGGGGCCCATCCCACCCCTAAAGCTACAATCACCCCCTGAGCCACATCGAACTCCTCCTCCAAAGCCCCTGAAACTCCCCATAAGCCATCCCCAAAAACCCCAAAACGCCTTTCAGCACCCCAGCCACCCCCGCAACCCCCCCCAACCCCCCCCCACCCC
>NW_008237699.1:10238-10640 GCF_000691975.1 Corvus brachyrhynchos
GATGGGGAGCAGAGGGGTCAGGGGGTGTGAGGGACCCCCGGGATGGGCAGCAGGGGGGTTTTGGGGTGTGAGGGACCCCCAGGATGAGTACCAGGGAGGTCTAAGGGACCCTCAGGATGGGCACCTTGATGGTTTGGGACCCCTGGGATGGGGAGCAGAGGGGTCTGGGGGACTCCCAGGATGAGCACTTTGATGGTTTGGGCGGGGACTTTGATGGTTTGGGATCCCCGGGATGGGCACCAGGGAGGTCTGGGGGTGTGAGGGACCCCCGAGATGGACACCAGGGAGGTTTGGGGGGAATTTTTGGGGGTCTCTCACCTGGGCCTCGGGCCCGTCCTTGTCCTCGGGGCCGCGCTCGGCGCCTTTGGCCTCGTCCTCGGCCGCCTGGCGCCGGCGCTTCTC
>NW_008237699.1:10696-11043 GCF_000691975.1 Corvus brachyrhynchos
GGGTGGGGGGGCTCCCGGGGAGGGGCGGCAGGGGGGTCTGGGGGTGTGTGGGACCCCCAGGATGGGCAGCAGGGAGGTCTAAGGGACCCTCAGGATGGGCACCTTGATGGTTTGGGAGGGGACCTTGATGGTTTGGGACCCCCGGGATGGGCAGCACAGGGGTCTGGGGGTGTGTGGGACCCCCGGGATGGGCACCAGGGAGATCAGGGGGAGTGTGGGACCCCCGGGTTGGCACCAGGGAGGTCTAAGGGACCCTCAGGATGGGCACCTTGATGGTTTGGGACCCCTGGGATGGGCAGCAGAGAGGTCTGGGGCTGTGAGGGACCCCCGGGATGGGCACCAGGGAG
>NW_008237699.1:12791-13333 GCF_000691975.1 Corvus brachyrhynchos
GGGGGCTGTGGGAGCCCCGGTTGGGGGACACACCCCGGCTGTGGCTCAGCTGAGCTCCCAAGGGGGTCTGGATGCCCCCGAGGGGGGTTTGGATGCCCCCAAGGGAGCTCCGGACACTGCTGGGGGTGGTCAGTCACCGCTGCAGGATGAGGGGGGGTTGGGTGTTCGCCAGGGGTCTGGATGACCCCAAGGGGGTTTGGATGACCCCAAGGGGCTCTGGATGACCCCAAGGGGGGTTTGGATGACCCCAAGGGGGGTCTGGATGACCCCAAGGGGGTTTGGATGACCCCAAGGAGCTCCGGCCACTGCCAGGAGCAGTCACTCACCGCTGCAGGATGAGGGGGGGGTTGGGTGTTCCCCAGGGGTCTGGATGACCCCAAGGGGGGTTTGGATGACCTCAAGGGGGCTCTGGATGACCTCAAGGAGCTCTGGATGACACCAAGGGGGGTCTGGATGACCCCAAGGAGCTCTGGATGACCCCAAGGGGGTTTGGATGTCTCCAAGGAGCTCCAGCCGCTGCCAGGAGCGGTCCAGCACCGCTG
>NW_008237699.1:14077-16075 GCF_000691975.1 Corvus brachyrhynchos
CCTCCCAGTCCATCCTAATCCCTCCCAGTGCCCCCCAGTCCATCCCAGTGCCCCCCAATCCCTCCCAATCCCCCCCCAGTGCCTCCCAGTGCCGTACTGGGGCTGGAGAACATGTTGTCGAACTCGATGATGAGGTCGTCGTCGCGGTCGAAGCGCTCGAAGCGCACGAGGGGCGACGCGTTCATGTCGGGATAATCCTCGTCCAGCTCCATCTCGGAGCCGTCGTCGTCGTCCTCCTCCTCCTCGCCTTCCTCGCCCTCCTCATCGTCCTGGCGGGCACGGCGGCAGCGGGCAGCGGCTGACCCCAAACGGGCGAGGGTCGGCCCCAAAGAGCAAAGCCTGGCCCCGAATGGCACCCGGGGGCCCTAAAATGGGGGTACCCTGACCCAAAATGGGGGTGTTCTACCCCAAAATAGCAACCCCTGACCCAAAACAGGGGCGTTTTGCCCCAAAATGGCACCGCCTGATCCAGAATTGGGGTGTTCTACCCCAAAACGGTACCCCCTGACTCAAAATTGGGGCACCCTGACCCCAAATGGCACCCCCTGACCCAAAACGGGGGCGTTTTGCCCCAAAATGGCACCGCCTGATCCAGAATTGGGGAACCCTGACTCCAAATGGCACCCCCTGACCCAAAATGGGGGCATTTTGCCCCAAAATGGCACCGCCAGATCCAGAATTGGGGCACCCTGACTCCAAATGGCACCCCCTGACCCAAAACAGGGGCATTTTGCCCCAAAATGGCACCGCCTGATCCAGAATTGGGGCACCCTGACTCCAAATGGCACCCCCTGACCCAAAACGGGGATATTTTGCCCCAAAATGGCACCGCCTGACCCAGAATTGGGGCACCCTGACTCCAAATGGCACCCCCCGACTCCAAACTGGGGGTACCTAGACCCAAAACGGGGGCGTTTTGCCCCAAAATGGCACCGCCTGACCCAGAATTGGGGCACCCCGACCCCAAATGGCACCCCCGACTCCAAATTTGGGGCACCCTGACCCAAAACAGAGAACCTTGACCCCAAAGAGCATCTCCTGACCCCAAACTGGGGATACCCTGACCCTAAATGGCATCGCCTGACCCCAAATAGCAGCCCCTGACTCAAAATTGGGGCATTTTCACCCAAAACAGGGCACCCCAATGCTAAGAAGGAGCACCCCGACCCCGAAAAGCAGCCCCTAACCCCCAAAAATGGGGGTACCTAGACCCAAAACGGGGGCATTTTGCCCCAAAATAGCACCCCCTGATCCAGAATTGGGGCACCCCACCCCCAAAATGGCACCCCCTGACCCAAAATTGGGGCACCCCGACCCCAAATGGCACCCCCTGATCCAGAATTGGGGCACCCTGACCCCAAATGGCACCCCCCGACTCCAAACTGGGGGTACCTAGACCCAAAACGGGGGCGTTTTGCCCCAAAATGAGACACCCCCTGACCCAAACTGGGGACACCCTGACCCAAACTGGGGGCACCCTGACCCAAAACAGGGCACCCTGACCCCAAACTGGGGCACCCTAACCCTAAACTGGGGCACCCTGACCCCAAATAGCACCCCGTGACCCCAAACTGGGGGCACCCTGACCCAAACCAGGGCACCCTGACTCCAAGAGACACCCCCTGACCCAAACTGGGGGCACCCTGACCCAAACTGGGGGCACCCTGACCCTAAACAGCATCGCCTAACCCCAAATAGCACCCCCTGACCCAAACTGGGGACACCCTGACCCAAACCAGGGCACCCTGACCCTAAACTGGGGCACCTTGACCCAAACTGGGGGCACCCTGACCCCAAATAGCACCCCATGACCCCAAACTGGGGGCACCCTGACCCAAACCAGGGCACCCTGACTCCAAGAGACACCCCCTGACCCAAACTGGGGGCACCCTGACCCCAAATAGCACCCCATGACCCCAAACTGGGGGCACCCTGACCCAAAACAGGGCACCCTGACCCCAAAACCAACCCCCTGACCCACACTGGAGGCAGCCTGAC
>NW_008237699.1:16666-17351 GCF_000691975.1 Corvus brachyrhynchos
GTGGGGGTCAGAATGATGGCCAGGGGGTCAGACCGATGGCCAGGGGTCACCCCGATAGCCAGGGGGTCAGACTGATGGCCAGGGGGTCAGACTGATGGTTTGGGGTCAGCCCGATGGTTTGGGGTCAGCCCGATGGCCAAGGGTCACCCTGATGGCCAGGGGTCAGCCTGATAGCTGGGAGGGTCAGCCCGATGGCCAGGGGTCAGCCTGAAAGTTTGGGGTCAGCCCAATGGCTGGGGAGGTCACCCCATTGTCCAGGTGTCACCCCAATGGCCAGGGGGGTCACCCCAACATCCAGCGGGTCACCCCCATGTCCGGCAGGGTCACTCTGATGTCCAGGGGTCAACCCCAATGTTGGGGGATCACCCTGACATCCAGCGGTCACCCTGTGCCCAGTGGTCACCCCGGTGGTCACCCCACTGCCCGGCGGTCCCCCTGTGTCCGGCAGTCACCCTGCTGCCCGGTGGTCACCCCAGCAGTCCCCTGGTGCCCAGTGGTCACCCCGGTGGTGCCCCATGCCTGGCGGTCACCCCGGTGGTCACCCCAGCAGTCACCCCTGTGCCCAGTGGTCACCCCAGCGGTCACCCCAGCAGTCACCCCTGTGCCCAATGGTCACCCCGGTGGTCCCCTGTGTGCCCAGTGGTCACCCCGGCGATCCCCCCTGTGCCCGGTGGTCACCCCGGCG
>NW_008237699.1:22931-23928 GCF_000691975.1 Corvus brachyrhynchos
CGGGACATGGGGATGGCGTCAGGGGACACGGGTGGCACCGTCAGGGGACACGGGGACGGCGTCATGGGACACGGGTGGCACTGTCAGGGAACATGGGGATGGCGTCAGGGGACACGGGTGGCATCATTAGGGGACATGGTGGGTGCAGAGGGGCACAGGGTGGCACCGTCAGGGGACACGGGGACGGCATCATGGGACACAGGGATGGCATCATGGGACATGGGTGGCATCGTTAGGGGACATGGGGACAGCATCATGGGACACGGGTGGCACCGTCAGGGGACATGGTGGGTGCAGGGGAGCACGGGTGGCACCGTCGGGACATCAGGACAGCGTCATGGGACATGGGTGGCATCGTTAGGGAACATGGGTGGGTGCAGGGTGGCATCGTTGGGTGGCATCATTAGGGGACATGGGGACAGCATCATGGGACACGGGTGGCACCGTTACGGGACACGGGCCATCGTCAGGGGACAGGGGTGGCACCGTCAGGGAACATGGGAATGGCGTGATGGGACACGGGTGGCATCATCAGGGGACATGGTGGGTGCAGGGAGGCACAGGGTGGCACCGTCAGGGGACACAGGGGAACCAGGGGGCACAGGGTGGCACCGTGAGAGGACACAAGGGGACACAGGGTGGCATCGTCAGGGGGTGGGGAAAGCCTCAAAGACACGGAGGGGAGCTCAGGGACCTTGGGGACAGGGAGGGGACACTGAGGGAGACAGGGACAGGAGGGGTTTGGGGACCCTGTGGGGATATTTGGGGGTTAGAGATGCAAAGGGGATACTGGGAGGCTTGGGGACAGGGAGGGGACAGGGAGGGGACAGGGAGGGGACAGGGAAGGGACAGGGAAGGGACAGAGAGGGGACAGGGAGGGGAAGGGGAGGAGACAGGGAGGGGCACAGGGAAGGGGACAGGGAAAGGGACGGGGAGGGGACGGGGAGGGGACGGGGAGGGGACGGGGAAGGGACAGGGAGGGGGCCGGGAGGGGGCG
>NW_008237699.1:25199-28655 GCF_000691975.1 Corvus brachyrhynchos
TCAGGCTGCGGTACTGCTGGTACATGTCATCGCCGATGTCCGACAGCAGCTGGCTCACCTCGCTGGGCGCCGCGCTCTTGGGGTCCCCCTTGTCACCTGGGGGGGGCACACGGCTGTGAGGGGACCCCCGCGCCCCCCCAAAGGGGCTGGGAGCACCCGGGGGACAGGGGAACCCCGACTGTGCCCTGAAGGGGCAAACAGCCCGATTCCAGGCTAAATAAACGTCCCTGTTTGCAAACACCCCGATTCCAGGCTAAATAAACGTCCCTGTTTGGCCCGATAGGGACACCCCGATTCCACCCTATAGGGGCACCCTGATTCCACCCTATAGGGACACCCCGATTCCAGGCTAAATAAACATCCCTGTTCAGCCCTATAGGGGCACCCCGATTCCACTCTATAGGGGCACCCCAATTGTCCCCTGAAGGTGCAAACACCCCGATTCCAGCCTAAATAAACATCCCTGTTCAGCCCTATAGGGGCACCCCGATTCCACTCTATAGGGGCACCCCAATTGTCCCCTGAAGGTGCAAACACCCCGATTCCAGCCTAAATAAACATCCCTGTTCAGCCCTATAGGGGCACCCCGATTCCACTCTATAGGGGCACCCCAATTGTCCCCTGAAGGTGCAAACACCCCGATTCCAGCCTAAATAAACATCCCTGTTCAGCCCTATAGGGGCACCCCGATTCCACTCTATAGGGGCACCCCAATTGTCCCCTGAAGGTGCAAACACCCCGATTCCAGCCTAAATAAACATCCCTGTTCAGCCCTATAGGGGCACCCCGATTCCACTCTATAGGGGCACCCCAATTGTCCCCTGAAGGTGCAAACACCCCGATTCCAGCCTAAATAAACATCCCTGTTCAGCCCTATAGGGGCACCCCGATTCCACTCTATAGGGGCACCCCAATTGTCCCCTGAAGGTGCAAACACCCCGATTCCAGCCTAAATAAACATCCCTGTTCAGCCCTATAGGGGCACCCCGATTCCACTCTATAGGGGCACCCCAATTGTCCCCTGAAGGTGCAAACACCCCGATTCCAGCCTAAATAAACATCCCTGTTCAGCCCTATAGGGGCACCCCGATTCCACTCTATAGGGGCACCCCAATTGTCCCCTGAAGGTGCAAACACCCCGATTCCAGCCTAAATAAACATCCCTGTTCAGCCCTATAGGGGCACCCCGATTCCACTCTATAGGGGCACCCCAATTGTCCCCTGAAGGTGCAAACACCCCGATTCCAGCCTAAATAAACATCCCTGTTCAGCCCTATAGGGGCACCCCGATTCCACTCTATAGGGGCACCCCAATTGTCCCCTGAAGGTGCAAACACCCCGATTCCAGCCTAAATAAACATCCCTGTTCAGCCCTATAGGGGCACCCCGATTCCACTCTATAGGGGCACCCCAATTGTCCCCTGAAGGTGCAAACACCCCGATTCCAGCCTAAATAAACATCCCTGTTCAGCCCTATAGGGGCACCCCGATTCCACTCTATAGGGGCACCCCAATTGTCCCCTGAAGGTGCAAACACCCCGATTCCAGCCTAAATAAACATCCCTGTTCAGCCCTATAGGGGCACCCCGATTCCACTCTATAGGGGCACCCCAATTGTCCCCTGAAGGTGCAAACACCCCGATTCCAGCCTAAATAAACATCCCTGTTCAGCCCTATAGGGGCACCCCGATTCCACTCTATAGGGGCACCCCAATTGTCCCCTGAAGGTGCAAACACCCCGATTCCAGCCTAAATAAACATCCCTGTTCAGCCCTATAGGGGCACCCCGATTCCACTCTATAGGGGCACCCCAATTGTCCCCTGAAGGTGCAAACACCCCGATTCCAGCCTAAATAAACATCCCTGTTCAGCCCTATAGGGGCACCCCGATTCCACTCTATAGGGGCACCCCAATTGTCCCCTGAAGGTGCAAACACCCCGATTCCAGCCTAAATAAACATCCCTGTTCAGCCCTATAGGGGCACCCCGATTCCACTCTATAGGGGCACCCCAATTGTCCCCTGAAGGTGCAAACACCCCGATTCCAGCCTAAATAAACATCCCTGTTCAGCCCTATAGGGGCACCCCGATTCCACTCTATAGGGGCACCCCAATTGTCCCCTGAAGGTGCAAACACCCCGATTCCAGCCTAAATAAACATCCCTGTTCAGCCCTATAGGGGCACCCCGATTCCACTCTATAGGGGCACCCCAATTGTCCCCTGAAGGTGCAAACACCCCGATTCCAGCCTAAATAAACATCCCTGTTCAGCCCTATAGGGGCACCCCGATTCCACTCTATAGGGGCACCCCAATTGTCCCCTGAAGGTGCAAACACCCCGATTCCAGCCTAAATAAACATCCCTGTTCAGCCCTATAGGGGCACCCCGATTCCACTCTATAGGGGCACCCCAATTGTCCCCTGAAGGTGCAAACACCCCGATTCCAGCCTAAATAAACATCCCTGTTCAGCCCTATAGGGGCACCCCGATTCCACTCTATAGGGGCACCCCAATTGTCCCCTGAAGGTGCAAACACCCCGATTCCAGCCTAAATAAACATCCCTGTTCAGCCCTATAGGGGCACCCCGATTCCACTCTATAGGGGCACCCCAATTGTCCCCTGAAGGTGCAAACACCCCGATTCCAGCCTAAATAAACATCCCTGTTCAGCCCTATAGGGGCACCCCGATTCCACTCTATAGGGGCACCCCAATTGTCCCCTGAAGGTGCAAACACCCCGATTCCAGGCTAAATAAACGTCCCTGTTTGGCCCGATAGGGACACCCCGATTCCACCCTATAGGGGCACCCTGATTCCACCCTATAGGGACACCCCGATTCCAGGCTAAATAAACATCCCTGTTCAGCCCTATAGGGGCACCCCGATTCCACCCTATAGGGGCACCCCAATTCCACCCTATAGGGGCAGCCCGATTGTCCCCTGAAGATGCAAACACCCCAATTCCAGACTAAATAAATGTCCCTGTTCGGCCCTATAGGGGCACCCTGATTCCAGCCTATATAAACATCCTCGTTCAGCTCTACATGGGCACCCCGATTTTCCCCTATATGGACGCTCACTATCAGACACGGCACAGGACACCCCAACTCCAGCTCCACCTGCACCCCACTCCTCCCAGTGCCCCCCAAACCCCCCTGGGGGTGTCTGCCCCACAATGTAGGGGTCCCCCAAGCCCTCCAAACCCTCGTTGGGGGCACGGTGGGCACCCAGAGCATGGCACAGGACACCCCAACTCCAGCTCCACCTGCACCCCGCTCCTGGCCCTGCCCCCCAGACCTCCCTGGGGGTGTCTGCCCCACATCATGAGGGTCCCCCAAGCCCCCCAAACCCTTCTCAGAGGTGTGGTGGGCACCCAGAGCATGGCACAGGACACCCCAACTCCAGCTCCACCCGCACCCCCACTCCTCCCTCTCTGCCCCCCACGCCCCCCCTGC
>NW_008237699.1:30666-30895 GCF_000691975.1 Corvus brachyrhynchos
CCAGCACCCCCAATTCCCCGACCCCCTCATCCCCTGTGTCCCCTGCACCAACTCCCCGATCCCCTCATCCTGTGACCCCTGCACCCCCAAATCCCTGATCCCCTTGACCCCAAGTGACCCCTGCACCCCTCAATCCCTTCATCCCGTTGTCCCCAGCTGTTCCCGTGACCTTTCGTTCTCTGATCTCTTTGTCCCCAGTGTTCTCAGCCCCCCAAACCCTCTCTCTCTC
>NW_008237699.1:33165-33370 GCF_000691975.1 Corvus brachyrhynchos
CCGGGGGTGACACTGGGGAACCCCCATGGGTCACACGGGGGGGCAGGGCTGGCACTGGGGACCCTCGCCATGGGTAACACAGGGGGGCCAGGACTGACACTGGGGGGCCATGGGTGACCCCAAGGGCTGTGTCCCCCACCCTTAGGGTCGTGTCCCCCTTCACTGGCACCGCGTCCCTGTGCCCCCAGGCTGTGTCCCTGTGCCC
>NW_008237701.1:0-394 GCF_000691975.1 Corvus brachyrhynchos
TAATTAATAAACGAGTTAACCTGCCAAAAGGTTTCCCACCTCGTTTATAACACTTGGGGTTTTTTGGTGCTTCCTTGAGGCATTTTAGCACCCAAAGCCCCTTTCACACCACCCCGTTTTTTAATTATATGTTAAGTATGGCTTTAACTTCTTTATATTTATTCATATTTATTATGCTTCCACTTAATCTCACTTAATCCCGAGGGATTCTTAAAGGGGTTTTGGGGATTTTCTTGGTTTTGCTACGTTTTAGTGCACAGTCTGCCTTTTCAACCCTCCATTCTTTAAATGTAACAAATATTGCCTTGAATTTTTCATACTTATACAAATTTATTCCAATGTTGTCAGTTTTGTTGAAATTTTGAAGAGGTTTTGAGGCTTTGTTGGGTCATTT
>NW_008237702.1:0-429 GCF_000691975.1 Corvus brachyrhynchos
CTGTGGGGCTCTGTAGGGGTCTATAGGGTCCCATTGGGTTCTGTGGGGCTCCAGAAGGATCTATGAGGCGCTGAGGGGGTCTATGGGTTTCCATTGAAATCTATTGAGCTCTAGAAGGTTCTGTGGGGGTTCTATGGGGCTCTGTGAAGCTCTAAGAAGGTTCATTGCCCGTCTAGCCCCGGCCGTTTCCCTTTTAGCCCCGCCCATCCCCTCATTAGCTCTGCCCATTCCCCCTTTAGACCTGGCCATCCCCCTTGAGCCCCTGCAATTCCCCCTTTAGCCCACCTCATCCCCGATTTAGCCACGCCCATTCCCTTTTTAGCCCCACGCACACATCATTTAGCCCTAGCCGTTTCCCCTTTGGACCCACCCATCCCCCCCTTTACCCATGCCCAATCCCCCTTTAGCCACGCCCATTCCCCCTTTAGC
>NW_008237703.1:0-618 GCF_000691975.1 Corvus brachyrhynchos
CCTTTCTGTGTGAGCACTGCTGACACTGTGAGAGACAAAACCAGTCATCTGCTGTCCCATTGTGAACTTGCAAGCTTCCTCTATGTTCAGGATCACAGCTGCCACTGCACGCAGGCAGGGGGGCCATCCTTGGCTGACCACGTCCAGCTGCTTGGAGGAATAAGCCGCTGGCCTTCTGTATGGTCCCTGCTTCTGTGCCAAAAGTTCCAGCACCAGTCCTTGTCTCTCATGTGAGAACAACAGAAAAGGTTTAGTGGCATCTGGTATGCCCAATGCTGGAGCTTGCATCAACTCACGTTTCAGAGTTACAAATGCATTATTAGTCTCTGGTGTCCAGCATAGGTGAGTTCCACCAGTCTCTTTTAGGAGTTGGTATAAAGGTTTCACAATTAGTCCATAGTTGTAGATCCATAATCTACACCATCCTGTCATTCCCAGAAAAGTTCTCTGTTCTTTGGTTGTAGTTGACTGGGGCATTTGACAAATTGCCTCCTTCCTGTTATCTCCCAAGGCTCTCTCCCCTCCTGCCAGTTCATACCCCAGATATGTAACTTTCTGCAGGACTAGCTGAGCCTTTTCAGGAGAGACTCTATATCCACTTAGTCCCAGAAAATTTAA
>NW_008237703.1:2412-4014 GCF_000691975.1 Corvus brachyrhynchos
TCTTCTCTATACATTCTGGCTGCCTCCCTCCAGGTATCTAAATCCAAAGCTGTAAATGGTGTTTTAACTTTTGTTATTCCCCCGTCTGGCCCCACCACTTGTCTAAGTGGTGCTATGAGCTTCTCTTCTACAGGGGCCTTGCTCCTAGTTCTGGATGATATTCCTGAGCCAGTCTCACTTGTTCCTTCATCCCCACTATCCTCTGAGGATGTTTGGGGTGCTGGGGACATTGTTCCTGATGTTAAGGTGCCACCACTGCACCTCATTAGCTCCTGGGTTTCCAAGGGATCCTGGTCTCTCTGAGCTATGAGCTTTAAACATCTTTGCCCAATACTGCATGATGAGCAGCACCTGTTCATGCAGTTTTTTCCTTTTGCCTCCTTTTCTAGGAGGAGTACCATAGAGTCCTGTGGTACCAGATTGATGCCTGTCCTGGGTTGCAGTGTATTCTATTACCATCCTCATGAGCTGTTGAAATCAGGTGGGGCAGTGTTTTCCTTGCCTCCTCCCCCCAGACTATCTTTCTGTTAATGCCCCATCATTGTCCTGCCACATGACTCAGAGATAACTCCCTCTGGACTATCTTCTGTTAATGAGCCTAGTCAACACTTGGCCTCATGACTCATTACCCCATTGTGAGACGCTCCACCCAGAGGGCGGAACCAAGCATTCCATCGTGGATATAATCTGAGGCTGAACACCAGAGAAAACCTTTCCACTGGATTTCCAGAGTACAGGAGTTACACAGCCACCACTGGACCTTCTGAGGAAGAGCAGACCCTTTTTTCTACAGGATCACCTCTTCAGGAGGACTGCAGCCACCATTCTATCAGACTGCTACCACCACCCTGATGAACAGGGTGTTTGGTTGTATCCTGACTCTGTTAGTTTAACCCAGTGTTTTCTGCCTTTTTTCCCCCCATTTTATTTCCCTATTAAATTGTTATTCTTACTTGGTGTCTCCCACTAGTTTGTTTTCAAACTAGTACACAATAGAGTGTTATATCTTAAAGAGCCATTCTCTGGCCATTTTTCACCATCATCCAATTTGTAGAGTGGCCACCACTGATTACAATATTTAATTAGGGTGCTCTTTTTCATATTCTTTCCAGGGACTCCCCCCAGCTCTTTCCAATGTGTCAGCACACATCCTAGCAGACTTTTCTGGGTTATTTCCTTACTTTCTGATGATCCCATTGCCTCTTTTGTCCTTTCTCCCCATCTTTTCTCTCTTCCGCAGCAAAAAACCCCCAAAAACAGAGAACCAACTCCTTCCTTCCACAAAGCCGCGCTCTGCCACTCTTCTCTAATACCAAGCTCTCTCCTCCAGCAACTTGGACACTGTCCACTCTTTCTAATAGACAATACCACTTTCTAATACATGTACACAAAACCCAGACTTCACAACTGTTTCCACGCTAGGCACGGGATTTCAAATAGGAAATTAGCTGGGGCTATATTAGAAAAGCATTGGGGCCTGGGTGTTCTCAATTCGGTAACTAAAATCTTTCTCCTCTAAAAATCCGCCCCCCCTTCGGACAGTAAGGTTGAATTCCAAACCAATGGTTTATATGATTTATACTCATTCACTCTTTGCCAAAC
>NW_008237703.1:4727-7086 GCF_000691975.1 Corvus brachyrhynchos
GTGTCCTGGTGGTAGCACTGAGGAAGGCCTCTCCTCTTCCTCGGGGGTCTTTCTGATGAAGACCAGTCGTCTTCCTCACAGTGCACTTTTCACCTTTCTCCCTGGGCATGTGTAGTCCTTTGAGGAATGATTCAGCGGTCTCTGAGATAATCCTTGTCCCCTCTATCTTGACAAGATTAGGGCGAATTCGGTTTCTTAGGTGTTGTAATTAACATCTTCTGTCTGAACTAACATTTGCTGTCTCCCAATAGTTAACTGTACTTATATGAGTTAGCTATTGACTGCCTCTTCCTCACGGGGCAAAGGCGAATAAAACCCCTGACTAAAGTTATATAAAAATTTTTAAACTTGGTACCATTTCCATCAATATAAAGGCTGCAAAATTTTTAAACTGGGAAAGTACTCCTCTGTCAAGTAAAATAGAACTGCATTTTGATCAGACTTTCTGCCTGATGTGATTATTGCAAAAGCAGACTGACCTTGGGCTAATTAATATTAATTTAATTTATATACAATCAAGGTCATAGTAGTATAATGAAAAATAAAACCAAATCTTAAAATACCCTCTTCCCATCCTCCTTCTTCCTGAGCTCGACTTCACTCCCGGCTTCTCTACCTCCTCCCCCCAAGTGGCCCAGAGGAACAGGGTAGGGGGGTTGTGGTCAGTTTATTTTGTGTTGTCTCTGCTATTTCTTCCTTACTCACGCTCTTGCCCTGTTCCAACATGGGGTCTGTCACACAGGAGACAGATTTTCATGAACTGCTCCAGCATGGGTTCTTTCCACAGAGTGCAGTCCTTCAGGAACAGACTGCTCCAACATGAGTCCCCATGGGGCCACAGCTTCCTTCAGGGCATATCCACCTGCTTTGGCATGGGGTCCTCCACAGACTGCATGTGGATCTCTGCTTCACTGTGGACATCCATGGGCTGCAGGGGAACAACCTGCTTCACCATGGTCTGCACCACAGGCTGCAGGGGAATCTCTGATCCAGCGCTTGGAGCACCTTCTCTCCCTCCTTCTTCACTGACCTTGGTGTCTGCAGAGTTGTTTCTCTCACGTATTCTCACTTGTGTTGTTGGAAATGATATAACTTTTTAAAGTTTTCTTTTATAACTTTAGTCAGGTTTGTTCGCCTTTGCCCAGGGGAAAAGGGAATTGAAGTTTCTTTTCAAGAGACTGTTTCACCAGGTGAGGCCTGATGAGTTTAAGATCTAGATAGATTGGGAGTAGCCAGCAGGCACACAGATACCAGCAGATAAGCAACCATCAACTGAATTTAACAAACATCAACCCCAGACATCACCCCCTGGAGTGGTTGGAGACACCTGGTCTGGAAAAGACTGATAAGAGAACCAAGGACTGAGGACCAAATTAGCATCGGAGGTGAAGAAATATGTAACCAATAGGAAACCAAAAATTGTGTAATTTGGGACCAATGAACTGGAACTGCTTTGAGTTTTAAGTGTATAAATTTGCAGAAAGTCTAGTAAAAAGAATGTGTTTATGGATTATTTTTCATGGCACATCCTGGCCAGAATAAAGTAATGCTTGATTCTCTATCATTTCAAACAGTGCTAGAGGGTTTTTCCTTTTCTTCCCGAATTTTGGTGACAGTGTCTTGTCGCTGTTGAGACGGACATGACACATACATACCCCACAACAGTTCCAGGCAAAAAGACGTTTATTCTACTGATATGCGGAAAAGACTCCACTACTGGAATAAGTAGTAAAGTAGGTATGTTTATTCCAGCGCTGGGACACGTGGGGGATAATTCCTCCAAAGTCATGCGTGCCCACAGCTGCATTCAGCTTGGTATATATTGGGTTACAAACCCCATATTCACTAAGTTTCCCAACATGCCTATACATATTCATTACCTAGCCCCACTTAGCCTCGCCTCGTATTACAATGAGCCCAAAAGTCATTTACATCTGCATTGCACTTGCGCAGTGTTGTCTGGTGGTCGTGGGCAGGGGTCTCCGGGATGAAGTGAAAGTGTTAAAAATGGGAACGCACTCCCGGTTCTAAAGTGATTTCAACTTTTATTATGTGGCCTAAAGCATAGGGGTCCGCGGGTAGAGCGCACCCCGATGGTCCGGGGAAGTAGAGCAGGAGTGCTCCCTGTCAGCAACGAGCGTGGATGCTGTAGAGCTGGCGCTGCATTTTCTTCTTCAGAGCAGGGATGTTCCCGATGTTCAAGGTCGAGCAACATGCCTCACTGACCTGGATGCCCCCTTTTTATACTGTTTTTTTGTCCCTTTGGATCGGTCTCTGCTTGGATCCTTCATTTGCATGAAGGTTAAGGTGCTGATTGGTTCTTAGCAGTTTCGTCCAGGCTGGGTCGGTGCGTTGGGGG
>NW_008237703.1:8065-11249 GCF_000691975.1 Corvus brachyrhynchos
CGGGAGGGGGAGGCGGGTGAGCTCGCGCCACAGCGCCCCCTGCAGGCGCGGGGGAATCACCGCACCCGCCCTGCCCGGCCCGGAGCCGCCAGCGCCCCTGCCGGCTGTGAGCGGAACTGCACCCAAGGGGAAAGGGCCTTACAGCCGAGAAGGCTGGGACTGGTTTTGTAATTGCTGTTACTGCCATAGTTGTTGTTGTTTGTTTGACTGGTTACACACATATAGGCATATAATAGTAAAGAACTGTTATTCCTATTTCCCATATCTTTGCCTAAATGCTCCTTGATTTCAAAATTATAATTACTTGGAGGGAAAGGGTGTTGCATCTGCCATTCTAAGGGAGGCTTCTGTCTTCCTTAGCAGACACGTGTCTCTCAAACAAAGACACAGGGGAATGCCCCATGGCCTATCCCTTTATTCGAATAAAGTAACGGGACTCCTCTGTCTCCTTTTAGGACATAGGTGTTTTAGGTGTTTTCGGATTAATTTTCCTGACAGAAGCAAGAGTCTTCCTCTTTCTGAACTTTTCACCTTGCTTCCCTGTGCATGTTCTTTATGTCTCTGGCCCAAGTCCAAACTTCAAGGCTGGTTTGAGTTAGTTTTAGGTTTGAAAACAGGATCTTTGGTCAAGATTCCTTCCCTTTATCAATAGTCTTATATCTTCTCATTCTGCTTTGGTAGGCACATTAAGTATTGAGCAAGCTATATGCATTGCTTTTAACAAACAACTTCTTAGCAAATCATTTAACCTCTGCTTCCCCCTCCTCCCCTGATTCAGTACCCCCTTTTCTATAGAGTTAGTAAATTCTTTTACTAATACACAATTTCTAATAATCTTTTACGATAAGCATCCCTTAATGCTTTCCCATGTGCATTTGACAAAGTAGTTAAAATTGATAACTTTTTTAGCACTCTATATTTCCAAACAAGCAACATAATAGACAACACAAGGGAAGCACTCAACAAAATTAATAAAACAATTATGGGGTGACATAACGTATTTAGAATGCCAGTGGTGGTAGGTGACCACCCGAAAAACGCGTCCTACCAGTTATGACTTGCATCTTGTTTTATTCTTTGCAAGATTCTGCTTATTTCTTGTGTGTCATGATGGATGGTGACTAAGGTCTTTTTCCCGTTCTTTCAGATTTCTTCTAAAACCTCAATTAGATCCTGATGTTTCGCCAATTGCTTTACTAATGTTAGGTCCATCCCAAAAGGTGTGGGTAGCAATTTATGGTATATGGTGTAGTTAGACCTTATCAATTGATGAGACACAACTGGTGCTAAATACGAAAAGTCATACCCAACAATCTTGGTAAAATTCCAAATACAAAGAGTGATTCCTGGCGGCTACATTTATATTACTGTGATCTATCATCATAAAAGTGCAGATAGTTCTTAAGCACACACAACCTTGGCCAATATATACAAGTACAGTTTTCGGTGTAGTGTCTGGGTGGACCTCGAAGTGACAAATACCTTGTTCTATGTCAAGACATATGTCTTTGGCATTGTGTTACTTTCACAGATAAATCCTTGTTGTTCCTGTGTGATGCAAGATTCTAAATTTACCGTTTGGCATTTTTCTTCTACCATCCGAGCCCATACTCTATGTTCAGAGGGGTAAAAAACTGTTCCCATACTCTGTGTTCGGAGGGGTAAAAAACTGTCCCTTTATGGTTTAGTCCCAATGCGACAATAGGATGAATTACATCAACTGTGGCATTCCGTATCGTAAGCACGAAGGCAGTAGCTATGTTAGTCATTGGGTCATAGGTGAAATTTACCAAGGTCCACCAGGATCGGAGCTTTCTTTCTAATTTAGTAGCATTGTCCCAAACAGCTCCTCGGATTTCAATAGGAAAAACACCTTCATTACCTTCTCTTATGATTAAGGAAGCTGCGGACTGCATCCATAATTGAGCTTGTATGCAGCTAAGGGCTAATGAGACATTGTCCTGAGCTGTGCCAAGTGTGTTTAGTATCATTCGTGGTCCAGGTCGCTGAATTTTGCGAGGTCTGGCAGTATTTTTGAGACTTGCCACTGGCTGTTTCCCAATGCTAATAGGGAAGATTGTAGGGGCTGTTTTAATTTGGTCAGGTCACTGGTTGCCGCGGACAATTTATTCATCAGTATCTCTGAATCAATTCCATTTATGACTCCCAGTCTTGTTCCCAGCATGCCAGTCAGGTCTCTCCGCATTCTGCCTTTGAGGGGTGTTTGCTTTTGCAGCCAGGCTGTCCACCCTTCAAGGGATGTTTGAATTAAAGGGGAGCAGGCTGGTTGGATCTCAGAAATATTAATTTGCATTAGTAGTTCTACATGCTTAAGAGACCACTCTGGATTAAACAGCAGTAATTGCTGGCCTGTGTTCCTCACTACATAAGGGCCAATCTCATAAATTTTTGGTTCAGGCTTAAGTGGTGTGACCTGGGTTCGATTCGACTGCTGGTGTAGGACATAATAGGCTTAGCCATGGTATTTATCTTGAATTTGAATGAGAGCCCATTACTGTCCTGGGCCCAAAGACGAACTACTTCAATGGTCTGTACTAATGTAAAATTATACCATCAATCTACTTCACTTGAATGATTACAGATTTCATTATGGTTGTCTGTAGGAGTAGTTTAAACTAATTTGGGTTGCTTTTTTAGGAGTAGTTCCATTAATCATTCAGCATCCTATTTTGATTTCTTCTCCTACAATTCCCTGAGTTGCTAAGTTTTTTTGTTTTTTCTCATTCTTGCTTTGTAGACACTTGGTTTCTGTGCATGACCACAATCAGCAGGTTTAAATCCTTTAAATCAGTGTAGTGGTTTGGTCCAAAATACTCATTACTGTTTATCTTCTGTGAGATAAGAATTAGGAGAAACACAAAGCAGGCACCAAACTTGAAAGAATATAAAGAAGTTTATTAACAGGCCTAAAAGAAGAAAAAAAACAAAAAAACCCCACAACTTCAGAACTCTCCTCCTCCCCCCACCTTCCTCCCTTCTCCCACTGACAATGTAAAAAGACAACCCTTAAGATGTTCAGTCTGTTTACCACTTCCATAATAACCTTGTTCAGTCCATTTAGGAAGAGGAGTCTCTCTTGCTCATGCTATGAACACATTATCACGAGACAGCCGCCCACTTCCAAATAACTTTGTTCAGTCCATTTAGGAAGAGGAGTCTCTCT
>NW_008237703.1:11341-11680 GCF_000691975.1 Corvus brachyrhynchos
AAGGTTTTTGGGGTACAATTTTAAGGTTGAGCTGTTCAGAAACAAAAGTTCTCTTCACCCATCTCGGGGAGCATTTCATCTCTAAGAACAAAGGCCCTTCTCCTTCCTTGGGAGCAAAGGGTCTCCCTCATCTTCATGACTATCTCTGGGAGCATCTCTAGGAACTGAGGTTTTCTCCTTTCCCATTTGGAGCAAAAGTCCTCATCGCTTCCATCTCTCCCTGTCCAAACTTCTCATGAAATTACAGCTGCGTCAGCATCTGCCTATCTCAGCGCAGGTGCTTTTGCTAACAAGTACAAGTTGAACACTCCACCCCCCATGCCTTCATGAAATTACAAC
>NW_008237703.1:13347-14189 GCF_000691975.1 Corvus brachyrhynchos
GTTTACTCACGTCTGGAAGTCCTAGAGCTGGAGCTGACATGAGGGCATTCTTTAGGTGATTGAAGGCCTGTGTGGCCTCCTTTGTCCCCTGGAGATCTCTTCTTTCCTTTGTAATGAGCTCGTATAGCGGTTTCACAAGCAGCTCGTAATTGTAGATCCATAACCTGCGTGATTGAAGGCCTGTGTGGCCTCCTTTGTCCCCTGGAGATCTCTTCTTTCCTTTGTAATGAGCTCGTATAGCGGTTTCACAAGCAGCTCGTAATTGTAGATCCATAACCTGCACCATCCTGTCATCCCCAGAAAAGTCCGTAACTCTTTCACTGTCTGGGGTTTCAGGGTTTGGCATATCGCTTCTTTGCGATCTTACCCCAAAGTTCGTTGCCCAGCACTGACTTCATAGCCCAGGTAGATCACTTGCTGTTTCACCACCTGAGCCTTTTTCTTAGATACCCTGTACCCTTGGAGCCCCAGAAAGTTTAAGAGGCTTACCATCCAACCTACGCAAGCTATTAAAAGGTCATCCACGTACTGCAATAGCTTCCCTTCTCCTGGTGGGGCTTCCCAGGACTCTACGTCTTTTGCAAGTTGTTCTCCAAACAGGGTGGGACTGTTCTTAAATACCTGAGGCAACATTGTCCATGTGAGCTGAGTTTTGCTCCCACTCTTAGGGCTTTCCCATTCAAATGCAAAAATTTTCTGGCTGACTTCATGGTGAGGGAGGCAAAAGAAGGCATCCTTTAAATCTAAAACAGTAAACCAAGTTAGCTCTGGTGTTAAGCATGTTAACAGAGTCTAAGGATTCGCTACCACGTGTAAGAGACGGTCCGAAAATCCCTCATCTG
>NW_008237704.1:0-364 GCF_000691975.1 Corvus brachyrhynchos
CACACCTGGGAGGCACCTGGGGGGATTTTGGGGTTCCCCGATGGACTTTGGGGGGTCCCTGCTGAGTTTTGGGGCGGTTTTGGGGTTCCCCAATGAAATTTTGGGGTTCCCCCTGCTGAGTTTTGGGGTGATGATGAGGTTTTGGGGTTCCCTGATGGATTTTGGGGGTCCCTGCTGAGTTTTGGGGTGATTTTGGGGTCCCTGATGGATTCCGGGGCGGTTTTGGGGTGATTTTGGGGTCCCTGACATGTTTTTGGGGTCCCTGATGGATTTTTGGGGTGGTTTGGGGATGATTTTGGGGTCCCTGATGGATTTTTGGGGTCCTTGCTGAGTTTTGGGATGATTTTGGGGTCCCTGATGGATT
>NW_008237705.1:0-354 GCF_000691975.1 Corvus brachyrhynchos
AGGGGGCGGGGAGGGGAGGAGGTGGAGGAGTAGGACGAGGAGGAGGACGAGGACGAGAATGAGGACGACGAGGACAACACGGGCAACGAAGACGAGGACAAGGAGCAGGAGGAGGAGGGGGAGGAGGAGGAGGAGGAGAACAAGGACGACAAGGACGAGGAGGACGACGAAGACGACGAAGACGAGGACAAGGAGCAGGAGGAGGAGGAGGAGGAGGAGGAGGAGCAGGAGCAGGAGAAGGACGAGAACGAGGATGACGAGGACAACGAGGACGACGGAGACGAGGACAAGGAGGAAAAGGAGGAGGAGGAGGACGACGAAGAGGGGGAGGAGTAGGAGGAGGAGGAGAATGAG
>NW_008237706.1:0-5330 GCF_000691975.1 Corvus brachyrhynchos
GGGCTTCATTCCCCCACCTTCCATGAGTCTGGGAGCTTCATCTCCTCTCTCTATGAGTCTGGGGGCTCCATCCCTCTCCCTTCCATGAGTCTGGGGGCTTCATCTCTCTCCAAGAGTTTGGGGTCCACATTCCCCCCTTCCATGAGTCTGGGGCCTTCCTTACCCCCATTCCATGGGTCTGGGGGCTTCATTCACCCCCCTTCCATGAGTCTGGGGGCTTCATCCCCCCCCTTCCATGAGTCTGGGGGCTTCATCCCCCCTCCATTCCCCCCCAGCCCTCCAACTGCTCCTCACACCCCTTCTCCTCCCCACAACCCGGGCTGGCGTGGGGGGCAACTCCCGAGCACCCCCCTCCCCAGTGGCAGGTTCAGGAGGGTGGGACCCCCTCCCCAAATCCTCGGGGTGTGTTTTGGGGGGGGGTAGAGGGGGGCGAGGGACCCCCACCTTGAGGGCCTGGTTGAAGTTCTCCACCATGGCGATCCAGTGGCCGGTCTGGCGAACGACACGGGGCGGCGCGGCCCAGCAGGGCGTATTCCAGGGAGAGATTCCCTTCCTCTTCCCCTGGATTCCACCCTTGGAGATTTTCTCCCTCTTTCCATGGATTCCATCCTTCCCTCGGAGTTTCCCTCCCTCTTTCCATGGATTCCGTCCTTCCTTTGGGGTTTCCCTCCCTCTTCCCTTGTATTCCAGGGAGAGATTCCCTTCCTCTTCCCCTGGATTCCACCCTTGGAGATTTTCTCCCTCTTTCCATGGATTCCATCCTTCCCTCGGAGTTTCCCTCCCTCTTTCCATGGATTCCGTCCTTCCTTTGGGGTTTCCCTCCCTCTTCCCTTGTATTCCAGGGAGAGATTCCCTTCCTCTTCCCCTGGATTCCACCCTTGGAGATTTTCTCCCTCTTTCCATGGATTCCATCCTTCCCTCGGAGTTTCCCTCCCTCTTTCCATGGATTCCGTCCTTCCTTTGGGGTTTCCCTCCCTCTTCCCTTGTATTCCAGGGAGAGATTCCCTTCCTCTTCCCCTGGATTCCACCCTTGGAGATTTTCTCCCTCTTTCCATGGATTCCATCCTTCCCTCGGAGTTTCCCTCCCTCTTTCCATGGATTCCGTCCTTCCTTTGGGGTTTCCCTCCCTCTTCCCTTGTATTCCAGGGAGAGATTCCCTTCCTCTTCCCCTGGATTCCACCCTTGGAGATTTTCTCCCTCTTTCCATGGATTCCATCCTTCCCTCGGAGTTTCCCTCCCTCTTTCCATGGATTCCGTCCTTCCTTTGGGGTTTCCCTCCCTCTTCCCTTGTATTCCAGGGAGAGATTCCCTTCCTCTTCCCCTGGATTCCACCCTTGGAGATTTTCTCCCTCTTTCCATGGATTCCATCCTTCCCTCGGAGTTTCCCTCCCTCTTTCCATGGATTCCGTCCTTCCTTTGGGGTTTCCCTCCCTCTTCCCTTGTATTCCAGGGAGAGATTCCCTTCCTCTTCCCCTGGATTCCACCCTTGGAGATTTTCTCCCTCTTTCCATGGATTCCATCCTTCCCTCGGAGTTTCCCTCCCTCTTTCCATGGATTCCGTCCTTCCTTTGGGGTTTCCCTCCCTCTTCCCTTGTATTCCAGGGAGAGATTCCCTTCCTCTTCCCCTGGATTCCACCCTTGGAGATTTTCTCCCTCTTTCCATGGATTCCATCCTTCCCTCGGAGTTTCCCTCCCTCTTTCCATGGATTCCGTCCTTCCTTTGGGGTTTCCCTCCCTCTTCCCTTGTATTCCAGGGAGAGATTCCCTTCCTCTTCCCCTGGATTCCACCCTTGGAGATTTTCTCCCTCTTTCCATGGATTCCATCCTTCCCTCGGAGTTTCCCTCCCTCTTTCCATGGATTCCGTCCTTCCTTTGGGGTTTCCCTCCCTCTTCCCTTGTATTCCAGGGAGAGATTCCCTTCCTCTTCCCCTGGATTCCACCCTTGGAGATTTTCTCCCTCTTTCCATGGATTCCATCCTTCCCTCGGAGTTTCCCTCCCTCTTTCCATGGATTCCGTCCTTCCTTTGGGGTTTCCCTCCCTCTTCCCTTGTATTCCAGGGAGAGATTCCCTTCCTCTTCCCCTGGATTCCACCCTTGGAGATTTTCTCCCTCTTTCCATGGATTCCATCCTTCCCTCGGAGTTTCCCTCCCTCTTTCCATGGATTCCGTCCTTCCTTTGGGGTTTCCCTCCCTCTTCCCTTGTATTCCAGGGAGAGATTCCCTTCCTCTTCCCCTGGATTCCACCCTTGGAGATTTTCTCCCTCTTTCCATGGATTCCATCCTTCCCTCGGAGTTTCCCTCCCTCTTTCCATGGATTCCGTCCTTCCTTTGGGGTTTCCCTCCCTCTTCCCTTGTATTCCAGGGAGAGATTCCCTTCCTCTTCCCCTGGATTCCACCCTTGGAGATTTTCTCCCTCTTTCCATGGATTCCATCCTTCCCTCGGAGTTTCCCTCCCTCTTTCCATGGATTCCGTCCTTCCTTTGGGGTTTCCCTCCCTCTTCCCTTGTATTCCAGGGAGAGATTCCCTTCCTCTTCCCCTGGATTCCACCCTTGGAGATTTTCTCCCTCTTTCCATGGATTCCATCCTTCCCTCGGAGTTTCCCTCCCTCTTTCCATGGATTCCGTCCTTCCTTTGGGGTTTCCCTCCCTCTTCCCTTGTATTCCAGGGAGAGATTCCCTTCCTCTTCCCCTGGATTCCACCCTTGGAGATTTTCTCCCTCTTTCCATGGATTCCATCCTTCCCTCGGAGTTTCCCTCCCTCTTTCCATGGATTCCGTCCTTCCTTTGGGGTTTCCCTCCCTCTTCCCTTGTATTCCAGGGAGAGATTCCCTTCCTCTTCCCCTGGATTCCACCCTTGGAGATTTTCTCCCTCTTTCCATGGATTCCATCCTTCCCTCGGAGTTTCCCTCCCTCTTTCCATGGATTCCGTCCTTCCTTTGGGGTTTCCCTCCCTCTTCCCTTGTATTCCAGGGAGAGATTCCCTTCCTCTTCCCCTGGATTCCACCCTTGGAGATTTTCTCCCTCTTTCCATGGATTCCATCCTTCCCTCGGAGTTTCCCTCCCTCTTTCCATGGATTCCGTCCTTCCTTTGGGGTTTCCCTCCCTCTTCCCTTGTATTCCAGGGAGAGATTCCCTTCCTCTTCCCCTGGATTCCACCCTTGGAGATTTTCTCCCTCTTTCCATGGATTCCATCCTTCCCTCGGAGTTTCCCTCCCTCTTTCCATGGATTCCGTCCTTCCTTTGGGGTTTCCCTCCCTCTTCCCTTGTATTCCAGGGAGAGATTCCCTTCCTCTTCCCCTGGATTCCACCCTTGGAGATTTTCTCCCTCTTTCCATGGATTCCATCCTTCCCTCGGAGTTTCCCTCCCTCTTTCCATGGATTCCGTCCTTCCTTTGGGGTTTCCCTCCCTCTTCCCTTGTATTCCAGGGAGAGATTCCCTTCCTCTTCCCCTGGATTCCACCCTTGGAGATTTTCTCCCTCTTTCCATGGATTCCATCCTTCCCTCGGAGTTTCCCTCCCTCTTTCCATGGATTCCGTCCTTCCTTTGGGGTTTCCCTCCCTCTTCCCTTGTATTCCAGGGAGAGATTCCCTTCCTCTTCCCCTGGATTCCACCCTTGGAGATTTTCTCCCTCTTTCCATGGATTCCATCCTTCCCTCGGAGTTTCCCTCCCTCTTTCCATGGATTCCGTCCTTCCTTTGGGGTTTCCCTCCCTCTTCCCTTGTATTCCAGGGAGAGATTCCCTTCCTCTTCCCCTGGATTCCACCCTTGGAGATTTTCTCCCTCTTTCCATGGATTCCATCCTTCCCTCGGAGTTTCCCTCCCTCTTTCCATGGATTCCGTCCTTCCTTTGGGGTTTCCCTCCCTCTTCCCTTGTATTCCAGGGAGAGATTCCCTTCCTCTTCCCCTGGATTCCACCCTTGGAGATTTTCTCCCTCTTTCCATGGATTCCATCCTTCCCTCGGAGTTTCCCTCCCTCTTTCCATGGATTCCGTCCTTCCTTTGGGGTTTCCCTCCCTCTTCCCTTGTATTCCAGGGAGAGATTCCCTTCCTCTTCCCCTGGATTCCACCCTTGGAGATTTTCTCCCTCTTTCCATGGATTCCATCCTTCCCTCGGAGTTTCCCTCCCTCTTTCCATGGATTCCGTCCTTCCTTTGGGGTTTCCCTCCCTCTTCCCTTGTATTCCAGGGAGAGATTCCCTTCCTCTTCCCCTGGATTCCACCCTTGGAGATTTTCTCCCTCTTTCCATGGATTCCATCCTTCCCTCGGAGTTTCCCTCCCTCTTTCCATGGATTCCGTCCTTCCTTTGGGGTTTCCCTCCCTCTTCCCTTGTATTCCAGGGAGAGATTCCCTTCCTCTTCCCCTGGATTCCACCCTTGGAGATTTTCTCCCTCTTTCCATGGATTCCATCCTTCCCTCGGAGTTTCCCTCCCTCTTTCCATGGATTCCGTCCTTCCTTTGGGGTTTCCCTCCCTCTTCCCTTGTATTCCAGGGAGAGATTCCCTTCCTCTTCCCCTGGATTCCACCCTTGGAGATTTTCTCCCTCTTTCCATGGATTCCATCCTTCCCTCGGAGTTTCCCTCCCTCTTTCCATGGATTCCGTCCTTCCTTTGGGGTTTCCCTCCCTCTTCCCTTGTATTCCAGGGAGAGATTCCCTTCCTCTTCCCCTGGATTCCACCCTTGGAGATTTTCTCCCTCTTTCCATGGATTCCATCCTTCCCTCGGAGTTTCCCTCCCTCTTTCCATGGATTCCGTCCTTCCTTTGGGGTTTCCCTCCCTCTTCCCTTGTATTCCAGGGAGAGATTCCCTTCCTCTTCCCCTGGATTCCACCCTTGGAGATTTTCTCCCTCTTTCCATGGATTCCATCCTTCCCTCGGAGTTTCCCTCCCTCTTTCCATGGATTCCGTCCTTCCTTTGGGGTTTCCCTCCCTCTTCCCTTGTATTCCAGGGAGAGATTCCCTTCCTCTTCCCCTGGATTCCACCCTTGGAGATTTTCTCCCTCTTTCCATGGATTCCATCCTTCCCTCGGAGTTTCCCTCCCTCTTTCCATGGATTCCGTCCTTCCTTTGGGGTTTCCCTCCCTCTTCCCTTGTATTCCAGGGAGAGATTCCCTTCCTCTTCCCCTGGATTCCACCCTTGGAGATTTTCTCCCTCTTTCCATGGATTCCATCCTTCCCTCGGAGTTTCCCTCCCTCTTTCCATGGATTCCGTCCTTCCTTTGGGGTTTCCCTCCCTCTTCCCTTGTATTCCAGGGAGAGATTCCCTTCCTCTTCCCCTGGATTCCACCCTTGGAGATTTTCTCCCTCTTTCCATGGATTCCATCCTTCCCTCG
>NW_008237707.1:0-319 GCF_000691975.1 Corvus brachyrhynchos
GCATTTTGGGGTTCTGGGGACAGGGGAGGGCCAGGGGAAAAGAAACCCAAGACAACGCCAAAAAACCCCAAAAAGCCCCAAAAAACCCCCAAAATTTGACCCCAAACCCAACAGAATCGGCACAAAAACTCAATGAAATGACCCCAAAATCCACCCCAAAACTGCCCAAATTTGGCACCTCCGGCTCCTCCTGGGTCAGGTGAGGGGCAGGGGAGGGGCACGGGAAAAAAAACCCCAAAAAACCCCAAAATTTGACCCCAAACCCGACGAAATTGACCCAAAACTGAACGAAATGACCCCAAATCCATCAAAATCCACC
>NW_008237708.1:0-213 GCF_000691975.1 Corvus brachyrhynchos
GAGATTTTCTGGGCTAGCTCCCAATCTCCCTCCTCGTTCACCTCTCTGTGTGTCTGTGCACATCAGTCCTCAGACTCAGAATCAGAGCTGCTGCTACTGTCATCTGAAAAGGAGGGGTTAGCTGTGGTAGGGCGGGGCTGGGCTACAGGGGATGTAGCACGGCATTTTTGAACTGCCGGCTTTGCTTTAGCCAGGGCAGGGGTAGCAGGGGGT
>NW_008237709.1:0-2630 GCF_000691975.1 Corvus brachyrhynchos
CCTGGCACACCTGGCACACCTGTGGCACACCTGTGTCACCTGTCACACCTGTGTCACACCTGTGTCACACCTGTCTGTGTCACACCTCTTGTGCAGATCCAGGTGCGCGCAGACGAGGCTCAGTGCTGGGTCTGTGTCACACCTGTGTCACACCTGTCACACCTGTGTCACACCTGTCTGTGTCAGACCTCTTGTGCAGATCCAGGTGCGCGCAGACGAGGCTCAGTGCTGGGTCTGTGTCACACCTGTCTGTGTCAGACCTCTTGTGCAGATCCAGGTGCGCGCAGACGAGGCTCAGTGCTGGGTCTGTGTCACACCTGTCTGTGTCAGACCTCTTGTGCAGATCCAGGTGCGCGCAGACGAGGCTCAGTGCTGGGTCTGTGTCACACCTGTCTGTGTCAGACCTCTTGTGCAGATCCAGGTGCGCGCAGACGAGGCTCAGTGCTGGGTCTGTGTCACACCTGTCTGTGTCAGACCTCTTGTGCAGATCCAGGTGCGCGCAGACGAGGCTCAGTGCTGGGTCTGTGTCACACCTGTCTGTGTCAGACCTCTTGTGCAGATCCAGGTGCGCGCAGACGAGGCTCAGTGCTGGGTCTGTGTCACACCTGTCTGTGTCAGACCTCTTGTGCAGATCCAGGTGCGCGCAGACGAGGCTCAGTGCTGGGTCTGTGTCACACCTGTCTGTGTCAGACCTCTTGTGCAGATCCAGGTGCGCGCAGACGAGGCTCAGTGCTGGGTCTGTGTCACACCTGTCTGTGTCAGACCTCTTGTGCAGATCCAGGTGCGCGCAGACGAGGCTCAGTGCTGGGTCTGTGTCACACCTGTCTGTGTCAGACCTCTTGTGCAGATCCAGGTGCGCGCAGACGAGGCTCAGTGCTGGGTCTGTGTCACACCTGTCTGTGTCAGACCTCTTGTGCAGATCCAGGTGCGCGCAGACGAGGCTCAGTGCTGGGTCTGTGTCACACCTGTCTGTGTCAGACCTCTTGTGCAGATCCAGGTGCGCGCAGACGAGGCTCAGTGCTGGGTCTGTGTCACACCTGTCTGTGTCAGACCTCTTGTGCAGATCCAGGTGCGCGCAGACGAGGCTCAGTGCTGGGTCTGTGTCACACCTGTCTGTGTCAGACCTCTTGTGCAGATCCAGGTGCGCGCAGACGAGGCTCAGTGCTGGGTCTGTGTCACACCTGTCTGTGTCAGACCTCTTGTGCAGATCCAGGTGCGCGCAGACGAGGCTCAGTGCTGGGTCTGTGTCACACCTGTCTGTGTCAGACCTCTTGTGCAGATCCAGGTGCGCGCAGACGAGGCTCAGTGCTGGGTCTGTGTCACACCTGTCTGTGTCAGACCTCTTGTGCAGATCCAGGTGCGCGCAGACGAGGCTCAGTGCTGGGTCTGTGTCACACCTGTCTGTGTCAGACCTCTTGTGCAGATCCAGGTGCGCGCAGACGAGGCTCAGTGCTGGGTCTGTGTCACACCTGTCTGTGTCAGACCTCTTGTGCAGATCCAGGTGCGCGCAGACGAGGCTCAGTGCTGGGTCTGTGTCACACCTGTCTGTGTCAGACCTCTTGTGCAGATCCAGGTGCGCGCAGACGAGGCTCAGTGCTGGGTCTGTGTCACACCTGTCTGTGTCAGACCTCTTGTGCAGATCCAGGTGCGCGCAGACGAGGCTCAGTGCTGGGTCTGTGTCACACCTGTCTGTGTCAGACCTCTTGTGCAGATCCAGGTGCGCGCAGACGAGGCTCAGTGCTGGGTCTGTGTCACACCTGTCTGTGTCAGACCTCTTGTGCAGATCCAGGTGCGCGCAGACGAGGCTCAGTGCTGGGTCTGTGTCACACCTGTCTGTGTCAGACCTCTTGTGCAGATCCAGGTGCGCGCAGACGAGGCTCAGTGCTGGGTCTGTGTCACACCTGTCTGTGTCAGACCTCTTGTGCAGATCCAGGTGCGCGCAGACGAGGCTCAGTGCTGGGTCTGTGTCACACCTGTCTGTGTCAGACCTCTTGTGCAGATCCAGGTGCGCGCAGACGAGGCTCAGTGCTGGGTCTGTGTCACACCTGTCTGTGTCAGACCTCTTGTGCAGATCCAGGTGCGCGCAGACGAGGCTCAGTGCTGGGTCTGTGTCACACCTGTCTGTGTCAGACCTCTTGTGCAGATCCAGGTGCGCGCAGACGAGGCTCAGTGCTGGGTCTGTGTCACACCTGTCTGTGTCAGACCTCTTGTGCAGATCCAGGTGCGCGCAGACGAGGCTCAGTGCTGGGTCTGTGTCACACCTGTCTGTGTCAGACCTCTTGTGCAGATCCAGGTGCGCGCAGACGAGGCTCAGTGCTGGGTCTGTGTCACACCTGTCTGTGTCAGACCTCTTGTGCAGATCCAGGTGCGCGCAGACGAGGCTCAGTGCTGGGTCTGTGTCACACCTGTCTGTGTCAGACCTCTTGTGCAGATCCAGGTGCGCGCAGACGAGGCTCAGTGCTGGGTCTGTGTCACACCTGTCTGTGTCACACCTGTGTCACACCTGTCACACCTGTGTGTGTCACACCTGTGTCACACCTCTTGTGCAGATCCAGGTGTGCGCAGACGAGGCTCAGTGCTGGGTGTGTGTCACAGCCGTCTGTGTCACACCTGTGTCACACCTGTCACAC
>NW_008237710.1:0-271 GCF_000691975.1 Corvus brachyrhynchos
AAATAAGAATCACCAGAGCTGCCTGAGACATCCCCCTGCCTGAAAGGGTGGGAAGGTGTACAGAGCTGGGAGCACCTAGGAGGTTGCAGCTCATCTTTTCCAGGAGGTGAGAAGTGGGGGTGATATGCGGAAAAGTCCACAACTCAGTAAAGTTGTAAAGTAGTGTCAGAGACTGAAATATTTTATTTTATGACTTAAACATTTTCTTAAAGGAGTTTTAAAACTGTATTACAAAATCGAAGAGAAGACTACCACACCCTGAATGGGGCCC
>NW_008237711.1:0-9238 GCF_000691975.1 Corvus brachyrhynchos
TTGGACTGGCGGTTGGCAAGGCAGTTGGACTGGCGGTTGGAATGGCAGTTGGACTGGACCTTTCCCGGTGAGAAAACCTTAGCCCTTACCTTTCTTGAATCAAATGGGGGGGCTCCAGAGCTGCTGCCCAAAGCCAAGCCTGATGCCCTTCTGGCCTGGCATCTCTTCTTTCGAGAGCTTCCTGCTCGAGGGTGCAGATGCTGAAACAGAGCCGTGGGTCAGCAGAGGTTTCCATCCAAGACCTTGAGCCTGGATTGACTGTGGCCAGTGGTCTTGCACGCATCAACCTCCAAAGGCACCAGATGACAGCTGTCAGATGCAGCAATGATTCACTGAATGCTTGAAAAGAATTCTTAGGGCCTTTGCCCAAGACCACAGGTTTTATTTTGGTTTTTTTTGAAAATGTCTGTCCCTCATTTGAAAATATATCTCCACTGCCATCTCTCCCTAGACTCTAGCACTTGTTATTTTTTTGCAGGTGTTTAAAGCAAATATTTGGTCTTAGAACTAGCTACTTTCATAGTCTTAAAATATTTTATGTGGTTTTCTTATCTCAGCAGACGGATAACAACCAGCAAATCATTACTGGCGGAGATTCCCAAATCTCCATCTCTGGTGGGAACTCTCACATCTCCATCTCTGGTGTCTCACAAAGCATGAATATCAACAGTCAAACACAAGAGGCAATTTTTGAGCAAAAGAGCAACCATTTGTCCTGGAAAACCATCTGGAACTACAACACGGTGAGTGGCAGGGAGGGTGCTTGTTCAAAAATATATGAGGAGACTGGCTCCTGGCACAGCTGGCCCAGGGACAGGGCTTGTTCTCCTTATCCTAAAGTGTGGAGTCCATGATATGGGGTAGAAACTGTTGGCATTTGTTATTGTTTCAATCCAAACTTTATTCCAGTGTTAACAGGTGGAAAAAATTGAATTGTG
This sequence comes from Corvus brachyrhynchos, assembly GCF_000691975.1. Classification (NCBI taxonomy): domain Eukaryota; kingdom Metazoa; phylum Chordata; class Aves; order Passeriformes; family Corvidae; genus Corvus; species Corvus brachyrhynchos. Next base: position 939 of record NW_008237711.1, read on the forward strand.
AGTGCTCAGTAATTTTATTTTTCAGGGTGTCATTGCAACAAAAGTGATGCAAGAGAGAACCTGCTACATTTCCATCATGAACAGGAGTGAGATGCCCACCTTTGCTGCAGTTGTCAAAGTGGCTGCAGAGAAGAGGGTAAGAATTTAATGGAGGAATTACTAGGAATGTTGCACAGTATTTGAAAGGAAACAGCTGTGGAAGACTGTTCTTTTCAAAGCCTTTTAAACTATCAGGTGTTTAGAGGTGATTGAGATCACACTGTTTATATGCACTTCAATTTATTTTGAATTATATTCTATTTTAAAAGTTTCAAAAATAAGAATATTTTCTTTAAGATGCTTTTAGTGAAGGTTTCTCATGTTTAATTAATGTTGTAGATATCCTGGGTAATTTTTACGTTGTTTGCAATGAGTATTTATACTGATCTCTTGTTAATACTCTCTGATGACCCAAGAGTGCAGATTTGTCCTTGCATGCTAAAAAAATTAATTTCTTTGGGTGAGGTGTATTTGATTAAGAACAAATATGCCAATAACCTGGAAAATTTACAATCATCTCTCAAAACCTTTTCAAATAACTAAGTACCATGTTAACATGAGCTCTGCCCACTAAATTACCACAGACATTTTAAAAATTATATCATCATTTAGCATACTCACCATTGGTAGGCACTGGCTTCCACTGAAGACTCAGAACTGAGTCCTTAAAAAAATCAAGGCTTTAAAGAGCAAGAACACCAAGAGGGGAGAAGAAAACCATTAGTCTTATCAGTGAAGGCATAAGCAAAAATATTCAGCTTTAGCTGTAGTTCGTGGCTTCCAAGTCCTAAAGTGCATCCTCCTGAAGCTAACCTCAACTCCTTGCTCCCCAGTGAGAAGGAAGCACTGTGCACTCAGCTTTCAAAAACCCTTTCATCACAGTCTACTATTCTGAAAGCCTATATATGTAACAATCACAGCCATCGCTGCCAACCCTGTCCAAACACTGGAGATCAGCAGGCCGTTTCTTCACGTGCTTTTTCTTTATGGAAACGATTAGGTTGTCACTAGTGGCAGGCTTTCCTTTCTCTCAACAGTAGTGTAGATTGGAAATTTGTTGTAGGAATGCTTTGCCAAAAGAAGAAAGGGGCTGCATCGTTCCCTCCCCCAGCTCCGCTTTCTCTGAGAACCTTGAGCTCTGCAGCTTGCTGGACAAACCCTTGCTCTGAGGAGCCCTTCCAGGGCCTTCATTCTCTTGGCATGCCAAGATCTCTAAGTCCTTTGCAGACTTTTCAGTACCAAACTGCATTGGTCAGCTCAGAACTTGGCCTTGCAGCTGCGCTTGGCCAGACTCCCTTTTCTTTGGGGCGCGAGAGAGCGTCTCCCTATTCCACAGCCTTTCCCCCACATTCCTGCGAGGAGCCACAACAGGAGGCCTGTGGCCCTAGCTGAGGAAGGAGCTAGAGAGCAGAGGGAAGCTGAGGGCATGCGAGGGAACACCAGCAGCCAGGGAATTGGGCCAGGCCACAAAGCACTCCAGGAGGAAAAGAGAGCGGCAATTCCTTTGAAACAACGCCACGAGAGCCGTTCAGAAAGACTCGTCCCACTAGAGCAGCCAGGGCCCTCAGAGAGGTCTTAAGCACCACCTGCAAATAGTCCGAGAGCAAATGGATCTGCCCGGGCTTGCTGCTGCCCTCTTTGGCTCCCGTTTAGAACGGGCTGCAGCAAGACACTTCTGCTGCCGGCCTTGCCCCCCCGGCTCCCTGCACCTTGCCGCCCTGAGACCGAGCTCTGCCTTTGCAGCTGCCTTCAAGGCTTGCTAGTGCTCCCACAGGCCCCAAGGGGATTGAAAGGTGTCCCTAAAGGCAGTTGGGACTCAAACAGCCAGCCCCGAGTCCTCATTCCAGACCTAGGAATAGGCCTAGCAGGAACCAGATCCCAGCACTGAGCTTGCTCAATGCTGCTATTTGATCTTTAGAACCTGATCGGTTTTGGAAGACCTACCAAGCACATCACCTTTGTCACCAATGGATTGGTCAACAACCTCAACTCCTACGGAGCAACCATTGCCGCTATGTGCAGCGGACTCACCACCTACATGGCTTACGAAGTTCACGGTGAGTACAAGCATGGGAATTCTGAGTGTTACTGACCTGGCTTTTTCTCCTCCTGGTGAATGACCAAGGCACAATTGCTGCTCTTGCACCTTGAGGTGCACACAAACCAAGGGCTGCAGCAGTTGCACAAAGGGTTTGGCATCTCCGCAGATCAGGACTGAAACAACATTGAGACACAGCCGCCACAAATTACCTGATCTATATCATTACTACCTCTTTCTGTGAAATTTAAGGTGGCTCAACTCAATGCATAGGATTTTACACACTGACATCCTCTGCAATGTCTACGCTAAGAGAAAGAGTAGCTCTAAGCACCATTGTTCTCTCATTTCTGTATTATAGACCCAGTGTTGTCTCATGACTTCAACAATATCCTTTGTCTATTAAATGATTTCTATACAGCAACTATGGACAACCTAGTTCACTTCAAGTAACAAAAATGAGCTCCTATCGATACCTAAGAATATCTTACCCATGAACTAATTCTAATTTTTTTGTTTGTTTTTTTAAAGGACCCCAATACAATCAACAATCATGCATTGCACTTGATGTCTTGAGACTTGTAGAGCTGAAGTACTGCCGTGGCAATGGACAGGTCTGAAAACTTTACCTTTCTTGAACCAAGATCCAGCTGTCTGAGCTGCCGCCCAAAGCCAACCCTCATGCTATTCCTCCCTGACATCTTCTCTTTCAAGAGTTTTGTTCTTCATGGTTCAGATGCTGAAACAAATAATTCGTTGACTAGAGCGTTCAATTAAAAACCTTTTGCATAGATCATCTCTGGCTTGTTTCTCATTACTATACCCCTCAATCATCTTTGAAACTTCCATGGCAATATTTTGATTGTCTCCCTTCTGCCCCATTTGAGCCCTTCAAAAGCTCTTTTCATCACCAGCTCTCAACACAGGGCACACCCACAGAGCTGTGTGAGTCCCAGGGTGCTTCACAAACAAGGCATTCACAGTTGGGACCTGCCTCCTTGTTCAGGGGAAGATGCCTCACATTAAAAATCTTGATTCAGGGGGCACAAAAGGCAGAAGGAAAGAAGTGCAAAGCAGTGAATTTGCCTTTTTTAGGGGAAGGAGAGTCTTTGTAGAATTTACCATGACGTTCTTAGAGAGCCCTCTATTTTCCAGTGCATAGCAAGGACTGGCTACAGGGCATCACGTTGAACTCTGAAGTGGATGAAAATGTGCTCCAAAGATGCATACACAGTATAAACACAACTGTTGATCCCTTGAGACAGTGCAAGATTCCAAGTCATCTCCTCCCAAATGCCTCTAGTTCAGCCATGAACATGAAAAATAAAAAGATTTCTTCCATTTTTGCTGCCAGGAACATGTCTCTTTCCTGACAGCATATTCCAGATTCTCTCTATGAGAATCTCCCAGTGTCCAGGTACATGAATTAGACACAAATCAAGCTAGGAATACACTCGTGTTTCTGCTGAGCTAACAAGAGCACTTGGCAAAATGTCAATCCCCATCTACTGTGACCCAATACCTAACTTGTATTCACTTTTTGTGAATTTGTGAATTTTATTCACAAAACTCACTTTTGGGGGTTTTTTTGGGTTTGTTCGGTGGTTTTGTTTTTGGTTTTTTTGGTTGTTGTTGTTTCTGTTGATTTTTTGAGCAAGTGGGACTTGAGGGATGCAATTATCTTGGACTCTTGCCACCCAAGAAGAATTTTCTCCTCCTCAATCATTCCGTAGATTCCTGAACTCAAATTTTTAAAATTGTCAAGCCATTGTCATAGAGAAAAATCAAGGAGACTGAGAATTAATCCCAAACAATTGACAGTTGAGAATTTTACAGGAAAATTAGAATATAATTTTATTTTTTAGCAAGGCATGGTCCCTGTTTCTCAGAATTTTAGAATCAAGATTATTTGTTCTTCTCTAACAAAAATGGAAGGATGCCCCAGGTTATCGAGGTGAATAAAAATCTGTCTTTAGTACCAATACTAGCCACACAACATCCCTCAGTTTCTGATACCCTCTCACTGGCCCCACAGGCTTTATTCTATAGCAGGTTGCAAGGATGCAGAGTTCACTAAGGCACCTCTCAGGTAAAGGTATCTGAATTCTCAAATTCACATTCTCAAAGTGGGCCTTGTGCTTTCCATCCTTAGATCTCTCAAACCTCTTGAAGCCTCTCCATCCTTTCCTCAAATAAAATCACTTTTTCCTCAGCTGTTACACTTGCAGGCAGGTTGATTGTATCAGGGAAGTCAGCATGAAATGGAATGTTAGAAATGTGCAGAACAATTAATATGGTGTTCCAGTTAGAGCAAAGCAATGTTTATTTCCACACAAAATGAAATTTCTCTGTTTTTTTTCATAAGGCCAAACATTTTTAAATACATTCTAGGTTATCCTGATGGAACATTATTAAGCTACAGAACTACTCTTAACTTATAAAATTGGCAGAAGAATTTGACCCATTATTTGACACTGTCATCCACTAAAAACCAGGTAAACAGGAGAACCCTGAGCATCAAGTGAAAAGTAAAATTGCAGCATTTCAGTTCAAGTCTGATTAACAAACAGAAATTTAAACATGTAAAGGAGAAGGATTCAATAAAGTTACGTTGAGATTATATGATCACAATAAAGTCTCATGGTGGCTCATGGGTTTTTTCTCCAGATACTTTTCATAAATATTTACTTTATCAGGGAGTCAGCAAGTAGTGGGGAGAAAAGGTAAAGAGTGAAGCAACACCCCTAAAAACCAACATAACTCTCCATGCTCCCACTTGCACTTGGGTGGCCATGCCATGCTCTAGATAAAGGCAGGGTGACATAGCCTAGAAAACTGTGGCTCAAGGGCAGAATGAATCACATTCCACAGTTAAAAAACCCCCTCAAGCTCCAGCTTCAAGGATGCAACCAGAAATAATTTCATCGGGTTTACTCTTGCTAGACAGCAAGGAAAAGCACATGAACATGTGTGTGCACAGAACAAAACAGTAATTTGAGGCAAGGATGAAATCCGCAATGTTTCTTACCCTTGGGAGGTTGCTGCACAGTGCTACAAGAATTTGCTATGGAAACAGAATGCCTTGAGCAGAGCTTTAAAGAGGACACAGAGACAAACTTGTACTGGAAAGAAAACAGGGTCTTATGCAGACAAAGCCCCATTCCCTGCCCTTTTCCCTGGCTATTCTACTGCTGTCACTAGTTCCATAAGCTGTGCTCAATGTCAAGTGCCTGAGCTGGCCGTTCGCCACACAAACTGCTCAAGCGCTCAGCAGCTGATGGAAGATGTGGAGGTTCAGGGTTCCCAGGGTGATGCATTTCTGTAATGGCCAAGCTGGCTCTAACTGGTGCAAGACAGGGACAAAACTGCTTTCCAACTCATTGCTAACGACACTGCAGGGAGGAGGATTGTACAGCTTGGTTTCTCTTGCCTTTCTTGAGGAGGGCTCAATCAATGGAATTTCCAGAGGCTATAAGAGGATTTTCTAACATAAGACTTTCATGTGTATTTGGCATCTTGGAGGCTAAGGATGTAACCTGTCTCCATTTGGCATCCACAAATCAGTCCCATTAGAAGAACTGTAAATCTTTCCCCTTGGTAATTTATCACTTTCATTCACCGTATTTGACACCTTGAGCAAAGTACGAAGTGGATGTGAAACAGATGAAAAGCCGAGTGCTCCGCTCACAGTGCTGGCAGACTGCTGCACCTCCTCGGCACCCCCAGCAAGGCCCCAGGCAGGAGCAGAAGGACACAGTGTGGCCCTGAGCAGCACAAGTGAGAACTGGGCCTCCCCCTTCCCAAAGAAAGCAAGATCCCCTGGCTTTTGCAGGAACAGCTGCAGCAATGATCCTCAGCAGTGGATGGCACAGGAGAAGAGTGTTCAGAGACATCAGCTCCGAGCGACACCGAGTCCCCGTCGCGCCGTTCTGGCAAGGCAGAGGAAGCTTTAGTGTGCAAACCCACCCTGAACTGCAGCCAAGGGCACAGTCAGCACACGGGGACTGGCAGAACTGCTCTCAAATACAAAGCACTTTGGGAGTTGGCAAGTGAGCTCCTCTGGGAGTGCTGCTTCTGGAACCTGGAACAGGCACAGGGAAAAAGCAAATCCAAATTACCACAGGCTCCTGGGCCATGGCTCTGTGTATCACTGTCAAAGTCAGAGAAAGATTAAAATCGACTTCCTAAGTGGCAGGTGACAGAAAGTGCCCCATGTCACTGCTCCTCCCTCACACATGTTTTGCTACCTCTAGTTTATGGGCCCTTTCTCAAATCAGCCCTTAGTCCATAATCAGCTGCTACTCTCCTGAAGGAGCTCTGGGAAGATTCTGAAGATTCTCAGGGCCATGTCTGACAACCAGAAAGCAGATGCTGAATGAGCTCGGAAAGGAAGGTCAGCAGAAGAACTCAGCAATTCCTACGGTTTAGAGCCAACCTCGTGATCTCCCGGGACTCACTGAACATTTTTAACACAGCAAGATTAGCACCTCCCTTGGTCTGAACAGTGGTTTTGGTTATAGGTACGACTTCAAGCTGAGTCCTTTGCCACATCGGCACAAAGCGTCACTACAAGTTTACTGGCAATCTGTGCTCTGCTTCTGGTGATCATTTTGTTCCATGTGAAAGTTACTGTTAAATACATTGAGCTTAGCATGACCAGTTTTCTTTCAGTTCCCTGTATGCAATGAATTCAATCAGGCTGGTATCAAAGCCTGCTCTTATCAGAGCACTTCCCCAGGAAACTCGTCATGCTTCTGTGAACACAGGGCACCTGCCAATAAGGTAAACCCATTTTCAGGTTTAACTTTGGGATATTATGTATAAAAAGTAAGAGTACACATCAATTACCAGCAGAGCTGGCCTGGCCTACCATCCAAATGGAGTTCCCTGTAAGTACACCTATCACTTTCCCACAAAACTCTTAAGGCTGGGCAGCTTTTAAACGGTTTTGAGCTTTTCCTGGCACTGAGTGAACTCTTAGTGATTTCTGTAGGGCTCACAGAGTGAAAATGCCAAAGGGGTGGGGACTGCAGGGGTGGAATCTCCCTTTTGGCAGGGATGGAACTCCACATGCCTACTCAAACGGGAAAGAGAGAAGTGCTCTGTTCCAGGGGCGGCACACACACGGGAGGCGTCCACAGGACAATATGCTCTCCTTCACGACTCAGAGGCAAATCAGCAGTCTCAGCAAGTCACATAAAGTTAGGGCTCAGCTGTTTGCTGAGAGCGTAGGAGAACCGTGAGACATGAGAGACTCAGCTGCAGGATGGTGACACCGGGATATTTACAGCAGCCTGAAACTGGTGCAGGAAAAATTCCCAGGCATTACTTTCAAATACTCTGAGTTGGATTGGGACCTTTTCCATAAAAATCCTCCTTTGCAGCAGGTGAAATTTGGGAGTGATTCAATGTACAAGGGATTCAAAAGAATAATTGTTCACAATAGCTATCCCAAAAGAATTTTTCATCATAACAATTGGAAATCTCTCCAAAAGGTATCACCGGTAGTTCGGACAAACATGAGCAACAGCAAGCTCATGAGCTGCTGAAGCTCTGTAAAGGGGTAACAAATGTTTGGTGTTCCAATTTTCTGAACAGAAGTGCTTGTGCCGCCCCTTAGACTCCTAGTCCTGTGTTCAGAGGATGAGATCACTATGAGGATGCTGAGGTTCCTTTGCTGCTGTGTTCCAAGTACAGAGCTGGACCGTGCACCCATGTTCTAACTCCTCACAACAGGTGTACATGGACATTTCTCAGACCTGCTCCATGTCTGAAATCAAAAGCTCGGCGTAAAAAGCTCACTCTTGAAAGCAAATACTTCAGAGTACCTTTTTCCAAGGAGTTACTGAATTGGGGCTGGGCAAGTTTTAGAACCCACTGTGTTTCAACGACCTTCTTGCCTGAGCAAGGTGCACTGCTGGGGCTAAGAGCCATTTCTATGCATGTGTTCTCTAAACTCATCAACAAATAATTCTCCTGCATATTTAAATCCTCTTCAGCTGGACCCCACTGCAGAAAGTGCTGAGCCTCTACACAAAGTAAATGGGAAGTCAAAATTATTTTAAGACAGCAAATAATTTGATGCAAGATGTTCAAGTGTTTTGAATTTCAAATGTTCATTTCAGATTGTGATTGCTTCTCTTCTTGGAGTTTTCCTGGCTCCTGCTCTTGCCAACCACGTAAGTATAGAGCTACACACAGCTACTCACTGCTGCCACACGAA
>NW_008237711.1:10166-17691 GCF_000691975.1 Corvus brachyrhynchos
AAAGAAAAATTTTTTTCTTTCCCTATGACTATTTGCACTGTAGAAAGCCTTTCTTTTAACCAGTGCCTCTCTCCAGCAACCACTTCTCTTCCCTTGTGTACTGTTTGCAACAAAAAGGGTTCTTTGTTTAATTTTAATAGGGCTACGTTGCAACCAAGGTGTTCTCAAAGAACACCTGCATCATTGCTACAACCAGCAAGAGATTTTGGTTTGGCAAACGCTTTCCTACACCACCTCAAGGAGACAAGGTAGGATGGTGGTTGAAAGTGGGGCAAAAGCTGACTGTCAGTGAAAAGCACTTGTTCCTACACACACAGGAGAAAAGGCTCCAAGAACTGAAGAGAACCTTCTCAGCATGGCTGAGTCCCTGTAAAAGTTCCTTCTAAAGTTGCACTGCCCAGGAATAACCCCTTCCCCGTTTCCAAAGAAGTGTGTACGAGTTCTGAACTCCAGTTTTGGTTTTCCTAAATGCTGTTTTCTGCGTTTGTTTCTTTGATGCTCAGGGACTTGGGCCTTACCAATTGCCACCCAGAGAGAATCGCTTCATTATCTCGAGGAACAGACTCCAAAGCTTGAGCCCATATGGAAAACGCATCCAAGCCCTGTGCAGAGGAATTCCCTCCTACCTCGCTTATCCAGCTCCTGGTGAGTCTGCTACTGACAGCCTCTGTGTTCCAAAATAAACAAGTGCTCGCAGCACACGTTTAGAATGATGCAGTTCAGTTTTTAAGTGACTTTTTCTGGTACATTTCCAACACTAAGTTGGAAAAATTTCCGCTACAATGTTCTCCTATTTTCTCAGTCTAAATCTAATCAGTTCTTCTTTCAGGATCAAACTTCTTATCAGGCTCAAACTTCTTAGAGCAAGATATTTCATGCTTGAAAGTTAAGATAAAGTAACTGCCTATTACTGTGCTGTAGCCTCTAGATTAACCATTTAAAATGAGGTGAACTTAAGTCTGGATTTACAGAGATCGGCATAACTGAGCTATTTTTATTTTAACGTCTTACCAACATACTAAGAATTGCAATGTTTTACTTTAAAAATAAGCATTGCCATGCAATATGGCAAACTGCAGATGGACAGATGTACTATTTACTCCGATCAACCCAGAAATCAAGCTGAAAATAACAGAATTGAGAAGGGTATTAAATGCAGTCTTGAGCTGAAAACAGATGCTATTTAAGAATGTTTCATAAAGGTTTAACACAGGAAGCAAAGAAGCATACCCTAACCAACTGCAAGTTGGAAATTTCAAAGAGCCAAATTATAGTTAGGCTGAAAGTAAAGCAAAAAAAGTCTGAGCCTACTTTCTTCATCTAACTCGCTTTCTTCAGTAACTCGCTCTGTCTGGAAAACACCACATCTTCACCTTCCCTCCTCGCTCAGGGGCCCTTTCCTTGCTGTTTGAAAGGAGTTACTCTAAGAGACACTTTACCCACTCAGGAACACCCCAGGGTTACTCTAAGGAAAGGACATAGCAGCCTGCTCTCTTCAGGAAAAGCCTTTTGGGGACTCTAAGGGTCAACTGACATGAAAACCAAAAGCAAAACTGCACCCAAGAAATTTTTAGCGCCTCCAAAGATGAGCAACCGTAGGGTTGCAGTATTTAAACAAAAGTTCCCATCTGACTTGCCTGGGGTTTCTGGAGAGACTCTCCTCTCCTTTTCCAACTTGACACTGCATTTTCCCTGAGACCACACAGGCACAGCCCTCTTCCCTGATCCTATTGGGAGGCACTGGGAATGTCTGTCTGGGGGCTGTGGAGCCCTGTCACAGATGATGATCCCACGCACCCCCAGGCAGCTGGGATGTGACCTGAGCAGAGCCTGTGGTGCAGATCTCGCAGCCCCGCGGTCACCGCACAGCACAAGAGCCCGGCAGCCTCGCAAACAAACAGGGACAGCCGCTGTCCCCTCCAACCAGAGCCTCCCTGGCCTCCATGCAGGGCACAGCAGGGCACAGCTGCTCCTGGCAAGGGACAATGCCTGCTGCAATACGGTCCCGCTTAAAGCCAGAATTCCAACAGGAGAGCAAAATACCGTCTGCAAGGTCCAGCTGCTTGCAAAACTGCTATAACGTCACAGATACAGATTCCTGTTTTTATTAAAATATTACACATTGTAATGCTTAATACATCCCCAACCTTTATTTCATGAAAAGCCTTAATTCACCAAGTGTCCTACAGTAACATTTCAAACTTTACACAAAACGTGGAAATAGCACTGAACCAATGAAGCAAAGTAGTTGCTCTTTCCAGACCCAGGGAATGTACTTGCAATACGTCAGCCTGGAAGGTTGCTTGCTCTAACTGGGATGTCGTTACATTTAACAGTGTTCACTACTCAAATTGAAATTGATTCAGGTTTGGACTGATCAAGAAGAAAACAAGATTGAAAAAGAGATTTCTAAATAGGGACATGACGGCAAAGACTCCTGTGAACCTCAGAAGACATCAACACTGTAACTCTCAAAATATCCATTTAAGGACAGAGGTATAGAAGTATTCGTAATAGTGCAGAAGATTGGAATTGCTTACCTTGCCAGAAAAGATCTTTCTCAACAACGAGGGTGAGGCCTGAGCTTCATTTAACTTTAAATTGTGAGCACAACCCATAAGCATTCCATATCAGTATAAGAAAGTGGCAGGATTTTATCCAAAGTCCTAAGTCTGTTTTTCTGCTCATCCTACAGCAGACAGAATTTGAAGAGAAAAAACACCTGAAAAACATAAGTTCAAGAGGGACTTCAGTATAATTAAAATGCCATCACACAATCTAATGTGTTTGAATACCGTCATGTATTTTAAGACAAATTCGAGATGTTGAAAGAACCTGATTTCGGAGGGAATTTTTTTCTTACACAAAATAGATACTCTGATTGAAGACATCACTAGCAGGCCTAATACCGGTCTTGAGGGTAAAAACTGCCTCAAGAACTGTAAATTAATCCAGCTGCAAAGGCACAAACGTGCCAGGGCTGCTCTGCCGAGACCGCTGAGGCACCGCCGCCTCAGGGGGGCTTTCCCGCCCTTTTTCCGCCCGTCCGTGTTCCCCCCCACCCCGCCGCCTCAGCGGGGCTTTCCCGCTCCTTTCCGCTCCCCTCACGGCCCGGCGGCACCTCGACCTCGCTCCCTCCGGCCCCTGCAAGCCGTCACACACCTCAGCAAAAGCACGATCCTTCAGCAAAGGGCGAATTCCTCCCGGGCAGCACAGGAGCTTTCTCGGTGTTTCTCGTCAGGCACCAGTGAGGGAGGGAGAGCGCCGTCCGCCCCTCACAAATCCACAGCGGTGCTGCTGCTCATAAAGCAACCAGGAATGTAATGCCCGTTCGGTGTAGCGGGATGTATCAAAAATGTCGCTTCGGGCTTGCAGTTTCAAAAAGTGAAACTGATACTAGAATTCAATGTCATATTGCACGTGCAACAACGTTTAGACCTTAATTTTATCTATAAACCCCCACACCTAGCCATACTGCCTTTTAAAACAAGCTGCTGGATTGCAGCTGAAAAGTAGTTTCCATGCCATAAAGCCAGGTTGCTCACAGAATGAAACTGAAAACTTGGCATTGGACTGTGAAGACAGTCTCAAGGAGAAGCCAGGAGGAACAGCTGAGGGCATTTGGTGTGTTCAGCTGGAGGAGACTGGGGGGAGACCTCACTGAGCTCTTCAACATCCTCCCAAAACGCAGCAAAGAAGCAGTTCTGATCTCTGCTCTCTGTGACCAGTGACAGGACCTGAGGGAATGGCTGGAGCTGTGTCAGGGGAGGGTTAGGTTGGATATCAGGGTGGTCCCTGAGGGTGGTCAGGTACTGACCAGGCTCCCCAGGGAATGGGCATGGCCCTAAGGCTGCCAGAGCTCCAGGAGCATTTGGACAGTGCTCCCAGGCATAGCGTGGGATTGTTGGGGTGTCTGTGCAGGGCCCAGAGTTGGACTGGATGATCCTTGTGGGTCCCTTCCCACTTAGAAGATTCCAATATTCAATGACATTAAAAAAAGTATTCAAAACCTCCCTCTTAAGTATTTCCTGTGTCAATAAGTATTTATATCACTTCAGAAAATAAAATGTTGCTACCTAAAATAACAAAGAGACCTCCTCAGACTTACCCATATGTATGCAACATTTCAGCTTGAACTGGAGTTAAAGCTGGCCAGAACTGTGGGGGACGATAATTTTTTTTTTTTCAAATGTATCAGTGGCAAAATGTCCAGCCCACAGTTGGATAAACACATCACACAATAGGTGAACAACTGGCTCAGTGGCTGGGCACAAAGGTCTCTAGTGAATGGGGTGATATCATGCTGGCACTGGTCACTAGTGAGGTTCCACAGGGCTCCATCCTTGGCGTCATGCTTTTCAAGACCTTAATAAATTACTTGGGTGCAGGACTGGAAGGGATGCTGGAGCAAGTTTGCAGATGATACAAAATGGGGAGGAGCAGTTGACTCCCTCAAAGTCAGGGAGGCCCTGCAGAGGGACCTCAATAAATTAGAGGGGTGGTCCATCACCAACCATATGAAGTTCAACAGGACAAAGTGCCGGATTCTGCACCTGGGGTGGGGTAACCCTGGATATATATACAGAATGAAGAAATGAGATGCTGGAAAGCAGTGCTGCACCAGGGGACCTGGGTGTCCTGGTCAACACAACGTTGAATATGAGTCAGCACTGCCCTGGCAGGCAGGAGGGACATCTGTGTCCTGGGCGGCATCAGGCACTGTATCGCCAACCGGTCAAGGGAGGGGATTGTCCTGCTCTGCTCTGCACTGGGGTGGCCTCACCTTGAACATTTTGTGCAGTTTTGATCACTGCAATATAAGGGAGATATTAAGCTATTAGAGAACCTCCAAAGGAGCGCAGCAGAGATGGTGAAAGGTCTTGAGGGGAAGCCGTGTGAGGAGCAGCTGAGGGCACTTGGTGTGTTCAGCCGGAAGAAGAGGAGCCTGAGGGGCGCCCTCACTGGGGGCTGCAGCTCCTCCCCAGGCGCAGCTCTGAGTGATCTCTTGTCTTGGTGACCAGTGACAGGACCCAAGAAAATAATGTGAAATTGTGTCAGGGGTGGTTTAGGTTGGATATAAAAAAAAGGTTCTTCACCCAAAGGGTGGTTGGGAGCTGGAACAGGTTCCCCAGAAAAGTGGTCACAGCACCAATCCTGATGGAGCTCAAGGAGTGTTTGGACAATGCTCCCAGGTACAGGGCGGGACTCCTGGGGATTGTCCTTGTGCAGGCCCAGGAGTTGGACTCGATCCTCTTGGGTCCTCTGTGATTCTGTGATTCTTGTAAAACAGTCTTCAGTGGCCATGTTGTACATGGAGCATGTATTTTGGTGGGTGCTATGGTTACAAAGAACACAGAGTGCATTTTGGAAAGTGCAGAGGTTTTTATTTATTCAGACTAATTAAAAGCGGGGTTTTTTGTTTGTTTAAAGCCAAGGCTATATCTGATTGTAAGTTTGATGTGAAGTTTCAGAAGTAATTAGTACATGTCAGAAAGTTACTATAAAGCACATTTAATTTTTTATTAGAAATGGAGCCTTATCTGATAATTATTAGGTAAAAATTTGCAGAAGTACAATCCCCATATTTATCAAGTAGTTACAGCAGGAAATAATTTTCAGTGACATGCAGCAGGGATACAAATGGCAAAATAATTTTATTGCAACATTCAGCCCTTCCACACCTAATTCTGAAAACATATAAAAGGTGGGAGGTTCACATTGCTCTTTCTACCTGCAGGAGCGTCAGCTCTGCAGTCAGGATGAATCTCCCTGTAAGTATGCATGCTTTTCTTCCTTATAAACTGAAACTTTGATCCAAACCCATTCCTTTATCCCTCAGAAGTGCTTCTGCCTCTCTAGAGCACAAAGGCTTTCTCTGGGGACATTTTGCTCCTCCAGAATGAGCAGCTCAGCCCCTGTTCCCCAAAGGAGCTGAGGAGGTAAGGATCTTTTCACAGCTTGCCTGTACATGATTCAGAAAGCAGGAAGCCTAATCCATGTCCATCATTGTCAACGCTTTTGCACAACTGGAGCACTGCACTAGTGGATCAACCCCTTCCCTGTAATGCCAGAGCACGAGAAATGGAAAAGCTTTCTCCCCACTCTTGTAAAATACCTGTGTGTGCCTGCACAGGTCTGAGAAACAACTGCAGATTCAGCTCTTGAAAGAGCAAGTGGGAAATGTGTCTCCTGTGCAGCACCCTGGGGTAAAGCAAGGGTGACTCCCTTTTAGGGCACTGTTGCAATGCCAGGATGAAAGGAGGACCCTTAAACATCAGATTAGGAAAAGGGAAGGAGGATTCTCATGACCGGATTTGTCAGCCAGAGCTGCAGGTACACTTTTGTATTTGATTTTCATTCCAGATTTTGACTGCAGTCCTTCTTGGACTTGTCCTGACTCCAGCCCTTGCTGATTACGTGAGTACAGTGACCAATTTCCACATGAATGGCTGCTCTTTCTATGTTCCCCGCTTCATGAGATCTCCTTGAACCTTTCATTTTCCTAAAGCCTTGGCGAGATAAGCACTTGAAAGCCTAAGTGTTCTTTCATTTGTTTTTCTAGCATCAACAGACAGATATAAGCAAGAAAATCTCCATTGGTGGAGGCTACCAAATTATGACCATCAATAGGAAATGGCTTGTGGCAAGTATTGAGCAAAAGACCAACCATGGGTCCTGGAAAACCATCTGGAACTACGACACGGTGAGTGCAGGGAGCAGGCTTGTTCAGAGCCTGGATGAGGAGACTGCTCACACATTCAGTAAAAGCGGTTGTGTTTTCCAAAATCTGACCCTCAGCAGTCAAACACGTGTGGTGGTTATCGAGCAAAGGAGCGAACAATTTTCATGGAAAACCATCTGGAACTACAACACGGTGAGTGGCAGGGGGGCTGCTCGTTCACAAAGAGTACGAGGAGACTGGCTGCTGGTACAGCTGGGGCCAGGAACGGGGCTTGTTTCCTTGTTCTGACCATTCTGAGTCCACTATTTTTGGCAGCAACCCTCGACCATTCATTCCTGTTTGAAAAAAGAGTTTTCTCCAATCCAAAGGGTTGGAAAACTGAATTGCAAATGGTCAATAACTTGATTTTACAGGGCATCATTGCAACCAAATTGATGCAAGAGAGAACTTGCTACATTTCCATCATGAACAGAAATGAGATGCCTAGCTTTGAAAATCTAGCCCAGCTGGCTTCAAAGAAAACGGTAAGATACAAAATCAGAAGTAGCCAAAAATATTTTACGGTAGTTGATGTTCATTCTGTGTCTGAGACAGTGCTATTTTCCAAAATTTCTTAACTGATAGGCAAGGGAAAAAAAAAATTAGTGGTGATATTTTTGATTATATTTCAGGTACACCATTTCAAACCTTTAAAAAAGTACAAAATCCTCATTCACATGCCTTTCGTGCAGGTTCAGCATGTTGACTCAAAGGGCCCCCAGGGAATTAAAGGGTGTCCCTGAAAGCAGTTGGGACTCAAACACCCAACAACGAGTCCTCATTCCAGACCTAGGAATAGGCCTA
>NW_008237712.1:0-449 GCF_000691975.1 Corvus brachyrhynchos
ATTGGGATCGGGAACGGGAACGGGATCGGGGACAGAGCCTGGGATCGGGGACAGGATCGGGAACGGGAACAGAGCCTGGGATCGGGAACAGGGACAGGATCGGGAATGGGATCGGGAATAGAGCCTGGGAACGGGAACGGGATCAGGAACAGAGCCTGGGATCGGGATTGGGATCAGGAACAGAGCCTGGGATCGGGGACTGGGACAGGATCGGGATTGGGATCAGGAACAGAGCCTGGGATCGGGGACTGGGGACGGGATCGGGGACAGGGATGGGATTGGGATCGGGAACAGAGCCTGGGATCAGGAACGGGATCGGGAATGGGATCGGGAACAGAGCCTGGGATCAGGAACGGGATTGGGATGGGGAACAGAGCCTGGGATCGGGAACGGGATCAGGATTGGGATCGGGAACAGAGCCTGGGAACGGGGACGGGATTGGGAGCGGG
>NW_008237713.1:0-205 GCF_000691975.1 Corvus brachyrhynchos
TCTTTTCCACAGGCCTTGTTGTCTGATATACGTGTTGCAAGTATCCCCATTGCAATATTCGGTGGTGGAGAATGATGGCAAGACACTAATCCCTAAGGACAGCGATTGATTTGTGAGTAAACTCTGGATTTCTCTTCTAGTTTTCGTTTTGCTGTTCCATCTGTAAGCTGTAGAGGAATCGTGGAAAGACTCTTGGCTCTCAGAG
>NW_008237714.1:0-1207 GCF_000691975.1 Corvus brachyrhynchos
GGGAGTCTGACGTCCAGATTGTTGAAGGATCCCCGCAGATTGTAGAGCTAGCAGCCGTTGTCAGGGCTTTTGAGACATTCAAAGAGCCAATTAATCTGGTCACTGATTCAGCATATGTGGCCGGTGTAGTTGCTAGAGATAAACATTCCTTGCTAAAGGAGGTGTCAAACCCAAATTTACACAGGTTGCTTTCAAAGTTAATCTACCTCCTCTCCCACCGAAAGCAACCATTTCATATAATGCATGTGAGGTCACACACTGACCTCCCAGGGCCCATTGCAGAGGGCAACAGAAGACCAGATGCCCTAGCCATGCCTGTGCAGACTGCTAACATACCTGACATCTTTGCACGGGCCAAGATGAGCCACAGCTTTTACCATAAGAACGTGCCAGCCCTCATGCGCATGTTCCACCTACCGTGCAACCAGGCGAGGGCGATAGTGGCCACATGCCCCCAGCACCAGGTTCCATCATGGGCCTCTGGGGTTAACCCCTGAGGACTCAACAGCTGCCAGTTGTGGCAGACGGATGTGACCCACTATCCAGCATTCGGCAGGCAAAAATACATACACATGTCCATTGACACGTTTTCAGGAGCAGTGTTTGCTTTGGCTCACACAGGAGAGAAGGCCCAAGATGTCACCAGGCACTTTCCCCTGGCATTTGCCACCTTAGGCATCCCAGAAAAAATTAGAACTGACAATGGCCCTGCCTACACCTCCCACAAACTCAGGGATTTTTTCAATCAGTGGGGGGTGAAGCACAGCACAGGCATACCACACTCCCCTACAAGGACAGTCAATTGTTGAAAGGGCCCACGGCACCATTAAGCGAGTCCTCGATCAGCAGCAAGGAGGGACAGAGACCAGTTCTCCTATTGAGAGGCTCTGTAAAGCCCTTTTCATGATAAATTTCCTAAACTGCTCGTCCACAGAGCCAAACCCCCCTGTATTCAGGCACTTCTCCAATTTGGCCCGAGCTAAGCTTGATGAGAAGCTGCCGGTGCTGATCAAAGATCCTGAAAGCCAACAAATACTGGGCCCTTTTCCTTTAATAACCTGGGGGAGGGGGTATGCCTGTGTATCAACACTGTCAGGCCTGAGGTGGCTTCCAGGCAAGAACATAAAGCCTTACATTGGCCCAGCAAACACTGCTCCCAAAGACACAGCCGTGCCTGGAGTTGATGCAGAAGAACCCAACGACCAAA
>NW_008237714.1:14329-15727 GCF_000691975.1 Corvus brachyrhynchos
CAGGCAGGAATTGTGCAGCAAGATTGATTTATTTAATTATTTTACAAACTCTTTTATAGACTTTTTTCTTCATAGTCTAATTGGTCAAAGGATCAGCCACCCCTTGGGGTGATTGGCTAAAATCCTAAAACATCCATTGTCAAAATATTTTTGTACTGTATCATAAACAAAGCTTTGCAAGGTCGCAGTTGTTCATAGTTTATAGAACTCTGCTAATATCTTCTGTGAGAGAGAAAAGTATCTCACGGAACTGGAAAGAAGCAAGAAAAATTCTTGCTAGCTGCATATTGTATCCACAATACAAGATTAACACACAAAACATTTTCATACAAAATGTTCTCATGCAAACATATCTTTACATCAGTATTGGTGCCTTTTCTTGGTACTGCTTTCACCGCCATCAGAGTTCTTATTAAAGAGATGGGACTATCGTGGTTATACACAATTTATTACTTAAAACAACAAACAAGGCATCAGTCTCAGAGGCGTGAGATTTAGTAACAAGTCGCCATAACGAAGGATAGTCACAAGTTTCAAAGTTACATGGCAATTTATAACTTTCTAATCCAATAAGCAATTAAAACAAAACTTTGTTTTGTCTTTATGACCTATCACCTGTAGTACTTTTTACTGCAATGCGGCTGTGTTTTAACCAATAATTCGTCGGGTCACGTACACACATATACTTCTATTATAACATCTAAATTCTTAACTTAAACTATAAAATCACATTACTATATTTAAAGCTGTCCACCATAACACCCAATACATATTCTTCCTTATAACTATAGAAACATAGGTTTGTAATTCTCTTGCTTAATGTTTATATATCTCTGTCATTACACCAGCCCAAGTTTCTTCCAGGGTTGTAAATCAAACCCACCATTAACTGCAAAAGTTTTTACTCCTCTGTTTCCCACACATCAAGGCTATGCTCTATTTTCCAGGAGACAGATTATAGCATTGTTGTCATTTAATCTTGACACAAACCAGAAAGTGTGGCCTTTTAAATTATTGGTGGGGTTAAAAATGAAATTAATTCCCTTTCAAACTTAGTTTTATTATCCCAAGTAGTGTTTACTTTTGAATTTTAGTGAGTAAATTGATGGCATGAAATTCCACAGTACATTAGTTTGAGAGCTGGTAGAAGGCATTTCTGTATTCCTCCTGGTTTAGGAAGGGGGATTCAATCATTTCTTATGTAGCATTTGCTTGTGTTCTATCAAGATTCTTTAATTCACTAAATAGAAAATCAAAAAAAATTAGCCAGATTATAATAATTTTGAAGCCATCTGAGGCAGAACTGGGAAGGTTAGTACATATTTGTAGGATTTCAAATATGTATAAATTCTTATACCAACTCTCAGGATAATATTGGTTGAGACAAATTATACATCC
>NW_008237714.1:15778-16291 GCF_000691975.1 Corvus brachyrhynchos
AAAAATTAAACTCAAGAATATGTAGAATGCTTTAACTTCTATTTGATCTTTCACCAAGTCACTTGCAATGAAAACACAAATTACAAACGTTAACCAACTGACAGTGCAAGAAATTATGGTGGCACTTTAAATTTCACTGGTTTTCACACAGCCCCATCTCATGTATTGGTAGGTTCCTATAAAAGAAAAGTGAAAATTTGGCCCACTAGACCGATTATTAAAAAAGAAGTAAAACTTCTTGGGGCTAACACAAAGTCACAGTGAAGCAATGGTTTTCACATTTGTTATTTTTCTGCTTGCAGTTTCTTTGCTCTCAAACTGCTTTATCTTTGATGTCGGGACATGTGACATTCCTAGAAAAGAGAAAAGAAACAAACTTCCCCGAAAAAAAGTCTGAGTGAAACAAGTTGTTAATTGCATTAACTTATTCAGGTGGAGTTTTAGCTTTTATTCAGTGAAATGCTTGTTGCACCACTTCTATTGTTTCCCAGAGGTTTTCAGTGGGGTTTCCTC
>NW_008237715.1:0-213 GCF_000691975.1 Corvus brachyrhynchos
GCTGGGGAATCCCTAAAGCTGCAAAAGCTGCCATAAAATGGTGGCAAACCTTTGGCAGTTTCTCCTGTGTGACATAATGCAAAAAATGCACCTGAGAAGGTGTCAATAGATGAGTGAACATATTTGAGGCGGCCAAATTCAGGATAGTGAGTGACATCATGTAGGTTACGGGTGGGTTCAGTCGGGACGGTGACGGGGACGGAGAGATCTCTA
>NW_008237716.1:0-1674 GCF_000691975.1 Corvus brachyrhynchos
GCCCCTCCACTCTCCGCCCCTGCCCCTCCACTCTCTGCCCCTGCTTCCCATTTTCCCGCTCCAGGTTCCCATGGTCATGTGACTACCCCTTTACATCTGGGAACCCATGGCTACCAGGAAGTACCTCCGGCTACTGCTATTACATTCTCTCATGCTAGCACAGGAGCTAATCCTGGCTGGACCCCTTTCCCATATTCTGATATCAAAGATTTGTGCAAGGCAATTAAGAAGTTTGGGATGCATAGTAACTATTTTAAGAGCCTTTTAAGTGCTACTTTTTCAACACATTTGCTCGTACCTCATGATCTGAGTACAATAATGCAAACTCCTCACTCACCCGGTGAATTTGTATTGTGGAAACAACAATGGAAATTAATTTTATCTGATTTATTGCAAATTCTGTGGCAAACTCCAGATAGTTATCTGAACTTTGACAACAGTTATATCACATTAGACCTTCTATCTGGTGACAATAATATGGCAAATGCTCAAAAACAAGCAGTGCTTATTCCTCGTCCAGTTCTTATTGAAATAACATGTGCTGCTGAAAAGGCCTTAACATTACTACCATCTCAGACTCCTGAATCTCATTATACCAACATCAAACAATTGCCAACTGAAAATATTATTCAGTTTTATAACCGTTTGCATGAGTCAATCTTTTCCCAGGTCCCCAATCCTGACCTCCAACAAGCGTTCCTACTTGAACTGCTCCAGGCAAATATGAATGATGCTTGCAAGCAAGTGATCTTGAGTCTTCCCTTGCATCCACCCCCAACTGTTGAAACCATCCTCGAAGTTTGTACAAAGAAGGTGCAGCTGAACACAACTGTTCCTTTTCTGAAAAAAGTGGGGATGGTGGGGGAGGTTGTGGAGAATGCGATGGGTACAGGGGAAACTTAATCTCGAGGTAACCTTGTATGCTATCGTTGTCAGAAGAAGAGACGTGGCTCGGAATTGCAGAACAATAATATCTGCTGATAAAAACTCTTCAAAGACTGTTTCCCCAGGTCAACAGCAGGGAAACTAACGGCCCAATGCGTCCTAACAGTTCCGCATTCAGACAAAGCAACATGGACTCCTGGACTTAGGTTTAAGGTAACCTGTGATGAAACACACCATTTCTACAACAAACAGACTGCGATACCAATCACATTCCAAAATGTGGACCACATACCAGACTTTAAATACCTTTTTGTTATTGGGGACACTCGGGAAACACCTGCTGGGATAGAGGTTACACCCACACTCATGAAAGTGGACCAGAACGGGGGTTCTAACCTAATAGTACAATGTATATGTCCACCATACTTTATGTCAAAAGGTCGTCATTTCACAAGCCATTCCACTGCCCAAATACCTGCCCACAGATGGTCATATCCCAGCCATCTGTTGGACTGAGGTTCTGGGAAACAATAAGCCTATAGTAGAATATAAGCTCCGTCATGGATCACATAAAATCAGTATCACGGGAATGATAGGTGCCGATGTGTCTGTCATTCCATTTGATAAGTGGCCTGCACAATGGGAATTGTAATCTCAGGGTATCATACAAAGGATTGGAGGTATCCAAATTGTGAAGCAATCCAAAAACATCATTCACATTGAAGGTCCGAAAGGACAAGTGGCAGCACTTCGTCCGTATGTCCTGGATACCAAATTCACCCTGTGGGG
>NW_008237716.1:6991-7939 GCF_000691975.1 Corvus brachyrhynchos
GGGGTGATTGGCTAAAATCCTAAAACATCCATTGTCAAAATATTTTTCTACTGTACCATAAAGAAGACTTTTCAAGGTTGCAGGTGGCTTAGTTGTTTACATACTCTGCTAGCTCTTCTGTGAGAGAGAAAAGTCTCTCACGGACTTAGAAAATAGCAAGAAAATCCTTGCTAGCAGCATTTTTGTATCTATAGTAGAATTGCAACAGCTCTGTGGGACACTGACTTATATAAAACCCTGGCTAGGACTCACCACAGAGGATGTAGCTCCTATTGTGAGCCTGCTGTCAGGGGAAGGCGGTCCAGCATCCCCTAGATCCCTGATAGAAGAGGCAAGGCAGTCTCTCAAAAAGATACAAGAGGCCATTTCCACCAGGCAGGCACACAGATATCATCCCTCCCTACCCTTTAAGCTTGTCATTCTAGGGGAGGTACCACGCTTTCACAGCCTTATTTTTCATTGGGACAAGGAGCAGAAGGAACCCCTCATCATAATTGAATGGGTGTTCCTCCCACTCCAACCGCCTAAAACCATCACCAAGCCACAAGAACTGATGGCAAAAATTATCATGAAGGGTAAAGCAAGGCTCCACACCCTGGCAGGATGTGACTTTGCATGCATCTACTTACCTGTAACAACTGACACATTAGATCACCTACTTCAAAATAATATGAATTTACAATTTGCATTAGATAGTTACTCAGGCCAAACCTCCAATCATTACCCAAAACATTACTTGTTTATTCTTGCATTCTCTTTCATCCCTCAAGAAATTCAAAGTAGAAAACCCCTCGATGCTCTAACCATTTTTACAGATGGCTTGGGAAAATGTAAAAAATCAGTCCTAACTTGGAAAAATCCAAAGACGCAAAAGTGGGAATCTGACGTCGAGGTAATCCATGGATCACCACAAGTAGCTGAACTAGCAGCTGTCGTTAGAGCATTTGG
>NW_008237716.1:8040-8559 GCF_000691975.1 Corvus brachyrhynchos
TGATCTGCTCTCAAAGCTAATTTATCTGGTTTCCCACCGAGAGCATCCCTATTTTGTCATGCATGTGAGGTCACATACAAACCTGCCAGGATTTATTGCAGAAGGTAATCGTAGAGCTGATGTCCTGGCTATGCCAGCAGACCTAGTTTTATCAGCTGACTTGCCAAAGCTCCCCCAAATTTTTGAATAGGCAAAATTGAGCCATACCGTGTACCATCAAAATATTCCTGCTCTTATCTGCATGTTCCACCTATCACGGACACAGGCAAAAGCAATCATAGCGACATGTCCCAACTGCCAGAAGCTACCGCTTCCATCACTGGGCATGGGGGTTAATCCCAGAGGCATTAATAGTGATGAAGTGTGGCAGATGGACATCACACATTTCCCTGAATTTGGAAGA
The DNA here is from genome assembly GCF_000691975.1 of Corvus brachyrhynchos. NCBI lineage: Eukaryota > Metazoa > Chordata > Aves > Passeriformes > Corvidae > Corvus > Corvus brachyrhynchos. The sequence continues at coordinate 8,444 of NW_008237716.1, forward strand.
TTAAAATATGTTCATGTTTCTATTGATACCTTCTCTGGTGCTATGTATGCCTCTGTACATGCTGGTGAAAAAGCTAAGGACGTTGAAAAACATCTTGTCCAAGCTTTTGCTGTGCT
>NW_008237716.1:9527-13960 GCF_000691975.1 Corvus brachyrhynchos
GGAAGGAAGTTCCCCTACAGATGCCGGAGGGAGAAATGGCTGCAACGGCGGAAGCGCAGGCTCCCGACTCTGGGGGTGGGGTGCAGGCGAGCAGAGGAGAAAAAAGCGGTCCTAGCTCCTGGCCGAAAGCGGTGGCGTGCCACCCCCCTCTGCCAGACAGCGGATCATCGTCTGACAGCAAAGCAGCCTCCACAGCTTTGTCGCCCGCAGAAACAGAGCCAGCCAGGGGTCAGCCCCAATAGGAGGAGAAGTACCGAGAGATGATGCATGAAGTAATCAAGAAACTTGCTGAATTGTCTACACGTCAGGATGCACTGGAATCTAAGGCTTGCAAAACCACACCATCAGCACCATGGCGTCCCGTGGCCCCACTGGTCAAGATAGCCACCAGAACTCCTACATTCCCATCGGGAGAACCGGGCACAGTGCCTACGGCCCCTCCCTTCCTGTGAGGGGAGGTGCAGCCATCACCTCCATCAGCCCCGACGAGGAGGACTGATCCGTTGCGAAGGAGATGGAATGGAGTTATCCGTGATGCAATCATTGAAGGTGACTGTAATGCCATGGATGCCCTTGCCTGTCCTGTACTGATACAAGGGGACACTGCAAAGTGGGAACCCCATGACTGAAAGCTCTTGCAGCAAGCCAAGCAAAAGGTCACCACGCATGGCCTACGGTCCGAAGCTACACTGAGCATCCTGCAGTTTATCTTTACAGCAGATGTCCTGTGTCCTAATGATTGCATCAACATCGCACAATTGTTGTTAACCCCTTCACAGTTCCTGCTCTGGGAGCTAACGTTAGTAAGTGGGTGGTATATGTGCCCACCTTGTGTGGACCGTGATCAAAGGTGGAACCAAGAAGGGGAGTTGCATAAATTCTTGGGTATAGCACCAGACACAGAGGTAGAGTGGGGAATTGTTTTTGGACTGTCTTGAGACAAGGGAATTGGCAGACATCTTTGATTGGCTGTCTGCCCATTTAGATCGAGTGAAGGCAGTGTTAGGGTGAGAGGGTAGCACACAGGTTCGTGTCCTGCAGCAGCATGTGGTGGCCCCCGAGCACTGGGAAGTGACAAAGCAGCGCTGGACCCGCAAACATTCTCAGAGGTTTGCTTCTCATAAGCATCCTATCCGGGTCCCATGCAATTGAGCTTTATTTCTACCTCTTTGCTTCTGCTCTTGATATTAGCTTTGCAGCTATCACTTGCCACTTTTTGGAGCCACTGAAGTGCTAGATCGCCCGTGCAGTCTCTCCAGGCAGCTCGGAGCTTTCCAAGGCACTAAACTATGAGCCTAGCTGGCTAAGTGTGCTGTGAGAATATCTTCAGAGTTGTTCTCGGCCTTGGTTCCCAGGAAGAACCGAGATAGGATAGGGCTTGGAGCTCTGAAATTTGTTTTGTCTTTCTGCCTAGGGAAAGGCCATGTAAAATTACTGGGAAAAGTAGCCAATAATACAATAGGCTACAGAGTTGCAAATATATATGTGAAGAATACAGAGAACATATAAAAGAAAAAAAGGCAAAAACCAAAATGGCATCAGGATCAGGAAGTAAAGTAGTGCTATTAACTTGAGCTAAGTGATCAACTGTGGCATTGTGCTCCCCCTCTTACTTAACACTCCAGGTGACACAAATATCAACATGTTGAACCCACAGGTATAAATTCATGCATCTCATTGTCCAGGTTTCTGTTTGCCACTTATTAACCCATGCAGTTAATCCCTTGTATACTGCCCAAGTGTCAGTATATATGTATAGCTCAGGAGCTGTGGTTTCTCCTAATGTTTCTTGTACTTCAAATCCTTTTTCTGACAGCATTTACTCAAGGAGATTTGCTTTCTCTATGAAAGATGATTGGTATCCAAAATAAATGCTGCTACTGTAGGTAGCCATATGCACCTGAAAATACTTCCCTATAGACAGATCTAAAAGTGCAAAATTGGGAAATATGCAAGAAGTAGGTTATTAAATAGAAGAATCTAGTCTGTAAACAGGAAGACACTTCCACCCCACCCCCAATTTAACTTCTTCCCCCTGGAATGGAAATAACTGGAACTTTTCTCTCAAGATCTTTTGCTCTTCTCTCCAAGTACAAGCTTCTCTGTGCAATCCATCTCTTATTCTATCTCCACACACTGGTGTGTCCTGCACTGCATGTGCTTCCTCTGTCTCACCATTCCTCAACTAACTGCTAATTCAAGCCCACTCTGTGGCTCAGTCCCCCAGCCTCATCAGTGTCTTCCAACACAGCCATCTGTAATCTCAAATCCCCCTTCATACACTTTTTGCTCAGACTTAACCCTCTTCTTCTTGAGTTGGAAGCCACTTTCTCAAGATGTGAGCTTTAACATACCTTAACTCTCCAAGGCTCAGCATACATTTCTTGTCTTCATTTACAGAAACATTCAAGCACAGAACTTTTCTTTTTTGTCACCACCACTGAATCCAAAAACACAGCTGCCTATGTCCACTATATGCTTTCATTGCAATGTTGCCTGTACTGTTCTAAGACACATTTAGTTTTGGTGAAGTACATAGAGATTATCAAGCAAAGGTTGCTATAAGAATACATTTGATTTATTTGTATGGAATTTTATATTTTTTACTACTATTAGTGGAACTAACTAAAATTAATTTACAATTAACTTTTAGTCTGTGAGTAACAACGAAATTTTATATACGGACAGAAGACTCATCAGAGACTGAAATATAATTTATGACTTAAACATTTTCTTAAAGGACTTTTAAAACTGTATTACAAAAGCTGCAAAGAAGAGGCCCTGACTGAGGCCTTACACTGCTCACTGATGAAGATAAGATAAAGTAACAAACTCAGGGCTGGGGACATTCACAAAGCACAAGCTTAACACCTCCAAGGTGGAGACCACAGCCCCAGGGCTATCAGCTGCCAGGCTTGCACAGACCCTCACACCAAAGGGGGGAGGGAGGAGAGGCTTTGGGTATCTTGGAATAGCCTGTGGTCAGAGGCGCAGTGACTGCCCATCCTGCACTGTGCAGAGGAGCCCAGCTGAGGGGTCCTCACTGCGGGGGGGGGGGGGGGGGGTGGTGACGTTCCGCGAAGGGGGGGAGATGATGCAACAGACCCTCAGTGTTGCAAGGGACAGTGTCAAGCTAGCCCCTGCAAGAGGAGGCACGTGGGCATTCCCACCTGGCCCAAAGTGTATATTAATCCATGGGATTTTGCACTCTTTGGCGTGTGGTGTGGTGGCGTGTGGTGGTGTGGCCACGGTGGCAATGGGGGACCCTCATCACCAGCAGACCAGATGGAGGGGAGCAACGAGACGTCGTTGGGACCCTTGGATGGGTGATATGCTTCCACCTAACCCCTGTCGCCTCTCCCTGTCCCGCCACCCCCCATGCACACTTCTTTTTTCCATTTCTTTCTCTCTTTCTTTTCTCTTCCCTTCTCTTTGCCTCTTTTACTATTAAATAAAGTACATCCAATTTTTGGCATCAACATCTAACCTCATTTGGTTTTAATCTCATTTCTTGGAATATTTTGAACCTTCTAAGTTCTCTCCGTTTTATGCACAGAGACTTAGCTTTCTTTGCTTTTCTGGGTTTAAACCGGATTGTAACAAGACTCAAAAGCAGTTCATTTTGACTTAGATGAAGGTGGCCATCATGAAATATCAATCAAGGATTCACAGTCCCTTGAAGGTATTGTTTACTTTTTATATCAAAACCACATCTACATCTACATAAATAATATTATAGAAGACTTGTACTATTGTGCTTTCTGTTTATCAGTCACTAGAGATAACATTTTATTGCACCTTTATGAAATGTTGATAGCAATATAATAAAAATTTTTAGCTTACAGGACGTATGTTACATACTTGAAAAGGAGATAATCTTGTTCATTTCCATTTGAGTTAATGATATCTCTACATTCTTTGCCTATAAAAAGAGGGAAAACAAAGTCAAGAAGTATGAAGTAAATAAAAAGAGAGAGAATTACATTTTCTTGGGGAGTATTTTATTTACTATGGAGGTTTTGCCTACCTCAGATGGGCTACTCTGATCTTTACCAAAAAATTATGCCACAACTAGCATCCCTGAAAGAGTTGTTAACTGATATATGTTAGACAGAGAAAATGCAAATAATAAGGAGTGAACTTAGTCTAGATATACCTTTTCCAGACATGTGGAAGTAGAGGGGAAAGGAAAAAAAATATTTTTCCTTTAAAACCTAAATGTGGAGAAAAGTTGAAAACTATTGTTGGGGTTTTAGTTTAGGAAAACAAAGGACCTGGCTGCTCATTTTGTTTCACCTGGGGGTGTGGGCAGTTGGGTCTCCGAGTCCAGAGAGAGAGGAAGCTGTTTTTCCTATGGCCACTTTTTCTTTCTGCTGGAAAAAACACCGGGATCCCAAGCCCACCTTCCCTGCCCCGCTCGGAGCCACGCACAG
>NW_008237716.1:14163-24895 GCF_000691975.1 Corvus brachyrhynchos
CCTTGCTCACCGGGAGCCGCCAGCGCCCCTGCCGGCTGCGAGCGGAACTGCACCCGAGGGGAAAGGGCCTGACAGCCAAGAAGGCTGGGACTGGGTTTGTGATTGTTTGCTGTTACTGCCATAGTTATTGTTGTTTGTTTGACTGGTTATATATATAATAGTAAAGAACTGTTATTCCTATTTCCCACATCTTTGCCTAAAAGCCCTTGATTTCAAAATTATAATAACTCGGAGGGAAAGGGGTTACATCTGCCATTCCAAGGGAGGCTTCTGCCTTCCTTAGCAGACATCTGTCTTTCAAACCAAGACAACTATGATTTTTACTTGCTTATAAAAACTTTATTTTCTCATAGAAACGGAACTTTTTAAAGGAATAAAAATGCATATACTCTTTAGCTAATACATTAAGGGTTTTTTATACATTTATGAACTAAATTAATATAATTCAAAATTTAATAGAATGAAAATTATGACAAGTATACTGGAAACTAAGGTATTGAAGTGCGAGTTGTTTTCTTTTGAAGTACTTCTAACATGGGAAGAAATAAAATGCTGAAAACAAAGCATCAGTATTGCTAATTTATAGACAGAAATTAAAATTGCATTTGTATATAACATGAGCAGTTTGTGAATAGAAATCTAGTGTTATGATACAGATACAGAAGATAGTGATGTTTCTAAAGAGTGAAAATTATGTGTTATATGCAAATGTATAGCCATACATACATATATTCATTATAATGTAGTTAGGACAATATCATATTAAGAACCAAGGATAAAACTGGCCAGCATCTAAGAAGGAAACGTAAGGTGAAGTGGGTAATGCCTTTCTCAGACACTGCCTGACATAATTCATGCTCTTGGTTATAAGAGCCAGATAACACAAGCCCTTTGCTATCTGTGTAGCATCAAACAGGATTCTGACTCATGCACAGCATGTCATTCAGACCCCATTCACGGAAGAAGGACCCCCCCTTCAGTCATTCAAGCTATTAGAGGATTCGATTGCAAGAAAACAACTCTATTAATCGTGTCTACTGTCTCAAACCTTATCTTTGCTGCCACCTAACTGCATTATTGCTTAATACATCAGATGACTCAGTCATATGATCTGCCCATCCTGTAATTTCTCTGCTGGGAAATTAGTCTCTGCTACCCTCATTCCAGTCCATAATGCATATTATGCTGCTCATTTAATTTCTCTGTTATCAGTACATAATTTTCTCACTAGCATACCCAACCAGGACATTATCACCTACTAAATAACTAGTTCACTTTTCCTCTAACCTCCCCTTTTCACATCCTCTCACAGACTACCAAATACTATTTACATTCTTATGCTTTATATTCTAGTCTCTAATTCCACTTTTCATGTTACAAAATAGGCTACCTACAATCAATCCATAACAATGTGTTCTTTCTAATCAGTAACCCCTCTGCCAGCAACCCCATTTCTGTTTCTTTACAGCCCTAACCAGGTAATGGATTTTCAGATATGGTTTTGTTCAGAAGGGACAGACAAGGAAAGAACTTTTTTCCTTTTTAAATATGTTATCACAGAAGCGCTACCACCATCACTGATTGTCTCAGCCTTGGCCAGCAGTGGGTTTATCTTTGAGCCAGCTGGCATTGGCTCTATCAGATCTAAGAGAAGCTTCTGGCATCTTCTCACAGAAGTCACTCATATAGGCCCTCCCCGCTATCAAAACCTTGCCATACAAACCCAATACATCTTCTGATTCTCTCTACTGCCCCCCCCCTATTGCTAGCAGATATCACCTTCTGAAAATTCTTTCTATGCTCTGTACATAGCCTTTAGTTCACGATACATCTAGGACCACACACACCTATATTAAATGTTCCTCTAACGGTTTCAGTAATTGATTGCTCCTGTAGTGTTTCTAAAGAATATCTTTTCTTGTTGGAAATCATCATGCTCCATCTCCAATCATTGTATCTTTTCATATTTCTTTCTGATATACTAAAGATTCCTTTATCTGAAAGCTCTTCCTCAGTATAGAGAATGCACCAAGTGACAGAAACCTGAATTACACCCCATAGCTGTTTTGTGTTTGGATCTACCAACACAAACAATTAATTTGTTAAATAAGTATTAATAAAAAATGTGATCTGTATAAACTATGTTTCCTGTCAATTAAAGAAAATTAAAATATTATCCTAAATATGAAGATGGTGAGAATACTTGCATCACAAATATCTAGAATCCCACACTGCTTTGTCAACGAAACAAAAAGTTAGAAAGAACAGTCTAATTTAGCTTCAAGAAATTGGTTATTCAGTGAGTTTTTTCAACAACTCTATCTGTACTTCATAAAAAATTAAGGGGATTCTTTCGACTTAATTCTTCAAAGTTTATGCTATACTCTTCCTTATCTTTTTGTTTTGAATGCTAAATATCAACAATCCAAACACAAGACCACCCCCCCCCCCCCCCCCCCCCCCATCCCACTGGAGAGGTGGGGGAAGTGAGTGGCTGGGTGGGAGCTTGACTGTTAGCCAGGGCTAACCCACCACACCAAGGAAGTATTCAAAAAATGCAATAGATACACACATGAAGTACAGACACAACCAACCATGTAGAAACCAAAGCAGGCAGACAGCAATAGTTTTACCAGCACCCACATAAACACCAGAAGCACTCACATAAACAACACAGATCAACCCATCCTGTTCTTCCTTTCCAGTGTCAGAGAGGAGTAAGGGCCATCTGTTCCTTAAGGGGCAGGGCACAAAAACCAATAACATAGCCAGCAGGGCAGGGGCCTCATCAGCTAGGGAACAGCCCTACAGTATGCAAGCAAAAGGAGCACAGCAGACCCAGAGATGGAAGCTAGATTGAACCAAGAGTCCAGATCATCAGGCAAGTTCGTGTTGATGAGCCAGGTCCAAAGTACAGCCAAAAGTTAATCCACAGGTCAGGATCAGAACCAGGTTTGGTGAGGGCAAACAGGGTCAGATACAGGCTAATGATTGCCAGGAAGGTCCACAGCAATATGTCTGATGCCAAAACAGTCCACAAGTCAGTGCAGATTGATGCCAATGGGACTGATAGCCAGATACAAGCAATCCTGTGGTTGAGGTAGAGACCACTACTCCTGCAACATAGCTCACAGAAAGCAGGGGTCCTGCTACTGGGGTCATGGACAGAGGCTGTAGGTGAAGGCAAAAGGTGAGGCTACTCAGGGCCCTGACAGGATTGATTAGGATTGGAGTTCACTAGTGGAACATATACCCTCAGTCTTGATTCATGGGCACACTCTCATTTGCAGATCCCTCGAACAGTGTCATGGACTTGAGGTCCACCCAGTAGCCAGGCCCAGACCCTGAGCTCTTTATTCAGTCATGGGCCATGGGTATTTCCAGATGTTGTTCTCCTACTTACTGGCTAAGTCTGACTTGAAGCTTGCTAGCAGAACATATATGTATGCTTATAGACACACAGAATAGAGAGGGAGCAGAAAAAGAAAATAGGAATAGAGTTGAATAAGAAGATAGGACAGACTGCAGTGATTGGATGCAGGGCTTGCCCAGACACGCATACTGACCAGCAGCTTGCTTACACACGACCATCTCCTTTGGATTTCCAGATAAGGTTTTGTAGCAGGTTGATCCTCTTTCAGTCTCTTTCTCTCTAGCAAAAGGTGTTTCCTATTCCAGAAAGCTGATTCTGCGCTTTCAACATAGTGTCTCACAAAATATTGATTCTATTTCCTCTAACCCATTAAAACTGACCCCATTTCAGAGTCCCTGTTCCGGTTTGGCCAAATTTAGAAATATATCCTCTGAGAGAAGGCACAACCACCCCTTCCCCACCAGGTTCGGGAAAAAATAAATTTTCCTCAAAGGAAAGTGAAGGAGATAAAACTATTTATTTACCAAACACACGGGAAAAGGAAAATAAGGCTAAATAATAAAATGTTTCGCTGTGGAGGAAAAACCTGGGAAAGTGTTCGAGTCCTCCCTTTGGTCTCCTTGGAGCTGGGGCTTGGGCCAGGGCCAGGCCCTCTGTGCCCGGTGGAAAGTCCTCCCGATGTGCTCTGAGGTTGAAAGCAGTCCAGTAGAAAAGGGAGAAAATCCGGAATTCCCGTGGGCGAGGGCCAGGCCCTCTGTGCCCGATGGAAAGTCCTCTCGATGTGCTCTGAGGCTGAAAGCAGTCCAGTAGAAAAGGGAGAAAATCCGGAATTCCAGAGAAGGAAAAGCAAAGTCCAACTCTCAGTCTCTCTCTGGAGAACAAGAAACTGAAACAACTGGCCAAAAGCTGACTGGAAAACAGCAAGACAGGTGCCTCCTCCCTCCCCGGCCGCAGCTGGAAAAAAAAACCGCTATCTCTGTGTGACCTTGAACAAGCTGCAAACTGCTTTGAAAAAGTTTTGCTCAGTTTTTTCCTTCCCCCTCTCAGGCTCAGTTTAGAGGCATAGAAAGACACAGAAATTAATTTCTGGGCATAGGCAGCGATATGGGATACACATCATAAGGTCACCCCAAGACAGTCCCTCCAGAACTTTTTTCTCCCCACTCCAGAAGAGACACATTCTGTTGTTAGCAATAGCTTCAAGAGAAAGATTGTGATCTGCAAAACAAGACACTGCAAAAGGATTTTATTGGGACTCTTCTCTTTACCGTGGTGGTAGAGTGGAACTAGGGCAAAGCTGAAGACAGCTTGATTTATCTCTTTTTAATTATGATTATTAACCCACATTCATACTTTATTCCTCTGCATTAATATCTTTGAGTGTTTCAGGGAAGCCAAGAAGGCTGGCAAACAAAGATTTGACTAAATCACATGCACTACATCACTTGAATTGGAGCTTGTACCATCACCACCAGTCAATAAACCAAACTCTGAACTTGTGTCTCTGACACTCTGGTGTTGCACTGTAGTAGGTATAGTTACAGGAAGGTGTGTTATCTCACTAGCAGAGATGGAACAATGGAGATAAAAAGGCAAGGAACAGATTTATTTCTGCTGCCTTTGCAAGTGCTTAATACTCATAAACCAGGACTTAAAAGTAACTCAACCAAGGCCACAGTGTGAATTATGTCAGACCTGAAATTAATATACAGGGATCTTTGATATCATCCTTATACAAAAAATGCCACAAAACCACATCTCTATCATCTGGAACTTGTCAGTTTGTTATCTCAGTCTCTAAAGTTTTACTACTTGGGCAACAAAGCTGCTGCGAACTCTTCCCCAAAAAATGTAGGCTTCAATGCTCTCAGGTATAATAGCATCACAGAGAGCTATATCCATAAGCTGAATCTCACTGAGTACTGCAGCAGATATGTTTTTACAGTACCATTTTACCAGAATCACTTCCTATGTCATTGGTATAATTTCCAAGCCTGAGACTAGAGACGCTTTGCCCTGTGAGGGAACAAGAAGACGCGCTTGGCTCCCATAGGAACGATAATGGCCGCTTACTCTACTCTCCCCCCACTCAGGTCCTTGATAGAACTACCGAGCCGGAGGAAAAAAGACGCCGTCCAGAGAATGCTCAAAGAAAGGGGTTGGGGCTGGGCTGAGCGGGGCTGGGCTGAGCGAGGCTGGGCGTGACCTTGTGCAAAGCCGAATGCGGAAGGAGAAGTGACGATGCTATCTATTCTCCCTCCACTTCCCAATGTCGTCTCTTTACGGCTGAGGGCTCTCGCGAGATTACTATTGGTGCCGTGACTTCTGTACGAGAGTGGTAGAGGCTAGTAAACGCGCTCTGAGGGTTGGTGATGGTTCCTGGTGGTGTTTGTTAGACCTGTCTGTGGCAATTCCCGCCAGACCTCATGTTGTGCTGGCTTGGAGAGCTTACGATTCTGTTTGTATGATTACGGGGTACGCTTGGGGAGTACACAAGGATTGGGTTAGGTCTCCTTTACCCCTCCGCTCTTCTGAGCGAGGCCTGTGTGCAGGGAGGTTCGTGCCTGTTCGTCGGGATTCAAAAAACTTGCTTCTATTGAGCTGAACAAAGAAGTGAGGGAAACGTCTGTTCGGTCTTCTGTTATCACGCACTTGGAGAACAAGACCTCCCCTTCACCGCGGGTGGCTGAGCTAGCAGAAGGCGCACACCATGTGGATCCAAGTTCGTACCATAGACGGCACTGAGACACATACTATTGATGATCTGAGCCGTCTCACCAGAATTGAATGTTTGCGGGAAAAGATCCAGAAGACCTTCTGTGTGAGCCCCAACCGCCAGCGCCTCTTCTACCGGGGCAAGCAGGTGAGGTGGAGACCTGGTGGGTTGGGATGGGGGGGATCTTGTCTTTTATGTCATCTTCCCTTTCTTATGTTCTGCTCTCCGTGACTGAATGCAAAACTCCTTATCGCCTCCCATACTGGGATCTCTGGCTTTTGTTTTCTCTCCTCTCACTGAGCCTAGGAGGTGGTGAGGGATAAAGAGGGAAGACAAGCTGCCTGGCATGACAACAAAAGGCTCTGAGCCCAACTGGTTTTTTTGTATACTTTTCTTTTTTCTCCCCACCCTCCACAGTAAGTGAGTGGGTACTAATGAGGTCCCTTTGTGTTTTTCTTTTTTTTTCACCCAAACCGAGGGAGGCTCCTTCAGTTTATCGAACCTAAATGACAGAGCAGACTGGGGGTGTGAGGGGGAGGAAACTCCCTGTTTTGCTTTTTCGACCAGGCAAGAGGACTCAGGTGTTTTCCCTGGGTTCCTGCCCTCTCAGTGCCCCATCTGGGTATAAGGAAAACGTTTATTGTGTGTACCCTGCAAGTGCTTTCCAAGGCCTAGGTGCCACATCACAGACTAAGGGTTTTCGGGGACTGTGGACTCCAAACTCATTCCATCCACCAGAAGAGGAGAGACATAGGACTCCTTAGAATCCTTCCTGGAGGTGGGTATTCAACTGTTGGCGCGGGGGGGGGTGGTGCAGTGCAGTGGGGTGAAGCGGCAGCCTGCATCTTCTTGCACTCCCTGGCTCCCTTGTATTGAAGCTGTGAGAGTTTAGCGTCCTAGTCCTTTTAGGTGCTGCAAACAGCTTTTTACAGAGAAGGATGTCAGTTTTAGCTGATATCTCAAGAAGTGCTTAATCTACACCTGGTTCCAATGGTATTTGGGACCGCTGATTAAAAGGTTTTTTTTCTGTGAGTTGATACTTTCTCCCCTCATCAGGGTGGGGCACGTCTTTATCCAAAGAGACTGTCTCGGGCTGTGTTTTTGCTGATGAAAGGTGTAACTTGTTTTAAGCTACTTTACATAACTGAGGTATGCACAGTGCTTGAGTATTAGAGTGAGGCATAAATATTACATGAGGGGAAAACAAAGAGTATCAGATGTATTTTATTTCTAGGGAGCTTGACTTGTTACTACAAATGAGGATGGCAATGCTAGATTAAGCTGAGCAATGTAAGATGGGGCAAGGGCTTGGGGGATGGGGGTCCAAAGTGTCGATGCTTGTGCCATTGCTTCCTCACAGGGAGTAGGCCATGCCAACCAGTGCAGCGACAGATGTTCCTTGGCTGCCTCTCAGCATGAGAATCATAGGGCTAACCACATCGAGGGTGTGTATTACCGAAGCCCTATGCCCTAGGGTATATCACCGCATCCCGAAGCCATAGGGAGGAGGAGGAGAGAAGATCCAGCAGGCAGGAATTGTGCAGCAAGATTGATTTATTTAATTATTTTACAAACTCTTTTATAGACTTTTTTCTTCATAGTCTAATTGGACAAAGGATCAGCCACCCCTTGGGGGTGATTGGCTAAAATCCTAAAACATCCATTGTCAAAATATTTTTCTACTGTACTATAAACAAGACTTTTCAAGGCTGCAGGTGGCTTGGTTGTTTACATAACTCTGCTACCTCTTCTGTGAGAGAGAAAAGTCTCTCATGGGCTTAGAAAATAGCAAGAAAATCCTTGCTAGCAGCATTTTTGTATCCACAGGTGTGTATGGCTGTGGTGAGTCCTCTTACACCCCTTCTAGGGAACCCGCATGCTTGATTACCTCTCTGAAGTGCCTGTATACAAACACACGGAGCATGAGGAATAAACAGGAAGAACTGGAAATCTCTGTGCGGTTGCAGGGCCATGATCTCATTGCAATTACTGAGACATGGTGGGATAGCTCACGTGACTGGAATGTTGTCATGGATGACTACTTTTTAGAAAGGACAGGTCAGGGAGGTAAGGTGGTGGAGTTGCTCTTAATGTGAGGGAGCAACTGGAATGTATTGAGCTGGGGACAGATGTACCCAGGGACAGACTAACGAGTTGAGAGTTTATGAGTGAGAATTAAGGGACAGGGTGATATGGGTGACACTGTCGTGGGTGTTTACTGTAGACCACCTGATCAGTAGGAGGAAGTTGATGAGGCTTTCTATGGACAGCTGGAAATAGCCTCATGGTCACAGGCTCCAGTTCTCCTGGGTGACCTCAACCACCCTGATATTGGTTGGAGAGACAACACAGTTTGGCACACACAGTCCAGGAAGTTCTTGCAGATTATTGATGAAAACTTTTTGAGGCAAGTGGTGGAAGAGCCAATGAGGAGAGGTGTGTAGCTGGACCTTGTGCTAACAAACCAGGAGGGACTGGTTGAAGACGTGAACATTGGAGGCAGCCTTGGCTGTAGTGACCATGAGATGGTGGAATTCAGGATCCTGCATGGAGGAAGCAAAGCAGTGACCAGGACTAGAACTCTGAACTTCTGAAGATCTAACTTTGACCTCTTCAAAGACTTACTTAGAGGTATCCCATGGGTTAGGGCCCTAGAAGAGAAGGGGATCCAAGAGAGCTGGTCAGTATTCAAGCATCACTTTCACCAAGCTCAAGACCAGTGTATCCCCATGAGCAAGAAATCAAGCAAAGGGGGCAGGAGACCTGCATAGATGAGCAGGAAGCTTCTAGCAAATCTCAAATGGAAGAAAGAAATTTATGGGATGTGGAAAAAGGGACTGGCCACATGGGACGGCTATAGGAATATCATCAGAATATGCAGGGATGTGATGAGTAAGGCCAAGGCCCACTTGGAATCAAGTCTGCCAAGGGATATCAAGGACAACAAGAAGGGCTTCTGCAAGTACATCAGCAACAAAAGGAAGATTAGGGAAAATGTAGGGCCACTGCTTAATCAGATGGGTGTCCTGGTCATAGAAGACACAGAGAAGATGTCTTCGCTGCTGAGGCCAGCCCTCAGGAATCCCAGACCTTGGAGGTAAGAGAGGAAGGATGGAGAAAGGAAGACTTCCCCTCGGTCGTAGAGGGTTGTGTTAGAGATCAGCTAGGCAGATTTAATACCCATAAATTCATGGGTTCTGATGGGATGCACCCACGGGTGCTGAGGGAGATGGCAGATGTTGCTAAGCCACTTTGAAAAATCATAGAAAATGGGAGAGGTGCCTGATGACTGGAGAAAGGCCAGTGTTACTCCCATCTTCAAAAAAAGGGCAAGAAGGAGGACTTGGGAAACTAACGGCCAGTCAGCCTCACCTCCATCCCTGGAAAAGTGATGGAACAGGTCATTCTTGAGGTCATCACTAAGCATGTAAAGTAAAGATCATCAAGAGTAGTCAGCATGGAGTCACCAAGGGGAAATCATGCTTGACCAATCCAATAGCCTTCTATGATGGTTTGATGAGGGGAGAGCAGTGGATATTGTCTACCTTGACTTCAGCAAGGCTTTTGACACTGTCTCCCATAACATCCTCGCAGGTAAGTTCAGGAAATGTGGGTTAGATGAATGGACAGTGAAGTGGATCAAGAACTGGCTGAATGGCAGAGCTCAGAGGGTCATGATGAGAGGAGTAGAATCCAGTTGGAGGCCTGTAGTCAGTGGTGTTCCCCAGGGATCAATACTGGGTCCACCCTTATTCAACTCTTTTATCAATGACCTGGATGAAAGGATAGAATGTACCCTTAGCAAGTTTGCTGATGATAAGAAACTGGGGGGGAGTGGTTGATACACCTGAAGGCTGTGCTGCCATTCAGTGGGACCTCGATAGGCTGGAGAGTTGGGCAGAGAGAAACCTAATGAGGTTCAACAAGGGCAAGTGTAGGGTCCTGCACCTAGGGAGGAATAACCCCAAGTACCAGTACAGGTTGGGGGCTGACCTACTAGAGAACAGCTTTGCGAAGGACCTGGGAGTCTTGGTGGATGACAAGTTGAGCATGAGCTGGCAGTGTGCCCTTGTGGCCAGGAGAGCCAATAGTGTCCTGGGGTGGATTGGGAAGAGTGTGGCCAGCAGGTGGAGGGAGGTGATCCTCCCCTTCTACTTGGCCCTAGTGAGGCCACCTCTGGAGTATTGTGTTCAGTTCTGGACTCCTCAGTACAGGAAAGACAAGGAGCTACTGGAGAGGGTCCAGCAGAGGCCACAAAGATGATTAGGGTCTGGAGCATCTCTCCATTAGCTCATTGGCTGAAGTAGTTGCCAAGCCAATCTCTATCATATTTGAAAAGTCATGGCAGTCAGGTGTGACAGACCAAAATGCAACCAAGTAAAAAAGTTTCTAGACAGGTTAAGATAAGCAGAGGACCAAACTTTGTTCAGATAAACCAAATCACTGTGTCCCTGATAACCTGTGACTGATATCTTAAACAAGCTGTTTTCTGTCTAGGCAAGGGAAAAGGTGTGTAAGAAGGTCCTGTGGAGGTGGGGTAATGCTTTTTATCATGCCAATTTCCTCCCTCCCAATAAGGCTGAACGTGTAAAGCTTCCCCCCCCCCCCCCCGGGGGGGGGTACCGGGACTTTCATCATACTGC
>NW_008237716.1:25378-26194 GCF_000691975.1 Corvus brachyrhynchos
CCACACACCCACACCTGTCATTCAGTGTCATTTCACTCTAATCCACCCCAAGGGATCTATCAACAAGAACTTCAGTTACCCCACCTCAGGGGCAGGTTATAACATCAGGTGAAGTTCCCAGTGACTGAAAAAAGGGAAACATTGCACCAATTTTTAAAAAGGGTAGAAAGAAACACCCTGGAAACTATCAATCTGTCAGCCTCACCTCTGTGCCTGGGAAGATCATGGAACAGATCCTCCTAGAAGATATGCTAAGGCACATGGAGGACAGGGAGGTGATTTGAGGCAGCCAGTATGGCTTCACCAAGGGAAAGTCCGACCTGAGCAACCCAGTGTCCTTCTATGATGGAGTGATTCCATCAGTAGACGAGGGAAGGTCTACAGATGTCATTTATTTGGCCTTCTGTAAAGCCTTTGACATGGTCCTCCACAACATCCTTCTCTAAATTGGAGAGAGATGGATTTGATGGGTGGATGAGGTACTGGTTGGATGGTCACATCTGGAGGGTAGTAGTCAATGGCTCACTGTCCAGATGGAGATTGGTGACAAGTGGTGTCCTTCAGGGGTCTGTACTGGGACCAGTACTGTTTAATGTCTTCATCAATCACATAGAAAGTGAGATCAAATGCACCCTCAGCAAGTTTGCAGATGACACCAAGGTGAGTGGTGCAGTGTAGAGGGATTCCTTGTGGAATATAGGATACCCCAGGAGGGCTTGGGCATCCCAGGGCTGTTGCAGAAGTACCCCTGATGGGGCCTCAGGCTGAAAACAGGCTTGCAAGGCACCTGCTAGCTGGCAGCCTTGAACAGCCTTG
>NW_008237716.1:26250-26855 GCF_000691975.1 Corvus brachyrhynchos
TGTGCGTCCCCCGCCTCCCGGGCCCCCCCCCCGCTACACGTGGCGCCCGAACGGCAGGGACCCGAGTGAGTTTTGCTTCAGGCAGGTTCGCTTCAATGCAGTAAGACTCCGGATTTCATCGTATCGGTGCGGTGGAACCAGGGGAACCAGAGCGGGTGGCCCCAAAGCTGCGTAAAGCCGGGGGCCTGGTCTCAAAGCAGAATAGAAAGCTGGAGGATAAGTCCCAAAGCTGAGTAAAGCCGGGGGCTAAACCTCAAAGCTGAGTGGCCGGAGACCGTATTTTCGCGCGGTTGAGCGAATACCCGCAGCACAGAAGCTATGGACTACGGGGCAGGACCTCGACTCTTAGCTAATATTCTCTCTCTGAGAGGCGAAATCGTAAAAGACCAAGATCTGAATGCCCTCATTACGTGGGCCCGGGAACATGGATTATTGAGTTACATTTTGCTTTTGTTCTCAACCGAAGCGTGGGGGGAAGTTGGATATAAATTGTGGCTGTCCACGATTGAGGGAGGAAAGGCAGCTAAAGAAGCTAAAGCCCTCGGCTTAACCTGGAGGGCAGTAACTGGCACTCTCGCAGAGATGAACACAGAGTGGCCGCAGCT
>NW_008237716.1:28850-29879 GCF_000691975.1 Corvus brachyrhynchos
AGGACTGACCCATTGCGAAGGAGATGGAATGGAGTTATCCGTGATGCAATCATTGAAGGTGATTGGCAAGCAGTGAATGCCCTCACTTGCCCTGTACAGATACAAGGGGACACTGCAAAGTGGGAACCCCATGACTGGAAGATCTTGCAGCAAGCCAAGCAAACAGTCACCACGCATGGCTTGCGGTCTGAAGCTACACGAAGCATTCTGCAGTTTATCTTTACAGCAGATGTCCTGTGTCCTAATGATTGCATCAGCATCGCACAATTGTTGTTAACCCCTTCTCAGTTCCTGCTCTGGGAGTGAACGTGGAAACAGCTAGCACAAGAAGAAGCTGGCAAACATCAAGGTGACACACAGTACCCACTGTATGCGCTCCAAGCTGACATGCTAACTGGGAGCAGAGCTTACGGGGCGACGGTGACACAACTGACCATGCCTGTAGTCATTCATCAGTTGTCACAGACTCTGGCCCACAAAGCCTTGTCAGTACCTGAAAAGAAAAAGTCTCCCCCGTATGCAGCAATCCGACAGGGGCTGTCAGAGCTATATGGTCAGTTCATCGACCGTTTGTCAGCAGCCTTAAAGGATGCAACTGAGCTCTCTGAAGAGCCCCAAGAGCAAATGTTCCCAACACTTGCCTTTGAAAATGCTAATAGGCAAACTAAGACAATTCTTGCCACGCTGCCCCAAGGAGCAGGTGTAGACGAGATGCTCATACGTACTACCTGTGCAGAACAGTCATCTCAAACAGCTGCTTTTACTGCAATGCTGCAGAATGTCCTGCAACAACAGGGACAAGTCATCGCCGCAGCACTGACCAGAGGGGTGCCCAGCAAGTGGTGCTGTGCTACGCATACAGGACCCCGAAGTGAGAAGGCGCAGTCAGCATCAGCTCCTGAGGAAAGTGACGCCACTACTTCAACAGCTGGAACTCTGGGATCTCTGTCCCGAGAAGCCTTGGGAGAGGCTGCAGACGTGGCTGAGTGAAGGAGCTGAGGACTTGCCAGATCCACCACTCTCCGCAGC
>NW_008237716.1:30769-34539 GCF_000691975.1 Corvus brachyrhynchos
GCCTGGGGAAAAGGTATACACTGGTCAGCTCCCCCGCTGCTTAGAGGCTTTCTCATGGGAAAGGGGCGTGAACTTTGGAGAAAAAGTATACTTGGGGTAACCGAATAATAAAACTGGAGCACGATGCTCAAATCGTATCGGTGTTCGTGTCATGACTCTGGCTGGATTCCCCTGCTCCCGGGACCCCCCCCGCTACAGTGCAGTTATGTCTGAGGGATGGGATGCCATCCAGAGGGTCCTAGACAAGCTTGAGAAGTAGGCCCATGTGAACCTCATGGGGTACAACAAGGCCAAGTGCGAGGTCCTGCACCTGGATCAGAGCAACCCCAGTATCAATATAGGTTGGGGGACAAAGGATTGAGAGCAGCCCTGCTGAGAAGGACTTGAGGGATACTGGTGGAAGTTATGTCTGAGGGATGGGATGCCATCCAGAGGGTCCTAGACAAGCTTGAGAAGTAGGCCCATGTGAACCTCATGGGGTACAACAAGGCCAAGTGCGAGGTCCTGCACCTGGATCAGAGCAACCCCAGTATCAATATAGGTTGGGGGACAAAGGATTGAGAGCAGCCCTGCTGAGAAGGACTTGAGGGATACTGGTGGATGAAAAGCTGAACATGAGCTGGCAGTGTGTGCTTGCAGCCCTGAAGTACTGTAAAAAACATGGACCTGTTGGAGCGGGTCCAGAGGAGGGCCACAAAACAATCAGAGGACTAGAACATCTCTCTTATGAAGAAAGGCGTAGAGAGTTGGGGTTGTTTAGCCTGGAGAAGAGAAAGCTCTGGAGAGACCTTATTGTGACTTTTTAGTACTTAAATGGGGCCTATAAGAAAAATCTGGTCAAACTTTTTAACAGGGCCTGTTGTGATTGGACAAGGGGTGATGGTTTTAAAATAAAAGGGGTTTGATTTAGACTAGATATAAGGAAGAAATTTTTTACAATGAAAGTGGTAAAACTCTGGATCAGGTTTTCTAGAGAGGTGGTAGTTGCCCCATCCGTGGAAACATTTGAGGTCACCTTGGATGGGGCCCTGAGTAACCTAATCTAGCTGAAGATATCCCTGATCATTGCATGGGGGGTTGGACTAGATGACCTTTAAAGATCCTTTCCAACCTGTTGGAACCCAAAGTGCAGGGAATGTTTCTCTGCCTGTCCTGAGGGGCCCATCCCCCCAGGGAAACACTGTTTTTAACCTTTGTCCATGGAGAGAGCTGCCAAGGCTTTGGGATGAATTAGAATCTACAAGGGTGTGAGTTAGGTGGTATATATAGTTTGTTACAGGGTGAAAAATTTAGAGTTTTAGGTTTATTAATATGGTAAGTAGATGAAGACAAGATGGATAACTCCTGTCGTTTTTCAGGTCTCTTCCTTCTTCTTCACCTACTCCATTTTCTGCAGTGTTGGTAGCACAGAACGATTGGTTAGGAAATGCTGCAGTATAGGGCTACGTGAATAGATAGTTCATTAGGCATTGGTAGAAAAGTCAAAATAATGTATGTTCTTAGTGACAATTGGGTGATTTATCTTTAAAAGGGCCTTGAGTTTCCTGCATTTTGTCTTTTGGTACTTGCTCTGCATCATGCTATGTTGGCGGCATGTAAATTACTGATATAATAAACAATCTGAAGACCGAGAAGATCCAAAAGTCCTGTTCATCTCTTACTCCTGGCAAGGACTTCCTCCCCCATCCGGGGAGGACATGTGGGGGTCAAGAACCTGCACACCAACCCATACTCTTCTATGATTCTATGATTCCACCCCTGGGGCAATCTATTCCAGGTGTACTGGATGACCCTCCAAGTGAAAGCAAACTGTAACCTGCACTCTGCTGCCAAAGGAATTGAAAAAAGCACATTGGCAATGCCAATTGCATCATACCACCTGGCTGACTTCTATTCCAGTTCATATTGGAGTTCTAGCATCTTCAGTACAGCAGCACTCAGTAGTGGTGTGACTTTGTTCAGGCCACGATAGTCTACTGTTAACCTCCACCCTCTTTCAGACTTGCACTGACAATATGGGAATCTTAAAAGGTAAGTCTTGCTGATCACATCTTGGCTCTCAAGTTGATGAATCAGCTCATGGATGGCAGCCAGGGACTCTCAGTTTGTGCAGTATTGCTGCCGGTGCACCATCCTGGTAGCAATTGGCACCTGCTGGTCTTCAGTTCATAGCAATCCCATGACAAAGAGACCTTCTGACGGGCCAGGCAAGGTGGATAGCTGCTTGATCTCTGTATTCACAGTGGCTACACTAAAAGCCCCTCAGTACCCCTTTGTATCCTTGAAATACCCTCTCCTGAGGTAGTTGATGCCAAGGATACAAAGGGCCTCTGGGCCAGTAACAGTAGGGTGCTTTTGTCACTTGTCCCGTGTTAAGCTCCCCTCAGCCTCCAATACAGACAATTGTTGGCATCTCTCTGTTACCAAAAATTGGTAAAAATAAAAACTTAACACCAATGTAGCATTAAGAAGCAGGCATTCTTTATTAGGCTGGATGCATGAGGTGACATCTCCTCTGAAATATTGTGCATTCTGAGTACAGAAAAAGCTTCTGTTTATATACTATATTTTACATACATATTCATAGGTTTTCCCAGAAGAAACATACATATGATAATCATTTCCACAAAGTCATTAGCATGTGTTCCCTCCCATCAGTGCATGTGTTCTCCTGTCCCAGGGGTCTCTTTGGTGGTCCCTGGTTGTCAGTGACTCGAAAGTCATACCTGACCACTTGGTGAACTGGTAAAAGTTGGCATAACTGGCCTGGTTGCTTTCCAGTTCTTCTTCCTATAGAATAACTATTGTGCGGTTCCATAGGCCAGTGTTTTTTGAAGAATAAGCATTGTATTATCCCATCAGATGCATATGCTTCTTCATCTGGCAACACCTCTGTCAGTCTAGAGATCCAGATGGGTTCTGTGCCCCATACCCTTATTAAGGAAACTTTCCTGTCTGGCCATTCAGTAGCCACTCTGGGAGTCACACTCACACCACCCGAGACTTTCACTGCTGAGACCAAAGCCCTTTCACTGTGGGTGGCTCCAATGGGCCAACAGGTGCCCCGTTTGACTCCCTACACACACCACACTCATACAGTCAGACAAGTTTTCCTTCCCAGCTTGACCCTCTGTTTCCCATAGCAGAGTCTCAGACATCTGGTTCCTTCAAGTAATTTAATTGTGGTGCAGCAACACAAAAGCAGCTTGAGCTAGGTGCCTTCAGGGAGGGACCCTGAACAAAGGAATCCCTGGGATCTACAGGGATTTTTACTGTTTGTTAAACACTTGGTTTTTATCTGTTTACTCTTACTCTTGAATAGATTGATTCATTTATAATTTTGGACTTTCAGTACATTAACTTTGTGTCTTGGTTTGAAAGACAGGTGTCTGCTAAGGAAGGCAGAAGCCTCCCTTGGAATGGCAGATGCAACCCTCTTCCCTCCGAGTTATTATAATTTTGAAATCAAGGGGGCTTTTAGGCAAAGATGTGGGAAATAGGAATAACAGTTCTTTACTATTATATATCTATATGTGTATAACCAGTCAAACAAACAACAATAACTATGGCAGTAACAGCAAACAATCACAAACCTAGTCCCAGCCTTCTTGGTTGTCAGGCCCTTTCCCCTTCGGTGCAGTTCTGCTAGCAGCTGGCAGGGGCGCTGGCGGCTCTCGGTGAGCAGGGCAGGTGCGATGGTTTCCCCGCGGCTGCAGGGGGCGCTCCGGAGCGAGCTCGGGGAGCACGCGGCACTGGTGCCCTGGGATCCC
>NW_008237716.1:34903-39474 GCF_000691975.1 Corvus brachyrhynchos
TGAAAGCCAAGACCAACTGCCCACACACCCAGGTGAAACAAAAAGAGCAGCCAGGTCCTTTGTTTTTCTTAAGTACTTGGCCATTTGTTCCCCTAGCAACATGTATAGGGGAAAAATTCCTTTAACAGAAAAAGAAACTAGGACTAAACTAAAACCCCAACACTTTGCATAGTTGATTAGAGATGGAACTGTAGCAGAGTTCATAGTTGATGCAGGAAGTTGAGCAGACTTGTAGATAATTTAAAACTTTTCTGCATGACACATGAATATCATTCTTTATTACGTGTTTTGAGGAAAAGGCTGATTTTGACAGCTTAAGACTGACTTTAAGCTAAAAGATATATTACAGGGTGTCATCATGTCCCACCAGATATCCAGCCTTTAGCAAAACCACGGTATCCAGTTTTTGTTACGTTTGGAGTGTTATTTTTCCTTTTTAAGGAAATCATGTTATATTTATTCATACAGGAGAAAGAAAAGCAGACATGAACTTTTTTTTTCCGCTTGTGAAAGTAGCAGTTAAATCTTATGTTGGATGTTTTTTTTTGGAGGAACTAGTTTCTTTAAGATGTTTACATTTGTTAAAAGTGTCTTCCTTGGAATGAAATTGGTTCAACATGACTGTTTCCTGAAGTCAGCTTCTAGGCTAATTTCTTTCCTGAGGTTTGCTTGTGTCCTTGAAGTAAAAAAGACTCTTCTGGTTTGGTTTTGACAACTCCTGGTTTTTAAAGTTGTGTTTCTATGTTTGTGTGTTGTCAGCAATGCATCAAATTTAAGATGTTTTCACTTATGCATGTCTGTTATGCTCCGGTTTCTGCTCTCTATGTGAATTTATTTTTTGTATGGCTGTGCTTTAGGAAGAATGCCCCTTCTGATTCTTTTTTCCAAATGGGTTACTTCATGCATCTGTTAAAGAATGTAATGGTGTAATCTGATGAATTGGCAAAACCGAGGTTGGAGGAAATGAAAACATTTTAAACTGGATCTTCCTCTGACAGGATGAGGAATTATAGTCTAACAGTAGCATGTAACAAATGGAGATTTTTGAGTTCCTTTTGCTATTCTAAGATAGCAAGTCATATTCTAGACTCAGTGGAAAATTCTTTGCTAGTTTTACATTAATTTGTTGAATAGTAGCTTTGCACTTCAAAACATTCTGGATTTTCTGTCTTATGGAGTCCTGTAGAAAGTTTCTTGATGTTCTAAAGTAAGTTTGTTTGAGTTACTGCTTGTGTTTTACACTTGGGTGTGACAGATTTTCAGCCACAAAAAAAAGTGGATGCTGAATTTTTGTCACTATGTTAGTCTGACAGGTTGAGAAGACTGATTATTGACATTTGCCTCTCGTTATCCTGTTTCTGGTATTGGAACTTTTGCATGCTTCCTGCAAATAGCATAAACAAGCCAAAATAATACTATTCAATGCTTTTTCTTTGAGCCAAACACCATAGATTTTTGCTGCCTATACAGCTGTCTGCTGAGAAAAACTAAAAATATAATTTTAAAGGATCTTTTCAACTAAAAATGACAATTTAAACTCAAGTGTATCATTAGACTAAAGTAGAATCACTAGATGTTTAATAAATAGAAGACAAGGTCATACTTGGTTTGCGCTCTGTAACAGCAGTCTCAGTGTACCCTCTCTTTTGCCACTTTCCAAGTTTGACATTCACATAAACAAAAGGAAGAAATATTTTGAAAATAGGAAGGCATTTGAAGAACAAGAATATTTGGCAGTAGTGGTTCAGTAGTTAAAACCAAATGTGGTTGAGGTTTTTGGGTTTTGGGGTTTTTTTTTATGACTGGTTAACAATTTGTGGTTGTAATTTTTTTTGTGTAAATCTTCAAAAGACCAGTGTAAAGATTTGAAATTACAATTGAGATGTGCTACCATGTCTTCCACATGGAAAGACCTCAGTTCTTTGACAGCTTTAGATGTGAGGCACTGGAGGACTAAGTTAATGATTAAGTATTTTTGAAAAAAGGTCGATATCAAGACAGCCTTTCTTGCTGCTTTCTGATCTCTTTGAAGTGTGTGTTGTGTCCTCTTACCCCAATTTTTTTTGAGAAACTTATAATTTGGATACATTGGAAGATTCGTTTATATCTAAAACTAATTGTCTTGGGGTGACCTTATGATGTGTATCCCATATCGCTGCCTATGCTCAGAAATTAATTTTTGTGCCTTTCTATGCCTCTAAACTGAGCCTGAGAGGGGGAAGGAAAAAACTGAGCAAAACTTTTTCAAAGCAGTTTGCAGCTTGTTCAAGGTCACAAAAAGATAGCAGGGTTTTTTTTTCCCCAGCTGCGGCAGGGGAGCGAGGAAGCACTGGGCTTGCTGCTTTCCAGTCAGCTTTTGGCCAGTTTTTCCAGTTTCCTGTTCTCCGGAGAGAGACTGAGAGTTGAACTTTTCCTTCTCTGGAATTTCGGATTTTCTCCCTTTTCTACTGGACTGCTTGATTGCTTTAACAGAAAGATTTTACCATTTAACATTATTTTCCTTTCCCGTGTGTTTGTTAAATAAATAGTTTTATCTTCTTCACTTTCCTTCGAGGAAAATTTTTTTTTTTTTCCCAAACCTGGTGGGGGAGGAGTAGTTGTGCCTTCTCTCAAAGGATATATTTCTAAGTTTGGCCAAACCGGAACACTAATGAAACTGGTGTTACTGCCAACAAAGTAAAACTTTTTACATGTTTTTATTTTGCTTGTACGAGATGTTTATCAATGTAATCCCTGTTAACAAAACTTCTTATTGTAATACACATCTGAAGCATTGTTAAATTCCACAGTTCTATAATTCTATTAGGCTTTTTACCAGCTTTGCTGCCCTTCAGAATAATGTTAATCAGTGGCACAAAACCAAAGCCTTTTTAATCTGTAACTCTGTTATGAATATAATTTGACTTGGTAAATCAACATGGACACTTTAAGCTTAAAGGCAGCCATTTATACAGAGAGCTTTAAACTAGACTTAGCAGGGGAAGGGGATGTGGTTTTGAGCAACAGAGAGGAGACAGGGGCTGTTGATGTGTTAGGGACCAACAGGGCAGGGAAACATCTGTGAAACACCTCAAAGTAATTGGGTTGTGTTCCTCTAAAAAGGTGACAAGGCAAGTAGCCTAGCTGAAGTGCCTCTATATCACTGCATGCAGCATGGGTAACAAAAATAGCGATGAACAGGTTGAGAGGTTATGTGGAAAAATTAGGGGCAAAGCCAACAAAAGAAACCTCGTGGCTGGTGTTTATTACAGGCCTCCTGATTAAGGGGAGCCTGTTGATGAAGTGTTCTTCAGCTATGTGAGGCATCACGCATGCAGGCTCTGATCCTGCTGGGAGACTTCAGTCACCCTGACATCTGCTGGAAAAGCTGCACAGCAAGCTGTAAGTGGTCCAGGAGACTTTTGGAGTGCACAGAGGACAATTTCTTAATCAAGGTCTCTCCAAGGGATGTGAAGAATAACAAGAAGGGCTTCTACAGCTACACTGTCTAGAAAAGGAAGACAAAAGAAATTGTACCCCCCTGATAAATAGGACACGGGGTCTGGTGACAGCTGACATAGAGAAGGCAGCGGTACTCAAACTTTTTGCCTGTTTTCAATGAAAATCTTTCTTCCCACATCTCTCAAGTCCCTGAATCCCTGAATTTAGGACCTGCTGTTCCTAAACCCATGCTGACTGGGACTGATCACCTGGTTGTCCAGTACGTGATGTGTGATGTCACTCAAGATGATCTGCTCCATAATCTTTCCTGGCACCGAGGTCAGGCTGAAAGGCGTCTAGTTCCCTGGATCTGCCTTCCGGCCTTCCTCCCAAGTTGCCTGCCCCTTTTTCCAGAGGTGATATACTCTCTTTTTTCCCCCAAGTTCCAGCCAAAGCTCTCTGTTCAGCCAGGCCAGTCATCTTCCCCACCAGCTCATATTTCAGCATGTGGGGACAGCCTGCTCCTGCGCCTTTAGGATTTCCTTCTTGAAGAATGTCCAGCCTTCCTGGACTCCTTTGCCCTTCAGGACTGCCTCCCAAAGGACTTTCTCAACCAGTCTCCTAAACAGGCCAAAGTCTGCCCTCTGGAAGTCCAAGGTGGCAGTTCTGCTGTCACCCCTCCTTCCTTCTCCAAGAATGGAAAACTATATAATTTCTTGTTCACTATGCCCAAGACAGCCTCCAACCATCACATCACCCAGCAGTCATTTTCTGTTCACAAACAGCAGGTCCAGCAGGGCACCTTCCTGAGTTGGCTCACTGACCAGCCGTGTCAGGGAGTTCTCTTGCACACACTCCAGGAACTGGGATCAGCCCACCACACCCCTTTTTGGCATCCAGTGTGGGGCACAAGTTAACAACAGTTTTAATCTGAGCATGCTATAGCTGTTGTAGTTGTTAATTGACAGAGTTTTGTGCTGGTCACAGAGCTTGTTCACTCTATTGTATAACAGCATTTAGGGCTTGTTAGTGGCTGCTTCCGACTCTTGCTATTTGCTGTACTGCTTATCTCTCTATTTTGCTGTGCCTGGGAACATTTTGATAAAAGCAATGTACTTGGGCTGGCATTGATGTCATTCCTGTGCTGGGCG
>NW_008237717.1:0-845 GCF_000691975.1 Corvus brachyrhynchos
GGGAAAATGAGGAATAAAATGGGGGACAAAGGGGAAAAATTGGGGGGAAAATGAGGAAAAATTGGGAAAAAATTGGTGAACAAATGAGATAAAATGGGAAAAATGAGGGGAAAATTGGGGAAAAATGGGGAAAATTGAGAAAAAATTGGGGGGAAAATGGGGAAAATTGGGAAAAAATTGGGGGGGAATGGGGAAAAAATGAAAAAATGGGGAAAAAATGGGAAAAATGGGCGAAAAAATGGAAGAAATGGGGAAAAGGAGGAAAAAATTGGGGGGAAATTGGGAAAAATTGGCGAAAAAATGGGAAAAAGCGGAAAACGAGGGAAAAATTGGGGGGAAATTGGGGAAAAATGGGGGAAAATGGGGAAAAATTGGGGAAATTGGAAAAAATTGGGAAAAAAGGGGAAAAACGAGGAAAAAATTGGGGGAAAATGGGGAAAATTGGGAAAAATGGGAGGGAAAAATGAGGGGAAATGTGGGGAAAATGGGAGGAAAAATGAGGAAAAAGGGAGGGAAAATGGGAGGAAAATATGGGGAAAAAATGGGAAAAAGGAGGGAAACTGGGAGAAAAGCGGAGAAAAATGGAGGAAAAATGGGAAGAAAAATGGGGAAAAAATGCGGGAAAATGGGAGGAAACATGGGGGGAAATGGAGAAAAAATGGGAGAAAAATGGAGGGAAAATGGGGAAAAAAATGGGGAAAAAAATGGGGGGAAATGGAGGAAAAAGGGGGGAAATGTGGGAAAAATATGGGGAAATTGGGGAAAAAATTGCGGAAAAAATGGGGAAAAAATGGGGGAAATTGGCAAAAAAATGGGGATAAAAATGGGAAAAACGAGGAAAAAAT
>NW_008237718.1:0-513 GCF_000691975.1 Corvus brachyrhynchos
ACGGGCGTAAAATAACCCCAAACGGGGCTGAAAGAACCCTAAACGGGGCTGAAATAACCCCAAACGGGGCTGAAAGAACCCCAAACGGGCCTGAAAGGACCCCCAACAGGGCTGAAAGGACCCCAAATGGGCATAAAATAACCCCAAATGGGCCTGAAAGAACCCCAAATGGGGCTGAAAGAACCCCTGAGCAGACTCTAAAATAACCCCAAAGGAGACCCTAAACCAGGCCCAAACCAGCTCTAAAATAACCCCAAGCAGACCCCAAAATAAGCCCTGAGCAGACCCTAAACCAGCCCTAAAATAACCCCAAAGGAGACCCTAAACCAGGCCCAAACCAGCTCTAAAATAACCCCAAGCAGTGAGCAGACCCTAAAATAATCCCAAAGGAGACCCTAAAATGGGCCCAAACCAGCTCTGAAATAACCCCAAATGGGGCTGAAATAACCCCTGAGCAGACCCTAGAACAGGCATAAAATGACCCCAAAGGAGACCCTAAACCAGGCCCAAACC
>NW_008237719.1:0-449 GCF_000691975.1 Corvus brachyrhynchos
ATACATCATGTTACAGTATCCCTGCTGTAACACTTGTAGTTTCTGGATGTTCACCTTGATGGATGTTGAGTGCGAAGAAAGATTGAAGCAGCACATCCCTTCAAAGTCTTGGCAGCCATGTCTGTGAGCAAGCAGTAGGTAGTCTATTGCTGCTCGATTTTGTAGGGTTGCGTGCCTGGTAGTCTCCTCATCTTTTAAAAGATTGCTCAGGGCGGCAGATGTCGCATTGGCCTGCTTGCTTAGCCAACACCCTAGGTGATTGATATCCCCAAGGGCTTTGATTGCAACTAACCAAGGAGTGAACACGGAAGCTGCGACTTGTTCAGCCTTATTCAAATTGTAAATGCGACTGTCACAGCTTTCGTCAAACTCAGCAAAGAATCTCTTTTGCCGTGTTGATGTGTTTGTTTGTCTCCAATTATGTAACAATGTGATATTTGGGGTGAGCG
>NW_008237719.1:617-877 GCF_000691975.1 Corvus brachyrhynchos
TTGGTGATATGTCTTTTCTGTATGTGTTTTTTGCCTGGTCAATTCCTGGCCAATTCCTGGCCAACATTGGCTTTGCTGTCTAAAATAAAATTTGACACAATATGTTGCTTTGGAGGACCCCAGCAGGTTCAATTCTTGGGGTTTGTCTCAAGCATTTGGCAGAATCTTTGTCCACTTGTCCCAGGTGGACTGGGACTGCTCTTCAGTGACAGTCAGCGATGCCCTGAAGAACTTCAGTAACTTCGCCGAAGGTTAAGCTG
>NW_008237719.1:977-1450 GCF_000691975.1 Corvus brachyrhynchos
GTAGCAGGGAACTATGGGCCAGGGTCAGGGGATGACCACCCTTGAAAGAGACATGCTTGAGCTTATGTCAAAGCTGCTAGACAAGCACGGCAAATCTTTGCCTGCACACAATTTAAAAATTATACTCCGATGAACTGCTTCTAAACTGCAAGGAGTAACTCAGTCCTCTGTTGCTGCCTGCTCCGAGGTCGCCCTTCCCCCTCCCCAAGACTAGTCAGACAAGTCAGGACTTGCCCCTGCCACGTGCTCTGAACCTCTTTGTTCTAATGCGTGGGCAAAACCAAAAGTAACTCAGACTCTGGAGCAGTGTCTGATTGGCCGGTTACCCCGGGTCCGCCCCTAGCTCTCCCCTTTCCCTTCTCGTGAATAAAAGAGAGAGCTCAGAGTGGGCCTGCCCTCTTTGGCTCTGCTCCCTTCTGTGAACAGCTCCTGTGTGTCTCTGATTGAAAGCATCTGATTGCAGGACTAAGGCA
>NW_008237719.1:3013-3793 GCF_000691975.1 Corvus brachyrhynchos
GATGCTTCCCACAAGCCCTCGCCCAGCAACTGCAGGCAGTGCCAGATTGGATTTGCACACCTCAACCACAGTAACATTAAATGATTCTTCTGTTCATTTACTCCCTACAGGAATTTTTGGACCACTAGGGCCCCAAAAAAGTGCCCTGCTTTTAGGAAGGTCCTCAACTAGCCTTCCAGGACTTTCTGTTCTCCCTGTGGTCATGGACTTAGATTATAATGATGAACTTAAGATCATGGTTTGGACCCTTAATCCACCATGTCTTATCCTGCGAGGGACCTGCATAGCTAAATTAATCCCTCTTCCACATGATTCACCATCTTCTGTAGAAAAATATCGCACCAAGGTGGGAGGACTTGGTTCGATAGGGACCCCACAAATACTATGGGCACAAACAATTTCAGAAAAGTGTTCTACCTGCCAATGCACCCTGTCATTACGGGGACAACAAATAACACTCACCGGTATTTTAGATACCAGAGCTGACGTTACTGTCATTTCTCAAGATAAGTGGCCCCCTAATTGGGCCCTCATGGAGGTGCCCATGGCCCTCACTGGGATAGGAGGAAGCAGTCACAGTTATCAAAGTCGCCATCTGATTCAAGTGACAGGACCAGAAAACCACACAGCCTCTGTAAGGCCATTTGTTCTACCTGTGCCCATAGTTTTATGGGGACGAGATGTATTCTCTCAATGGGGTTTCAAAATTCAGTTGGATTTTTAATGGGGACCATTGAAGCGTGTGATACCCTGAAATTAACCTGGAAACTGATACCCCTA
>NW_008237720.1:0-223 GCF_000691975.1 Corvus brachyrhynchos
CTCCGAACCTTCTCTCAGGGAAATTCCACCTTCGCCCCTTCTCCTCCCCTGCCGGCGGCTCCGTGGGCCCGGAACAAACACCATGAGAGGTTTCTCTGTTGCAGCTTCTTTGGAAATCCTACACTGGCTTTGAGCAAGAGGAGTAGGAGACAACCAGGAAACTTTAGTGCCAACCAACATAGAACCCCTCGCACCGGAGAAGAACGAACAGCTCGTTTTTACG
>NW_008237720.1:2097-2706 GCF_000691975.1 Corvus brachyrhynchos
GACAGCGTTTTCCAGCTCCTCCAGGATTCCCTCTGTTGTGTTTGGGTGCTGGAAGGATATCAAAACCAGGGCCTCACTATCAGGAATTACATCCCCGGATTTGTTCCTTTCCAAATGTCACCTCTTCCCAACAAAGCCCTGGGCATCCAAGGGATACAGGAATTGATGTGCTGACCACTGCTTACTCCTCTGGAATGTCAGAGCTTGGGAAAATGGGCAGCTGGAGCTTTTCCTGGTGCTGCCCAAGAAGTGTATTTTATCTCAGAGCCCCTGCCCGTGCCTTTGCCTGTATCCACCAAAAATCCACCCGTTCATTCCCCAGCTGCTGCCTCCCTCTTTTCCTGTATCCCACAGAATTCTAACAGGTGAATATTCCCCTCTGCAAGAGCACCTTTCATTCCAAACCTCAGAACAAACGAATCATTCCCTTGGACCTTCCTTATTAGAATCCCACGGAGAGCAGTGGATGGAAAATGATCCTCTCCTGGTCCCTGCTGCATTCCTGGAGCAGGGATCCTTTCCCTCTTTCCCCCCGGCCGCGGTGCCCGCCCTGCCCTGCCCCCTTTTCGGCCTTTCTTCCACAGCTTTTGTTTCCACCTCTTGCATCCT
>NW_008237721.1:0-342 GCF_000691975.1 Corvus brachyrhynchos
CCCACGGGACCCTCACCTGCACCTCACCTGTCCTTGGCACCCACGGGACCCTCACCTGCCCCACGGGACCCTCACCTGCACCTCGCCTGCCCCATGGCACCCATGGGACCCTCACCTGCCCCACAGGACCCTCACCTGCCCCACGGCACCCACAGGACCCTCACCTGTGCCTCACCTGTCCTTGGCACCCACGGGACCCTCGCCTGCACCACGGGACCCTCACCTGTGCCACGGGACCCTCACCTGCACCTCACCTGTCCCCAGCACCCACAGGACCCTCACCTGTGCCACGGGACCCTCACCTGTCCCTGGCACCCATGGGACCCTCACCTGCCCCACGGG
>NW_008237722.1:0-876 GCF_000691975.1 Corvus brachyrhynchos
TGTAGTTGGCTTCAGACCCTCTCTAGCTTCGACTCCAAAATCCCAGTGGTTGCTATCAAGTCTCACCAGACACCTTCTGCCAAAGGCTCCAGGACAGACCACGACTCCCACCTGCAGAGTAGAGCACGTTCTTCACTTCTGGTCCTGTCCTGACTGGGCCAAGGGCTACGGCATGAGCGATTTCCTGCGTGATCTGGGCAAAAGCTTGTTGCTGTTCATGGCCCCAATGGATATTATTCTTTTTCCTGGTAAACAGGTAGAGAGGACTCACAATCTGGCTGTACTCAGGAATGTGCATCCTCCAAAAGCCTATGGCACCTAGGAAAGCTTGCATCTCCTTCTTGTTGGTTGGTGGAGACATTGCTGTGATCTTGTTGATGACCTTGGTGGGAATCTGACATGGTCTGTCTTGCCATTTCACTCCCTGGAACTGGATCTCTTGAGTAGGTCCCTTGACTTTGCTCTTCTTGATGGCAAAACCGGCTTCCAGGAGAATTTGGATGATTTTCTCTCCTTTCTCAAATATTTCTGTTGTGGTGTTCCCCCACACAATGATGTCATCAATGTACTGCAGATGTTCTGGAGCCTCACCTTTTTCTAGTGCAGTCTGGATCACTCCATGGCAAATGGTGGGACTATGCTTCCACCCGTGGGGCAGCTGATTCCAGGTATACTGCACACCCCACCAGGTGAAGGCAAACGGAGGCCTGCATTCTGGTGCCAAAGGAATGGAGAAAAATGCATTAGCAATGTCAATAGTGGCATACCACTTCGCTGCTTTAGACTCCAGCTCGTACTGGAGCTCCAACATGTCCGGCACAGCAGCATTGTCATGGGTTAGCATAGCATAGTCCCGGAAGTGATGTTCTTGCAAAG
>NW_008237723.1:0-243 GCF_000691975.1 Corvus brachyrhynchos
GGCCCCTGCGGGGACAGGGACACGGCCACGGGTGACACGGACACGGGGGACATCCCGTGGGTGATACCGACACCGGGGACATCCCGTGGGTGACACCCCCGCGGGGGGCAGCAGCGCCCAGGGGTGGCAGTGCCCCGAGGGTGCCAGTGCCCCGGGTGTGACAGTCTCAAGGGTGACACAGCCCCCCAGGTGCCCCCAGGTGTGACACAGCCCCCAGGTGTGTCACAGACTCAAAGGTGTGTC
>NW_008237724.1:0-1161 GCF_000691975.1 Corvus brachyrhynchos
GGACAGCAGTGGGGACATCAGGGACAGGTGAGACCTGGGGACGAACACCTGGGGACATTGGGGACAGGTGAGAGAACGTGAACACCTGGGGACAGCAGTGGGGACAGTGGGGACATCAGGAGGGACACCAGGTGCCCCGGGGGTTCCCACCCTCGACATCGATGTTGAAGGAGCAGCTGTCCTTCTTGTCCTTGGCCGTGACCTCACAGCGATAATCGCCCCGGTCGCCGGGGGCCACCTTGGAGATGCAGAGCTCGAACGTGAACACCTGGGGACAGCAACGGGGACAGGTGAGACCTGGGGACAGCAATGGGGACAGGTGAGAGAATGTGAACACCTGGGGACAGCAGTGGGGACATCAGGGACAGGTGACAGCTCGAACGTGAACAGCTGGGGACAGCAATGGGGACAGGTGAGAGAATGTGAACACCTGGGGACAGCAGTGGGGACATCAGGGACAGGTGACAGCTCGAACGTGAACAGCTGGGGACAGCAATGGGGACAGGTGAGACCTGGGGACATGAACACCTGAGGACATTGGGGACATTGGGGACAGGTGAGAGAACGTGAACACCTGGGGACAGGGGGGACATCAGTGGGGACAAGAATGGGGACAGGTGAGAGAGAACGTGAACACCTGGGGACATCAACGGGGACATCAGTGGGGACATCAGGGACAGCAATGGGGATGGGGGACATCAGTGGGGACAGGTGAGAGCTGGGGACATGAACACCTGGGGACATCGGGGACATCGGGGACAGGTGAGAGAACGTGAACACCTGGGGACAGCAGTGGGGACATCAGGGACAGGTGAGAGCTCGAACGTGAACAGCTGGGGACAGCAACGGGGACAGGTGAGAGCTGGGGACATCAGTGAGGACATCAGTGGGGACAGCAACGGGGACATCAGGGACATCGGGGACAGGTGGGAGAACGTGAACACCTGGGGACAGGGGGGACATCAGTGGGGACAGCAATAGGGACATAGGGACAACGATGGGGACATCAGTGGGGACAGCAATGGGGACATTGGGGACAGGTGAGAGCTCGAACGTGAACACCTGGGGACAGCAACGGGGACAGGTGAGACCTGGGGACATCAGTGGGGACATCAGTGGGGACATCAGTGGGGACAGGTGAGAAAATGTAAACACTTGGGG
>NW_008237725.1:0-293 GCF_000691975.1 Corvus brachyrhynchos
AGTTATTCCCCTTACCCATCCCCCTGTTCCTCCTGATCTCCTTGGTTCTCCCAAGAGTCTCCCTATCCTTCCCGTCATCCTTCCCGTTGCTCCCGAACCCCATTACCGTCTCCCTACCCATCTCCTAGTCCCTCACTCCCATCCCTCCCGAACCCTCAAACTGGTCCCCAAAGGACGCAAGATGGAGGGGACCGCATGGTCGGCCCCCCCCCTTGTTCTTGTTCCCGAAACTCCTCCCCTACCTCCACCTCCCCAGCACCTCCCCCCTGCCCTTCACCACACCCCTTTTCCCA
>NW_008237726.1:0-352 GCF_000691975.1 Corvus brachyrhynchos
ATTTTGGGTCACTGGGACTTTAAACCTCCCCAATTTGGGGTATTTTCCCCCAATTTTGGTTCCCTGTGACTTTAAACCCCCGATTTTGGGAACAGTCCCGATTTTGGGCCATTTCCCCCGATTTTGGGCCATTTCCCTCAGATTTGGGGCCATTCCCCCCCAATTTTGGGCCATTCTCCCCAATTTTGGGCCACTTCCCCCCGATTTGGGGCCATTCTCCCCCGATTTGGGCCATTTCCCCCCAATTTGTGGCCATTTCTCCCAGATTTGGGGCCATTCTCCCCCGATTTGGGCCATTTCCCCCCAGTTTGTGGCCATTTCCCCCCCTTTTGGGCCCTTTCTCCCCACTCTT
>NW_008237726.1:416-2501 GCF_000691975.1 Corvus brachyrhynchos
CCTTCCCCCCCAATTTTGGGCCATTCTCCCCGATTTTGGGCCAGTTCCCCCCGATTTGTGGCCATTTCTCCCGATTTGGGGCCATTTCCCCCCTGATTTGGGCCATTCTCCCCCGATTTGGGGCCATTTCCCCCCGATTTTGGGCCATTCTCCCCGATTTGGGGCCATTTCTGCCTGATTTGGGGCCATTTCTCCCCAGTTTGGGACCATTCTCCCCCGATTTGGGGCCATTTCCCCCCGATTTGGGGCCATTTCTCCCTGATTTTGGGCCATTCCTGCCTGATTTGGGGCCATTTCCACCCAATTTGGGGCCATTCTCCCCGATTCTGGGCCATTTCCCTCTGATTTTGGGCCATTTCCCCCCAATTTTGGGCCATTTCCCCCCAATTTGGGGCCATTCTCCCCCGATTTGGGGCCATTCTCCCCCAATTTGGGGCCATTCTCCCCCGATTTGGGGCACCTTGTGCACGGCCTTGCGCAGGATGTCCTTGTACTCGTCCTTGGTGATGTCCTTGCGCTGGTAGAAGGGTTTGATGGCCAGCTTGACCTCCTCGACCGCCCGCTCCTGCGTGTGCAGCTTCTTCAGGTACTGCGGACACGGCCACTCGTGGTCACTCGTGGTCACTCGCGGTCACTCGCGGTCACTCGGGGTCCCCGAAAGCGACCGGCGGTGACAACGTGGGACGATGGACATCGGTGACGTGGGGGGAACCCAACGCTGATGGTGCCACCGCCCACCCAACCTGAAGTGACCTCAACACCCTGATGGTCACCAGAACCATCAGAGAGTGACCCCAAGGCCCTCGTGGTCATCAGAACAGATTTGGGGTGACCCCAACACCCTCGTGGTCATCAGAACCATCACAGAGTGACCTCAACACCCTCATGGTCATCAGAACCAACCTGAGGTGACCTCAACACCCTCATGGTCATCAGAACCAATCTGGGGTGACCCCAACACCCTCATGACTCTCAGAACCAACGTGAGGTGACTCCAATGCCACCATGGCCACGGTCACCTCAGGGTGACCCCAACACCCTCATGGTCATCAGAACCAATCTGGGGTGACCTCAATCAGAACCGATTTGGTGTGACCCCAACACCCTCATGGTCATCAAAACCATCACAGAGTGACCCCAACACCCCTGTGGTCACCAGAACCATCACAGAGTGACCCCAATGGCCTGATGGTCATCAGAACCAATTTGGGGCGACCTCAACACCCTCACGGTCACCAGAACCAAACTGAGGTGACCCCAATGCCCTGATGGTCACCAGAACCAACCTGGGGTGACCCCAACACCCCTGTGGTCACCAGAACCATCACAGAGTGACCCCAATGGCCTGATGGTCATCAGAACCAATTTGGGGCGACCTCAACACCCTCACGGTCACCAGAACCAAACTGAGGTGACCCCAATGCCCTGATGGTCACCAGAACCAACCTGGGGTGACCCCAACACCCCTGTGGTCACCAGAACCAATTTGGGGTGACCTCACCACCCTCACGGTCATCAGAACTGACCTGAGGTGACCCCAAGGCCCTGGTGGTCATCAGAACTGGCTTGGGGTGACCTCAACACCCTCGTGGTCATCAGAACCAATTTGGGGTGACCACAACACCCTCATGACCCTCAGAACCAACGTGAGGTGACTCCAATGCCACCATGGCCACGGTCACCTCAGGGTGACCCCAACACCCTCATGGTCATCAGAACCAGTTTGGAGTGACCTCAACACCCTCACGGTCATCAGAACCAGTTTGGAGTGACCTCAACACCCTCACGGTCATCAGAACCAGTTTGGAGTGACCTCAACACCCTCACGGTCATCAGAACCAGTTTGGAGTGACCTCAACACCCTCACGGTCATCAGAACCAGTTTGGAGTGACCTCAACACCCTCACGGTCATCAGAACCAGTTTGGAGTGACCTCAAGACCCTGATGGTCACCAGAACCATCACAGAGTGACCCCAATGGCCTGATGGTCATCAGAACCAATTTGGGGTCACCCCACGGCCCCGACGGCCACGGTCACCTTGGGGTGACCTCAAGGCCCTCGTGACGTCACCAACAGGGAGCGT
>NW_008237726.1:3547-4021 GCF_000691975.1 Corvus brachyrhynchos
CTTTTTCGGGTCTCCCTGTCCCTTTAAGGGTCCCCACCCCCTTTTTGGGGTCCCCACCCCCCTTTTCGGGCTCTCCCTGTCCCTTTAGAACTCCCCACCCCCTTTTTGGGGTCTCCCTGCAGCTCGGGGGGTCCCGCTGTCCCCTCGCCGTGTCCCCACCCTTTTTGGGGTCTCCCTCTTCCTTTAGGACTCCCCACCCCCTTTTTTGAGGTCCCCACCTTTCTTTTTGGGCTCTCCCTGTCCCTTCAGGGCTCCCACTGTCCCCTCCTGGGGTCCCCACCCCCCTTTTATGGGGTCCCCACCCCCTTTTTGGGCTCTCCCTGTCCCTTTAGGGCTCCCGCTGTCCCCTCGCCGTGTCCCCACCCCCTTTTTGGGCTCTCCCTGTCCCTTCAGGGCTCCCGCTGTCCCCTCCTGGGGTCCCCACCCCCCTTTTATGGGGTCCCCACCCCCTTTTTGGGCTCTCCCTGTCCCTTT
>NW_008237726.1:11715-13475 GCF_000691975.1 Corvus brachyrhynchos
CCAGGCCCCCCCCCGGCCCCCCCGCGGCTTCCCAGACCTGAGGGGAGATTTTGGGGGAAAAACCCCCGGATTTGGGTCAGGGGGGGCTGGGGGGTGGGGATGGACTGGGAGGGACTGGGAAGGACTGGGAAGCAAACTGGGATCGACTGGGAGGGACTGGGAAGGACTGGGAAGGAAACTGGGATCTACTGGAAGGGACTGGGAGGGACTGGGAAGCAAACTGGGATCGACTGGGAGGGACTGGGAGGGACTGGGATGGGCTGCAAGGTGAACTGGGATATACTGGGAGGGACTGGGAAGGACTGGGAGTTACTGGGAGGAACTGGGATATACTGGGAAGGACTAAGAAGGAAACTGAGATGCACTGGGAGAGACTGGAGAAGGAACTGGGATATACTGGGAGGGACTGGGAAGAACTGGGATATACTGGGAGGAACCAGGAGGGCCTTGGGCTATCCCAGGGTGCGCAGGGGCAATACTGGGATCAACTGGGAGGAAGTGGGAGGGACTGGGATGGACTGGGACGCACTGGCAGGTGAACTGGGAAAGCAACAGGACCGAACTGGGCCAAACTGGGATGAACTGGGCTGAACTGGGAAAGCAACAGGGCTGACCTGGGCTGAACTGGGCCAAACTGGGAAAGCAACAAGGCCGAACTGGGCTGAACTGGGAAAGCAACAGGGCCAAACTGGGCTGAACTAGGCCAAACTGAGAAAGCAACAGGGCCAAACTGGGCCGAACTGGGCTGAACTGGGATGAACTGGGAAAACAACAGTGCTGACCTGGGCCAAACTGGGCTGAACTGGGAAAGCAACAGGGCCAAACTGGGGTGACATCAGGTGAACTGATCCCAGACCCCCATTGAACTGGGCTGAACTGGGATGACCTGGGCGGAACTGGGCCAAACTGAGAAAGCAACAGGGCCGCACTGGGCCAAACTGGGCCGAACTGGGATGAACTGGGAAAACAACAGTGCTGACCTGGGCCAAACTGGGCTGAACTGGGAAAGCAACAGGGCCAAACTGGGCTGAACTGGGCCAAACTGGGAAAGCAACAGGGCCAAACTGGGCTGAACTGGGATGAACTGGGAAAACAACAGGGCCGAACTGGGATGAACTGGGATGACCTGGGCTGAACTGGGCCAAACTGGGAAAGCTCCTCAGGTGACACCAGGTGGCACCGGGACCCCCCCAGGTGACATCAGGTGCCACAGGGACCCCCTCAGGTGGTACAGCGACCCCCAAGGTGGCACCAGGACCTCCCCAGGTGACATCAGGACCCCCCCAGGTGGCATCAGGTGGCACAGATCAGGTGGCACAGGGACCCCCAACGTGGCACCAGGACCCCCCCAGGTGGCACCAGGACCCCCAAGGTGGCATCAGGACCCCCCAGGTGACATCAGGACCCCCCTCAGGTGGCATCAGGTGCCACAGGGACCCCCTCAGGTGCCACAGGGACCCCCCAGGTGACACCCGGACCCCCCAGGTGGCACCAGGACCCCCCAGGTGACATTGGGGACCTCCCAGATGCCATCAGGTGCCACTGAGGAGCCCTCAGGTGCCACAGAGACTCTCTCAGGTGGCATCAGGTGGCACAGGGACCCCCAAAGTGGCACCAGGACCCCCCCAGGTGGCACCAGGACCTCCTCAGGTGACACCAGGTGGCACCGGGACCCCCCCAGATGACATCAGGTGCCACAGGGACCCCCTCAGGTGCCACAGGGACCCCCTCAGGTGGCACAGGGACCCCCAAGGTGGCAC
>NW_008237726.1:14988-15879 GCF_000691975.1 Corvus brachyrhynchos
ATTTTGCGCCTTCTCTTTTTTTTTGGGTTTTTTTTTTTTTTTTTTTTTTGCACCAGGAGGCTTTTTTCCACCCCAAATCCTCCCCCTCCCCTCAATTCCTGCCCCAAAATTCCCCTCCCTGTCCTAAAGCCCCAAATCCCCCCGATTCGGCCCCAAATCGCACCTCGGAGTCCCCACTTTTACCCCAAATCCCGTTTCTCTCCCCAAATTCCCCTCCCTGTGCCCCCAATTCTTGCTGGTTTTCCCCAAATCCTGTTTTTCTTCCCCAAACTCCCACCCCAAAGGACCCTTTTACCCCAAATCCCCGAGGTCCCACCCCTTATCCTGCTCCTTCACCCCAAAATTTCCCCATTCCCACCCCCAAATTCCCCTTTCACACCCAAAATTCCTCTCCCCGCATCCCGGATCTCCTCCTCCGACCCCAAACTCCTCCATTCTGACCCCAAATCCCATCTCTGTATCCCAAAAGTGCCGGGTTTTTTCACCCCAAACCCTTTCCCTGTACCCCAAAATCCTTCGTTCCTCACCCCAACTCCCAAATTCCCCCTTTCTTACCCCAAATCCCTCCCTGATCCCACCCCAAACCCCCTCTCTGCGCACCCCAAATCCCCCCTTTCTTACCCCAAATCCCTTCCCAAACCCCAAATCCCCCCTTTCTTACCCCAAATCCCAACTCCCTGATCCCATCCCAAACCCCCCTTTTCTTACCCCAAACCCCAACTCCCCTCCCCGCACCCCAAATTCGCTTTTTCTTACCCCAAACCCCTTCCCCACCTCCAACTCCCCGCTCCCACCCCAAACTCCCTCTCCCCGTACCCCAAATCCCCCCTTTCTTACCCCAAATCCCTTCCCAAACCCTAAATCCCCCCTTTCTTACCCCAAATCCCCCCT
>NW_008237726.1:17642-20702 GCF_000691975.1 Corvus brachyrhynchos
ACCCGGAAAAAAGGGGGGGGGGGGGGGAACCCCCCAATCTTCACCCCGAACCCCCCCTTCTCCTCTGTGGGACTGGGGGGGCACAGGGGGTGTTGGGGACCCCCCAAATTCCCTTTTCCGCCTCTTTCCCCCCCTCATTTTCCACTTTTCTCCCAGTTTTTCCGCCCCAAATTCTCCTTTTTCACCCCAAACCCACCATTCCCACCGCAAACCCCTCCCCACACCCCAAATCTCCCCTTCTGACCCCAAATCTCCCCTTCTGACACCCAAACCCCTCCATCCCCCCCCAAAGCCCATCTCGGCACCCCAAACCTCCCCTTTTTAACCCCAAATCCTCCTTTTTCACCCCAAACCCACCATTCCCACCGCAAACCCCTCCCCACACCCCAAATCTCCCCTTCTGACCCCAAATCTCCCCTTCTGACACCCAAACCCCTCCATCCCCCCCCAAAGCCCATCTCGGCACCCCAAACCTCCCCTTTTTAACCCTAAATCCTCCTTTTTCACCCCAAACCCACCATTCCCACCGCAAACCCCTCCCCACACCCCAAATCTCCCCTTCTGACCCCAAATCTCCCCTTCTGACACCCAAACCCCTCCATCCCCCCCCAAAGCCCATCTCGGCACCCCAAACCTCCCCTTTTTAACCCTAAATCCTCCTTTTTCACCCCAAACCCACCATTCCCACCGCAAACCCCTCCCCACACCCCAAATCTCCCCTTCTGACCCCAAATCTCCCCTTCTGACACCCAAACCCCTCCATCCCCCCCCAAAGCCCATCTCGGCACCCCAAACCTCCCCTTTTTAACCCTAAATCCTCCTTTTTCACCCCAAACCCACCATTCCCACCGCAAACCCCTCCCCACACCCCAAATCTCCCCTTCTGACCCCAAATCTCCCCTTCTGACACCCAAACCCCTCCATCCCCCCCCAAAGCCCATCTCGGCACCCCAAACCTCCCCTTTTTAACCCTAAATCCTCCTTTTTCACCCCAAACCCACCATTCCCACCGCAAACCCCTCCCCACACCCCAAATCTCCCCTTCTGACCCCAAATCTCCCCTTCTGACACCCAAACCCCTCCTCCCGCATCCCCCGGGCTCGCTGCCCTTGGCCACGCACCTTCCTCTTCTGCCTCATCTCCGACACGAGAGCCCTGCTCAGCCCAGCCGCCTTTCTGCCTCGCCTGCTTGATTTCCGACACTCGGGAATTTCCTGCCCCTGTGCGCTCCGGAGGTGGTGTTGAACAGGTAACCAGCACGGATGGAGCCCAGCGTGTTTTCCATGGAGGATTTCGGCACTCGGTCCCTGAGCGCCGGGAGGGGATCTCCAAGCTGAATTGTAGAGGTGCACCCCTGGGCACTTCAAATTTGAAGTTGTGGAAAGGAGTTCCAAAGTGAAATCCTGCCCGAAGGCAAAATCCGAGCTGCGCCCTGTCACAAAGCGCTGCTTCTCCCCGGGGCAGCCGCTTGGTGCTTGTGACCGATCTCTCACATTCCCATCAATGT
Organism: Corvus brachyrhynchos; assembly: GCF_000691975.1. NCBI lineage: Eukaryota > Metazoa > Chordata > Aves > Passeriformes > Corvidae > Corvus > Corvus brachyrhynchos. The sequence goes on from NW_008237726.1 coordinate 19,150, forward strand.
TCTGCGCTCCATTGGGACAGCTGAGTTCGGCTTCGGGCACTGACTCTTTTCCCTGCATGAGATCTGTTACTGTGGGACTGCAAGGACCTTTTGGGATGCAGGAAGGAAATGATTCGGTGTGACTTTGCAGAGTCTCTCTGGGAGAACCTCCAAGGGCACAGATTTTAGCTGCTGGGACTGGAGCCCCCTCAGAGCGGCAGCAGCTCCAGTGACCCAACAACGCGTCCCTGCTCCCACAGTCACGCCAGGTTTCCTCACTGCTTCAAGCCCAGGTTTGCCATGGCCGAGTCTCAGATGTCTTGTTCCACAAAGCCATTTATTCATGGTGCAGTAACACAGAAACAGCTCGAGCTGCTGAATCCAAGCAGGACCCCAAACTAAGCACCCCTGGGCTCCTGTCATTTGTCCCACCATTTTCCCGTTTTTATTCACGTTTCCCACCCTTTTCCCCTCAAGTTTCCCACCACTTTTCCTCTCACGCTTCCCATCCTTCTGTCCCCTCACATTTCCCATCATTTTTCCTCTCATGTTTCCTGCTTTTTTCCCCTTTATGTTTCACACTCATGTTTGTCCCGTTTCCCGCCCTTTTCTCCCCTCACATTTCCCGCCCTTTTTCCCCCTCACCTTTCCCTCCCTTTTCTCCCCTCACCTTTCCCTCCCTTTTCTCCCCTCACCTTTCACACCTTCTTCCTCCATGTTGCCCACCTCTTTCAAAAAAAAATCCCTGTTCCCCCCCCTTTTCCCCTCATGTTGCCCACCACTTTTTCCCTCACGTTTCCCCCTCTTTATGCCCCCTCACAGACACTCAGCAGCTCATTAAGAAGCAGAAATGTCCCTTTAATGACATCGCATCTCCACCCCGCAAATTAAGGCCTCAGTGGTGTCCCCCTCCCCAAGACCCCCTTATGATCCCAACATCCCTCCGGGGGGGAGACGTGACCCCCTCAGGCACTTGATCCCAGACCCCCATAAGCGCCAGATCCTGCCCCACAGAGGACCCAGAACCCATTTAGGCACCCGATCCCGTTCTGGTAGGGACCCCAGACCACTGTCAGGGGCTCAATCCCACCCCATAGAGGAACCAGGATCCCCATTAGGGTCCCAATATCTCCCCAGGGGGGACCCTGACCCCAATAAAGGCCAGCTTCTGCCCCAGAGGGGATCCAGGACTCCCTTTAGGGGCTTGATCTCACCCCAAGGGGAGACCCCAGACCTCCATTAGCATCCCGATCCCACCCTGCGGTAGCCCCTAGGCCACCATCAGGGGCTCAATCTGCCCTGTAGAGGATCCAGGACTGCCATGAGGAGCCTGATCTCACCCCAGGAGAGGACCCCAGGCCTCCAGAGAGGCCGGATCCCACCCTGGGGTGACCCCAGACCCTCACTAGGATCCCAGTACCCCCCCAGACCCCTCTTAGGGTCCCAAACCTACCCCACAGAGGATCCTTTGGGAGCCCGATCCCACCCCAGGAGGCAACCCAGACCCCCATAAAGGCCCTGATCCCAACCTGTGGGAGACCCCAGACCCCCCCTTAGGGTCCTGTTCCCCCCTT
>NW_008237726.1:24863-25172 GCF_000691975.1 Corvus brachyrhynchos
GCGCCCCCCCGAAATATTTGGTTTCCGTGGGAACGGGGTGGGGGGACACGAACAGGGGTGGGGGGACCCCGACGTCCGGTGGGGCCGGGAGGGGAGGGGGGCTCAGGGGGGTCCCGGGGCCCCCCCAAATCCAGCCGGGGGGTGGGGAGGGGTCCCTCGCGGCTCAGCACCTGTGGGAGGAGAGGAATAAGGGGAGGACCCAGTGCTCTGGGACCCCCACCCATTGCTCTGGGATCCCCAGCCATGGTCCCAGGACCACCCACCCATGGGACTGGGAGCTCCATCCATGGCTCCGGGACCCCCACCCAT
>NW_008237727.1:0-286 GCF_000691975.1 Corvus brachyrhynchos
CTTCTTTAGTAGTGGAGTCCTTTCCGCTCTTCATCCTTACCCCAGCAGAATATACGCTATGGGAGAGGCATTGGAAAAGACATTTAAAAACATTATCTGACTCCTATTCCAAAGACGCGGGTCGGCCAAATTTGACCGTTGAGCAATTAGCCAGAGAAGGTGAACTTCAAAAACCCTCAGATCAAACAAACACCTTACCTGAAGCTGCACTGCTGAATCATGCTGCAACCGGGCCAGGAGACACTTCAGAGACGTCAGAGAAGTGGGTATTTGCTTTATTCGGTGC
>NW_008237728.1:0-2743 GCF_000691975.1 Corvus brachyrhynchos
GGGAATTTTGGGGGGAATTTTGGAAGGAATTCGATGAATTTATGAAAGAATTTGAGGGGTTTTTTGAGGAATTTTGGGATTTTTGGGGAATTTTGGAGGAATTTGGGGATATTTTGAAGGAATTTGAGGATTTTATGAAGGAATTTTGGGGTTTTTTTGGGAATTTGGGGTTTTTTTTGGGAATTTGGGGTTTTTTCAGGAATTTGGGGACTTTTTTGGAAATTTGGGGATTTTTTCGGGAATTTTGGAAGGAACTTGGGAATTTGGGGGGTTTTTTGGGAATTTGGGGTTTTTTTCAGGAATTTGGGGACTTTTTTGAGAATTTGGGGATTTTTTCGGGAATTTTGGAAGGAATTTGGGGATTTTTTGAGGATTTTTGAGGAATTTATGGCGGAATTTGGGGATTTTTGGAGGAATTTTAAAGGAATTTGAGGGGGTTTTGAAAGAATTTGGGATTTTTTCAGTAAATTTGGGATTTTTGGGGAATTTTTTGGAATTTGGGGATTTTTTGGAAGGAATTTGATAAATCTGAAAGAATTTGAGGATTTTTCAGGAATTTTGGGGATTTTTGGAAAGAACTTGAGGAATTTCTGAAGATTTTTGAGGAGTTTTTTGCAGAATTTGGGGATTTTTGGAGGAATTTTGGGATTCTTTGAAAGAATTTGAGGATTTTGGGAAGAATTTTTGGGCAGGAATTTGATGAATTTGTGAAAGAATTTGAGGATTTTTTTCAGGAATTTGGGGATTTTTTTCAGGAATTTTGGGATTTTTTTTGGAATCTGGGAATTTTTGGGGGAATTTTGGAAGGAATTTGGGGATTTTTGGAGGAATTTTGGGATTTTTCGAAAGAATTTGAGGATTTTTAGAAGAATTTGAGGATTTTTCTGAGGATTTTTGAGATTTTTTGCAGAATTTGAGGATTTTTGGCAGGAATTTGAGGATTTTTTTCAGGCTTTTGGGGATTTTTCGGGAATTTTTGAGGAATTTGGGGATATTTTGAAGGAATTTGTTGATTTTATGAAGGAATTTTTGGAATTTTTTTCAGGATTTTTGGGATTTTGGAATTATTTCGGAATTTGAGGATTTTTGGAAGGAATTTGAGGATTTTTCTGAGGATTTTTGAGGAATTTGTGAAGGAAGTTTGGGATTTTTTGGAGGAAGTTGGGATTTTTTGGAAGAATTTGATGAATTTGTGAAGGAAATTGAGGATTTTTTCAGGATTTTTGGAAGGAATTTGAGGAATTTCTGAGGATTTTTGAGGAATTGATTGCAGAATTTGGGGATTTTTAAAGAAATTTGGGATCTTTTGAGGATTTTTTTTCAGCAATTTGGGGACTTTTTGGAGGAATTTTTGTGAAATCTGCGGAATTTGTGAAGGAATTTGGGGATTTTTTGGGAATTTTTGAAGTAATTTTGGGATTTTTTTGGAATTTGGGAAATTTATGAAGGAATTTAAAGATTCTTTTCAGGATTTGGGGGATTTTTTGGAGTTTCCAGATTTTCTTGGGAATTTTAAAGGAATTTGAAGATTTTTGGAGGAATTTTGGCGACTTTTTGGAGGAATTTTAGGATTTGAGGAATTTTGGGATTTTTCTTGTGGAATTTGAGGTTTTCTGGGGGGTTTTGGGAATTTGGAGGATTTTTTGTGGAATTTGAGAAATTAATGAAGGAATTCGTGGATTTTTTGGAGGAATTTTTTGAAGAATTCGTGGATTTTTGGAGGAATTATTTTAGGGTTTTTTGAAGGAATTTGCCAATTTTTTGGAGGGAATTCTGGGAATTTTTTGAGGGCATTTCCGACTTTTTGGAGTATTCATGGATTTTTTGGAAGGAATTTGAGGATTTTTTCAGGGAATTTTAGGATTTTTTGGAGGAATTTCGGGAATATTGGATTTCTTGAGGGAATTTCGGATTTTTTTGGAAGGAATTTGTGGATTTTTTGAGGGAATTTCAGGAGTTTTTTTAAGGGAATTTCAGGGATTTTTGAAGGAATTTCAGGAATTTTTAAGGGAATTTCAGGCAATTTTAAAAAAATTCACAGATTTTTTTTTTGAGGAATTCGTGGATTTTTTGGAAGGAATTTGCAGATTTTTGGAGGGAATTCTGGGAATTTTTTGTGAGAATTTCAGGGATTTTTTGAAGGAATTTCAGGAATTTTCGGAGGGAATTTCAGGAATGTTTAAGGGAATTTCAGGCAATTTTTAAAAAATTCACAGATTTTTTTTGAGGAATTCGTGGATTTTTTTGGAAGGAATTCGCAGATTTTTTGAGGGAATTTTGGGAATTTTTTGTGTGGAATTCGCGGATTTTTTGAGGGAATTTCAGGAATTTTTGAAGAATTCACAGATTTTTCTGAGGAGTTTATGGATTTCTTGGTAGGAATTCGTGGATTTTGGAAAAATCTGAGGAATTTTTTGGAGAGAATTTCAGGAATTTTTTGGAGGGAATTTCGGGAATTTTTGGAGGGAATTTCAGGAATTTTTAAGGGCATTTCAGGCAATTTTTTAAAAAATTCACAGATTTTTTAGTGTGGAATTCGCGGATTTTCTTTTTGAGGAATTTGTGGATTTTTTGAGGGAGTTTAAGGAACTTTTTGAGGGACCTTCAGGAATTTTCGGAGGGAATTTCAGGCAATTTTTAAGGGAATTTCAGGCAATTTTTAAAAAAAAAAACCTCACAAAGGATTTTTTTTCTGGAATTCACGGATTTTTTTCCTGGGAATCCCCAGGAATTCTGGGAACGG
>NW_008237728.1:3495-4164 GCF_000691975.1 Corvus brachyrhynchos
GGGAGCCTCTGGAAGGTCCTGGGAGCTTCTGGAATGTTCTGGGAGCCTCTGGAATGTTCTGAAATCCCATGGAAGGCCCTGGGAGCCTCTGGAAGGTCCTGGATCCATAGGGAGGGGTCCTGGGAGCCTCTGGAATGTTCTGGGAGCCTCTGGAATGTTCTGGAACCCCCTGGAATGTTCCAGATCCCGAGGAAAGGTCTGGGAGCCTCTGGAAGGTCCTGGGAGCCTCCGGAAAATTCTGGGAGCCTCTGGAATGTTCCGGATCCAGATGAAAGTCCTGGGAGCTTCTGGAAGGTCCTGGGAGCTTCTGGAATGTTCTGGGAGCCTCTGGAAAGTTCTGGGAGCCTCTGGAAGCTCCAGGATGCCTCTGGAATGTTCTGGAACCCCGTGGAAGGCCCTGGGAGCCTCTGGAAGGTCCTGGGAGCCTCTGGAATGTTCCCGAATCCCTCTGGATCCCAGTGGATCCCAAACGGATCCCAAACAGGTCCCAGGCCCCTCTGGATCCCCTCAGGGCTCCGGAGAAGCTCCGGCAGCGCCGATTCCGTTCCCAAGGTGCCGATTCCCGATGGATCCATCCAAGTCCCAGGGGGATTCCTCAGGCCCAGGAGAGATTCTGAGGGAATTCTGCATCCCAAGCGATCCCAAACAGATCCCGAATGGATCCCAAAC
>NW_008237728.1:4228-4917 GCF_000691975.1 Corvus brachyrhynchos
GGGAATTCCCGAAGCCGGGCGCCTCCCGGCCGATCCCGCTGGATCCCGGCGGCTCCAGGTGGCCCCTCAGGGCTCCAGGTGGTCCCGGTGGCCCCTCAGGTCTCTGAGTGGCCCCTCAGTGCTCCAGGTGGTCCCGGTGGCCGCCCAGGTCTCCAGGTGGCCCCTCAGGGCTCTGGGTGGCCCCTCAGTGCTCCAGGTGGTCCCGGTGGCCCCTCAGGTCTCCAGGTAGCCCCTGAGGGCTCCAGGTGGCCCCGGTGGCCCCTCAGGTCTCCAGGTAGCCCCTGAGGGCTCCAGGTGGTCCCGGTGGCCGCTCAGGGCTCCGGGAGGTCCCTCAGTGCTCCAGGTGGCCCGTCAGGGCTCCAGGTGGCCCCTCAAGGCTCTGGGTGGCCCCTCAGTGCTCCAGGTGGTCCCGGTGGCCCCTCAGGTCTCCAGGTAGCCCCTGAGGGCTCCAGGTGGCCACTCAGGTCTCCGGGTGGCCCCTCAGGGCTCCAGGTGGTCCCAGTGGCCCCTCAGGGCTCCAGGTAGCCCCTCAGAGCTCCAGGTGGCCCCTCAGTGCTCTGGGAGGTCCCTCAGTGCTCCAGGTGGCCCCTCAGGTCTCCAGGTAGCCCCTGAGGGCTCCCGGGGGTCCCAGTGGCCCCTGTCTCCAGGTGGCCCTGGTGGCCCCTGAGGGCTCCAGGTGGCCCCTCAGG
>NW_008237729.1:0-245 GCF_000691975.1 Corvus brachyrhynchos
AACCTGAACTGGCCCCAAAACCTGAACCAGCCCCAAAAACCTGAACCAGTCCCAGACCCTGAACCAGTGGCAAAACCTGAAGCAGCCTCAAAACTTGAACTCCCCAAAAAAACCTAAACCAGCCCAAAATAAACCTAAACCAGCCCTAAAAATCTGAACCAGCCCCAAAACCCAAACCAGCCCTAAAAACCTGAACCAGTGACAAAAACAGAACTAGCCCCCAAAAAACTGAACTGGACTTAAAA
>NW_008237730.1:0-452 GCF_000691975.1 Corvus brachyrhynchos
AGATATTAGAAAAAAGCTGGAAAAGATAGAGGACTGGCACGATCAGGCATTAAATGAATTATTAAGGGAAGCTCAAAAGGTTTATGTATAGAGAGATGAAGAAAAAGCCAAAGTAGAAGCAAAAATCATGATATCCGCTATGCAAGAAAGTAACTCCCAGAGGAATCTGAAGCCCCCAAGTACCACTCCCAAACATTCGGGTTTCAGAGACAGGGAAAAGGGAAAAAACAGAACCCCAGCACGAGCAAAATCTCAGGAGCAAACCAAAAATGCCTGTTTCTATTGCAAGGAAGAAGGACACTATAAGAGGGAATGCCCTCGTCTAAAAAAGAACCTGAAAATATTCCAAGAGATACACTCAGAAGAAGAATAGGGAGGTCATGGGCTCTATTCTCCAGGGGATAAATACCATCTAGAGCCTTTAAAAGTAGGCCCCCAAGAGGAGGTATTAG
>NW_008237731.1:0-1117 GCF_000691975.1 Corvus brachyrhynchos
ATAGGGGGATGGTGTCGCTGACCAGGCCCTCCTTGCTCACTGTGAGTGTGCAAACGAGTATGCAGATGAGTATGCAGATGAGTATGCAAATGAGTATGGAAATGAGTATGGAAATGGGGAATCCGGGGGGAATCCATGGGGGAATCCATGGGGGAATCCATGGGGATGTGGGAATTGGGGAGGGGTCTCACAGGGGGATGGTGTCGATGAGCAGCCCCTCCTCGGGCACCATGAGTGTGCAAATGAGTATGCAAACGGGTATGCAAATGAGTATGCAAAGGAGTATGCAAATGAGTATGCAAATGGGCGTACAAATGGGGAATCCATGGGGGAATCCATGGGGGATCCATGGGGATGTGGGAATTGGGGAGGGGTCTCAGACAGGGGAATGGTGTCACTGAGCAGCCTCTCCTCGCTCACCGTGAGTGTGCAAACGGGCATGCAAATGAGTATGCAAATGAGTATGGAAATGGGGAATCCATAGGGGAATCCATGGGGATGGGGAATTGGGGAGGGGTCTCAGACAGGGGGATGGTGTCACTGAGCAGCCTCTCCTCGGGCACCATGAGTGTGCAAATGAGTATGCAAACGGGTATGCAAATGAGTGTGCAAATGAGTATGCAAATGAGTATGGAAATGAGTATGGAAATGAGTATGGAAATGAGTACGCAAATGGACGTGTAAATGGGGAATCCATGGGGGAATCCATGGGGAATCCATGGGGATGTGGGAATTGGGGAGGGGTCTCACAGGGGGATGGTGTCGCTGAGCAGCCCCTCCTCGGGCACCGTTGAGTGTGCAAATGAGTATGCAAATGAGCATGCAAATGAGCATGCAAATGGAGGTGCAAATGGGGAATCCATGGGGGATCCATAGGGATGAGGGATTTGGGGAGGGGGATTTGGGGTCTCGCAGGGGGATGGTGCCACCCCCAGCTCCTCCTCACACACCGTGAGTGTGCAAATGAGTATGCAAATGAGCATGCAAATGAGTATGTAAGTGGGCATGCAAATGAGCGTGCAAATGAGTGCGCAAGGGAGGAATCCATGGGGGAATCCATAGAAGGGTTGGAATTGGGGTTTTAATGAGGGGGGTTTTTTAAATTAGGGAGCTTTTT
>NW_008237732.1:0-935 GCF_000691975.1 Corvus brachyrhynchos
CCCATTAAAACCCTAAAAAAAATCCCATTAAAAATCCCCCCAAAAAAACCAATTAAAAACCTAAAAAAACCCAAAAAAACCCCAGTAAAACCTAAAAAATCCCATTAAAAATCCCCCCAAAAAATCCCATTAAAAACCTAAAAAAAACCCATTAAAAACCTAAAAAAAACCCATTAAAAGCCTAAAAAATGCCATTAAAACCCTAAAATAATCCCATTAAAACCCTAAAAAAAATCCCATTAAAATCCTAAAATAATCCCTTTAAAAACCTAAAAAAAAACAAAAAAACCCCAGTAAAACCCCATAAAAACCCCATTAAAAATCCCCCAAAAAAATCCCATTAAAACCCTAAAAAAATCCCATTAAAGCACTAAAAGAATCCCATTAAAAGCCTAAAATAATCCCATTAAACCCCCCCCAAAAATCCCATCAAAAACCGAAAAAATCCCATTAAAACCCTAAAAAAACCATTAAAATTCTAAAAAAAGTCCCATTAAAACCCTAAAAAATCCCACTAAAACCCTAAAAAATCCCATTAAAAACCTAAAAAAATCCCCAAAAAAACCCCATTAAAACCCCATCAAAACCGCATCAAAACCTTAAAAAATCCCAGTAAACTCCTAAAATAATCCCATTAAAAATGTAAAAAAATCCACCCAAAAAAACCCATTAAAATCCTAAAATAATCCCATTAAAACCCTAAAAAATTCCCATTAAGACCCCATTAAAACCCCATAAAAATCTCATTAAAACCCTAAGATAATTTCATTAAAATTCAAAAAAATTCCCCAAAAAACCCTATTATAAACCCGTAAAAACCCTAAAAAATCCCATTAAAACCCTAAAATAATCCCATTAAAACCCTAAAAAAATCCCATTAAAATCCTAAAAAACACCAAAAAAGCCCCAGAAAAACCCCAAAAAACCCCATTAAA
>NW_008237732.1:3059-4536 GCF_000691975.1 Corvus brachyrhynchos
TAAAATCCTAAAATAATCCCATTTAAAACCAAAAAAATCCCATTAAAATCCTAAAATAATCCCATTTAAAACCAAAAAAATCCCATTAAAATCCTAAAATAATCCCATTAAAATCCTAAAAAATCCCCAAAAAAACCCCATTAAAACCCCCCAAAAACCCCCATTAAAATCCCCAAAAAATCGCAAAAAACCCCTAAAATAATCCCATTAAACCCCTAAAAAAATCCCATCAAAACCCTAAAAAAATCCCGTCAAAACCACAAAAAATCCCATTAGAACCCTAAAATAATCGCGTTAAAAACCTAAAAAAAATCCAAAAAAAAACCCATTAAAACCCCATAAAAATCCCATTAAAACCCCAAAACAAATCCCATTAAAACCCTAAAACAAATCCCAAAACTAACCTAAAAAAATCCCAAAAAAACCCCATTAAAACCCTAAACAAACCCCATTAAAACCCTAAACAAACCCCATTAAAGAACCCCATTAAAATCCAAAATAAAATCCCATAAAAATCCCATTAAAATAGAAAAAAATCCCAGCAAAATCCCCAAAAAACCCCATTTAAAAAATCCCATAAAAATCCCATTAAAACCCCCCCTCCAAAAATCCCATTAAAATCCCATAAAGTGCAAAGCGCCCCCATGAGGGCTCAGGGGAGACCAAAAAACCCCAAACCCTAAAGAAAATCCCCATTAAAATCCTAAAAAAACCTCATTAAAAATCCTATAAAAATAAAAATTCAAAAACTCCAAAAATCCCATTAAAAATCCCATTTAAAATCCCATAAAAATCCCATAAAAATCCCACTAAAACCACACAGAGACCCCAAAAAAACCCCAAACTCGTAGAATTCCCCTCCCCCGACCCCATAAAAATCCCACAATCCCATAAAAATCCCGCAATCCCATAAAATTCCCGAAATCCCATAAAAATCCCCCCAAAAATCCCATAGAAATCCTACAAGCAGCAGGGCGCCCCCTCGTGGCCACGAGGGGCAGCGCCTCAAAAATGGGGAAACCCCCCCCCAAAAAAAACCCCAAAATCCCATAAAATCCCCCAAAATTCCCACCAAAACCCCCATAAAAATCCTAAAAAAAAAATTCCTTTAAAAAATCCTAAAAAAGAGGTTTTTAAAAAAAAAAACCCACATTCAAATTCCTTAAAAATTCCTCTAAAATCCCCTAAAAATCCCACTAAAAGCCCCCAAAATCCCACTAAACCCCCCCCAAAACTCCTAAAAAAACTCCTAAAAAACCTTAAAAAAGAAAAATCCTAAAAAAAAACCGCATTAAGATTCCTTAAAAATTCCTTTAAAATCCCATTTAAACCCTAAAAAAATCCCATTAAAAATCTCCATAAAATCCCATTAAAATCCCATAAAATCCCCAAACCCCGCAGATTTTGGGGTGGATTTTGGGGTTTTTGGGGCTGCCGGGTTCGATTTTGGGGTGGATTTTGGCGGTTTTGGGGCAGA
>NW_008237733.1:0-241 GCF_000691975.1 Corvus brachyrhynchos
ATAAAATAAAATAAACCAGAATTAAATTAAATTAAAAAAAATAAAATAAACCAAAATGAAATGAAATGAAATTTAAAATAATAAAATAAAACCAAATGGAATGAAAGGAAATGAAATGGAATGAAAGGAAATGAAATGGAATGAAATGGAATGAAAGGAAATGAAAGGAAATGAAATGAAAGGAAATGGAATTAAATGAAATGAAATGAAATGGAATGAAATGAAATGAAATGAAATGAAA
>NW_008237734.1:0-503 GCF_000691975.1 Corvus brachyrhynchos
ACAGCAGGATACACTGGGACCAGGATCAGGACTTGGCAGGAACAGATTTGGGACACCAGAGATTATACTGGGATATAGTGGGACCACACTGAGGGCTACTGGGAACATGCTGAGGGCCAATGGGTGCTGCTGGGATATACTGGGAGTGCTTTGGATCATACTGAGACTGACTGGAATCGTACTGGGAGTGACTGGAACCACAGTGGTGGTGAAAGGGTGCAATTGGAAAGATGAAGGGGGCAACTGGGATCATCCTGGGAGCAGCTGGCCCATGCTGGACTCATACTGGTATCATACTGGGAGTGACAGGGTCATGTTGGAGTGACTGGCATAGTTCTGAGAGTATCTGGGAGTGACTGGGATCATACTGGGGGTGACAGGGATCAAACCAGACTCATACTGGGAAGTTACCTGGAATCATACTGGGGGTGACGGGATCATGCTGAAGAGCAACTGGGACCATGATGGGGCAAAAGGCATCATAGAGGGACTGACTGGGAGTG
>NW_008237735.1:0-252 GCF_000691975.1 Corvus brachyrhynchos
AATCCTGATTTCTTAATCTACTGCTCTGGGTTGCCTGGATGGGAAATTTCACAGTGATATTCATCTCTCAGTTCAGGCTTAGAAAAATCCAAAAATTTTTCTCTGAGATCTGAAGAAACTGGGCAGTGACAGAAATCAGCACAGGGTCCCTTCCAGGCAGCATCAGCGTCGCTTTTGCAGCCTCCTCAGGGGTGCTCTGACTTTGGCATCAGAGCCTGCAGAGCCAGAGCCGCCCCTGGGCCGGGGCATGGG
>NW_008237735.1:870-1173 GCF_000691975.1 Corvus brachyrhynchos
CTCTCTCTCTCTCTCTCTTTCTTTACTTACCCGCTTACTCTCTTGCTCTCTTGGGCCTGCTCCGAGCTGCGTCTGGCAGCTCTAAGCAGTGCCCCTATACCCACGCCCTTTGCAATAAACCGCATGTTCCAAGATCTGACTTCAGAGATCTCTCGTCTCCGTCCGTCCCGACCGTCCGACCCACCCCAAGCTCCCACAGTTTATGTTGTGGGGAGTGTGTTTTAACTGTGAGAACTGATGTGTGAGGGTTTGTTGAGATGTGCTCAGCATGGAGCAAGAGAAGAGTTTGGAGCCACAACGAGG
>NW_008237736.1:0-344 GCF_000691975.1 Corvus brachyrhynchos
TGTATATCCCTGCGGGAGGACTGTCCAGGTCAATTGTTTTATCATTTTCCTTTCTCCTTCCTGTTCCCACTCAAAGGCGAAATACTGTTTACTGTCCTCTGTAATTGGACACCTCCAGAAAGCATCCTTCAAATCCAGTACCGAATAATACTGATGTGAAGAAGGGATTTGATTCAGGATGGTATAGGGATCTGGAACCATGGGATGCCTTGGTTTGACAATTTCATTTATTATTCTTAAATCCTTCACCATTCTGTAGGCTCCATCTGGTTTCTTAACCGACAGGATAGGAGTGTTATAGGGAGATATACATGGCTCCCAAAGACCTGCCTTTAGCAGGGACT
>NW_008237736.1:571-807 GCF_000691975.1 Corvus brachyrhynchos
CCCGGTGCTGAGCCCCAGCTGCCCCACAGCCCCCAACAGGCCCCCAGCCTGTGCTACCGCTCCCGCAGCTCCACGCCCAGTCCTGCTGCTCCTTGCTTCAACCGTATTAACCCTATTTGTCCATCTGTTGTCAAGACTCCTTCCCAACTCCCCTTATTGCCCCCTCTGGGCATGGATTGTCGAGACCCCTTCTTGACTTTCAGTTATTGCCCCTTCTGGGCATCTATGTCCTTAAT
>NW_008237737.1:0-211 GCF_000691975.1 Corvus brachyrhynchos
ATTAAAAAGTTTCTCAAATTTGGGTTGTTAGTGAAATGTGAATCCAAGTACAAAACACCAATCTTGCCAGTAAAGAAGGCTGATAGTAAAAGCTACAGGTTGGTACAGGATTTGAGGAAAATTAACAAGATAACAGAGGACATACACCCAGTGGTAGCGAATCCTTACGCACTTTTGACAATGACACTGAACCGTGCCATAAATCAAATCC
>NW_008237738.1:0-201 GCF_000691975.1 Corvus brachyrhynchos
ATCCCGGGTGGGATTTGGGGGGGTCCCAGGTGGGGTTTTGGGAGACCCTGGGTGGATTTTGGGGGTCCCAGGTAGATTTGGGGTGAATTTTGGGGGTTCCCGGGTGAATTTTGGGGGTCCTGGGTGGGATTTGGGGGTTCCCGGGTGGATTTTGGGGTTCTTGGATGGATTTTGGGGATCCCGGGTGGGATTTGGGGGGTT
>NW_008237739.1:0-210 GCF_000691975.1 Corvus brachyrhynchos
GTTAAAGTTTCACATCAGGTTAAAGCTTTGTTACCTGAAAGAACCTCTAAGTGGATGACCAGTGCTCGGTAATTACAATATGAATCTTGTTTAATGGAACAGGAGGATTTAGAATTGAAAAGTGGGGAAGGATTTAACCCAGCCTCCTGTCTGAACAGCCCTGGAGAGGGGGCCCAAGAAGAAACCCATGACTGCATTCAGGTGATAGAT
>NW_008237740.1:0-252 GCF_000691975.1 Corvus brachyrhynchos
GGCACAGGGGGACCCCAAATGGCACCCAGAGGACCCTGATCCCAGTGGGTGGCACGGGGGGACCCCGAGGGCACAGGGGGACCCCGATCCCGGTGGGTGACACAGAGGGGACCCCAAATGGCACAGGGGGGACCCCGATGGCACAGGGGGATCCCAAATGGCACAGGGGGACCCCGATCCCGGTGGGTGACACGGGGGGGACCCCAAATGGCACAGGGGGAACCCAAACGGCACCGTCAGGCCGCAGCGCCC
>NW_008237740.1:2424-2834 GCF_000691975.1 Corvus brachyrhynchos
CCCCCCGTCCCCCCCCGTGTCCCCTCCCTGGGGTCTCCCCCGTATCGTGACCCCCCCGTGTCCCCTCCCTGGGGTCTCCCCCGTGTCGTGTCCCCTCTCCCCCTCCCCATGGAGAACTTCCAGAAGGTGGAGAAGATCGGGGAGGGCACTTACGGGGTCGTGTACAAGGCCCGCAACAAGGTGACGGGGGAGGTGGTGGCTCTCAAGAAGATCCGCCTGGACACGTGAGTGGGGGTCCCCAGGGGGGTCCCGAGGGGGTCCTGGGGGGGTCCCCGAGCTCCCCCTCCTGCCCTCCCTGCGCTGTCCCCGCAGGGAGACCGAGGGTGTCCCCAGCACGGCCATCAGGGAGATCTCCCTGCTCAAGGAGCTCAACCACCCCAACATCGTCAAGTGAGTGCGGGGGGGGCTTT
>NW_008237740.1:3836-4084 GCF_000691975.1 Corvus brachyrhynchos
TCCCAGGCCTGTGCCCATGTCCCAGTGCTGTCCCTGTGTCCCTGTCCCCGTGTCCCAGGGCCGTCCCCGTGTCCCTGTCCCCGTGTCCCTGTCCCCATGTCCCAGGGCTGTCCCCGTGTCCCTGTCCCGGTGTCCCAGGGCTGTCCCCATGTCCCAGGGCTGTCCCTGTGTCCCTGTCCCCATGTCCCAGGGCTGTCCCCCTGTCACTGTCCCCGCGTCCCTGTCCCGCTCCCGCACCCCAGCACGCT
>NW_008237740.1:4311-5605 GCF_000691975.1 Corvus brachyrhynchos
GCGTGGGGCCCCCCAGGGTGGTGGCAGCCCCTGGCCATGACCAGCCCTGTGGTCATTGGGGTCCCAGTGGTGTCCCCGTGGCCATGGGACCCCCAGGTCCGTGGTGTCCCCACCCCGTGTCCCAGGGCTGTCCCCATGTCCCAGGGCTGTCCCCCTGTCCCTGTCCCCGTGTCCCAGGGCTGTCCCCGTGTCCCCACAGGCTCCTGGACGTCATCCACACGGAGAACAAGCTGTACCTGGTGTTCGAGTTCCTGCACCAGGACCTCAAGAAGTTCATGGACTCCTCGTCCCTCAGCGGGATCGCGCTGCCCCTCATCAAGGTGGGCCCTAAACCCCCCTGGGGGGCACACTGGGGGTGCCAGGGGGGTTTAGGGACACCCTGGGAACATCCCAAGGGACCCCAATGTCAGCCCAGGGAGGTCTGGGGTCCCTCTGGGGCACATCCTGGGGTCCCCAACATCACCCCAGGGGGGTTTAGGGACTCCCTGGGCACCCCAATAGGGACCCCAACATCACCTGGGAGGGTTTAAGGACCCTCCTGGACTCCCACAGGGGACCCCAATGTCACCCTAGGGGGATTTAGGGACACCCTGAGCACACCCCAAAGACCCCAATGTCACCCTAGGGGGGTTTAGGGACACCCTGAGCACACCCCAAAGACCCCAATGTCACCCTAGGGGTGTTTAGGGACACCCTGAGCACACCCTACAGACCCCAATGTCACCCTGGGCGTGTCTGGGGGCAGGATTTGGGGTCTCCAGCGCCCCTTTGGGGGTCGGGAGCCCTCGGGGGGTTTAGGGACACTCTGAGCACACCCCAAAGACCCCAATGTCACCCCAGGGGTGTTTAGGGACACTGAACACACCCCAAAGACCCCAATGTCACCCTAGGGGGGTTTAGGGACACTGAACACACCCTAAAGACCCCAATGTCACCCTAGGGGGGTTTAGGGACACCCTGGGCACACCCCAAAGACCCCAATGTCACCCAGGGGGGTTTAGGGACACTCTGAGCATACCCTAAAGGACCCCAACATCCCCTAGGGGTGTTTAGGGACCCCCTGAGCACCTCCCAAGACCCCCTGGGCATCCCCAAAATCCCCCAGGGGTGTTTAGGGACACCCTGAGCACACCCCAAAGACCCCAATGTCACCCCAGGGGGGTTTAGGGACCCCCTGAGCACCTCCCAAGACCCCAATGTCACCCTAGGGGGGTTTAGGGATACTCGGAGCACACCCCAAAGACCCCAATGTCACCCTAGGGGGGTTTAGGGACACCCTGAGCACACCCCAAAG
>NW_008237740.1:6911-7175 GCF_000691975.1 Corvus brachyrhynchos
GGGATTTGGGGGAGTTTGGGGGGGATTTGAGGGGGGCTTTGAGGGGGATTTGGGGTGCCCATGTGGAGCTACACCCACGAGGTGGGGTTGGGGGGTGCCAGGTGCTGACCCTGTGCCCCATTTGGTGCCAGGTGCTGACCCTGTGGTGCCTGTGGTGACCCTGTGGTCCCTCTGTGCCCATTTGGTGCCAGGTGGTGACCCTCTGGTACCTCTGGTGACCCCATGGTCCCTTTTGGTGCCAGGTGGTGACCCTGTGGTGACCCT
>NW_008237741.1:0-274 GCF_000691975.1 Corvus brachyrhynchos
CCCCAAAAAATTCCCAAAAAATTCCCAAAAATTGCCAAAAATTGCCAAAAAAAAATCCAAAAAAATTCCCAGAAATTCCCCAAAAAATTCCCCAAAAAATCCTAAAAAATCCCCAAAAAATTCCCAAAACTTCCCCCCAAACATTCCGTGCTCCCGCCGGGATCTCCGGGACGTGGGAGATTCCCAGCCCCTCCAGGAGAGGATTCCGAAGGAACAAAGGACCGGGATGGGTCATTCCAAGCCCCCAATCCCGGTTAAATCCCGGGATCAGCGC
>NW_008237742.1:0-227 GCF_000691975.1 Corvus brachyrhynchos
AATCCCACAGGAGCTGCACTTGTGGGGTCACCTATCCCCATACACCAACACGGGGTGGTTTTTAGTGGGGTTTGGGGGCTTTTTTGGGGCTGTAGACCCCCCTGGGACTCCCCTGACCCCCTGTAATCCCACAGGAGCCCCACTTGTGGGGTCACCTGTCCCCATACACCAACATGGGGTAGTTTTTGGTGGGATTTGGGGGTGATTTTGGGGGTTGGGACCCCCGT
>NW_008237743.1:0-781 GCF_000691975.1 Corvus brachyrhynchos
CCCGAGGAGAGGGACGCCCGCACCGTGTTCTGCATGCAGCTCGCCGCCCGCATCCGCCCCCGCGACCTCGAGGATTTCTTCTCCGCCGTGGGAAAGGTGCGGAAAATTCCCGGAATTCCACGGGAATCCACCCCGAAAAAATCCCTCCGAATTTCACCGAAAAAATTTCTGCCCCGGAAACGACCCCCGGGAAGGGCTGGGAAAGGGTGGAAATGAGCCCAAAACGGAATTGGGGGGGACAGGAGAGTGAGAGGTTTTGTGGAGGGGGGGGGGTTAAAAAGGGTCCCGGAATGTTCTGGGGTGTTCCTGAAATATCCCAGAATATTCCCGGGATAGTTCCAAAATGGGCTTAAAATGGCCCAAAATGGCCCCAAATGGCCCCAAATGGCCCCAAAATGGCGCCAGGTATTTCCAAAATGTTCCCCAGAATCCCAAAAAACGCCCAAAAAAATCCCCCCCCCTCAAAAAAATCTCCAAGAAAATCTGGGAAAAAACCTTGGGAAAAGCCAAAAAGAATCCAGAAAAAAATCCCCGAAAATGCCATCAAGTCCTAAAAGATCCCAAAAGGTTCTCCAAAAAAAGGTGCGAAAAATCACCCAAAAGATTCCTAAAAAATCCCCCAAAAATTCCCAAAAAAATCCCCGAAAATCCCCAAAAAATTCCAAAAACTCCAAAAAAAAATCCCCAAAAATCCTGAAAAAATCCCCCCCCCAAAAATTCCCAAAAATCCCCCACAAATCCAAAAAAAATCCCCAAAACACTCCCTAAAAAATCCAAAAAT
>NW_008237743.1:2109-2862 GCF_000691975.1 Corvus brachyrhynchos
GGGATTTGGGAATTTTGGCAATTTTGGGGGAATTTTTCCCATTTTTTCCCTTTCTTCCCATTTTTTTCCCATTTTTTCGAGGGTTTTTTGCGTTTTTTTCGTCACCTTCCAGGACCTTTTCCGAGCGGTTTTTGCTGTTTCCGTGACCTTCCAGGACCTCTAGAGATTTTTAGGCAGGGATTTGGGAATTTTGGCAATTTTGGGGGAATTTTTCCCATTTTTTCCCTTTCTTCCCATTTTTTTCCCATTTTTTCGAGGGTTTTTTGCGTTTTTTCGTCACCTTCCAGGACCTTTTCTGAGCGGTTTTTGCTGTTTCTGTGACCTTCGAGGACCTCTAGAGATTTTTAGGCGGGGATTTGGGAATTTTTCGGGAATTTTTCGGGAATTTTTCTCAATTTTTTTTACTTTTTTTTTCTATTTTTTGGAGGTTTTTTGGGGGTTTTTTGTCACCTTCCAGGACCTTTTTTGAGCAGTTTTTTGCCCTTTTTTTGCCCTTTTTTTACTCTTTTTTTGCCCTTTTTTTGCTCTTTTTTGCTCTTTTTTCACCCTTTTTTGCTTTTTTTCCCCCTTTTTTGCCTTTTTTTCCCCCTTTTTTTTGCTCTTTTTTTCCCCTTTTTTCCCCTTTTTTTTGCCGTTTTTCACAGGGTTTTTGCTCTTTCTCGCTCTTTTTTCCCCATTTTTCCCATTTTTTCCCATTTTCCACTTTTTTCCCCATTTTCTCCCATTTTTCCCCATTTCTCCCCATTTTTTCCC
>NW_008237744.1:0-285 GCF_000691975.1 Corvus brachyrhynchos
GGGACCCCAAAACACGGGGAGCCCAGAACGGGGACCCCAAAACACGGGGAGCCCAGAACACAGGAACCCCAAAACACAGAGACCCCAGAACGGGGCCCGAAACACAGGGACCCCAAACCAGGGACCCTAAAACACAGGGATCCCAAAACACAGGGAGTCCAGAACAGGGCCCGAAACACTGGGACCCCAAAACAGGGATCCCAGAACACGGGGAGCCCAGAGCAGGGACCCCAAAACACAGGGACCCCAGAACAGGGACCCCAAAACAGGGACCCCAGAACACAG
>NW_008237745.1:0-284 GCF_000691975.1 Corvus brachyrhynchos
CCTTGGCAGACACCTGTCTTTCAAACTAAGACACTGCTGCTCAAGTATTCACTGATGTAGATAGTATTAGACATAGTATGTTGCAGAATAGAACTGCTATAGATTTTTGTTATTGGCACATGGTCACAGGTGTAAGAATTGTGAAGGGAGCTTTGTAATTACTATTAGCCATTACTGTATTGCTTTGTGTTATTCCATATATAATGAAATTGGCGATCCGGTTGGTGGCAAACATAGAAAAAAGGGTTTGACTGGTGCAAGAAGAAAAAGGGGGAATTGTTGTA
>NW_008237746.1:0-424 GCF_000691975.1 Corvus brachyrhynchos
CCGCCCGGGAGCCAACACCGGGAATCGCTGCATCCCGAGGGATTCGGGATCCCCGGAGAACGGAGCCGAATCCCGGGAATCCCGGGAATCCCAGGAAGACGCCGGAATCCGGGATGCTCCGGGGTTGGGGGGCCCCGGGGGAGGCTCCGGAAGCGCGCCGGGATCGGGGATTCCTTCGGGATCCTGGTCCAGCCCCTCCGCCCAGCCCATGGATCCCAGCCCATGGATCCCGTTGGATCCCAGCCCATGGATCCCATCCCATGGATCCCATCCCACAGATTCCATCCCATCCCATCGGATCCCACGGATCCCATCCCATCCCATTGGATCCCATGGAATGCATTCCAGATTGCATCCCATCCCAGAGATCCCATGGATCCAATCCCATGGATCCCAGCCCACCCCATGGATCCAACCCCACAGA
>NW_008237746.1:1893-2320 GCF_000691975.1 Corvus brachyrhynchos
ATCCCTCAGATCCCGCAGACCCCACAGATCCCCTCCCGGCACCACCTCCATCCGCGAGGAGCGGATCAGGATCTTCAGCGTCCTTCCGATGTCCTTTTCCAGCTCCGCTTCCGCCACTCCCTACGGAGAAAAAAAAAACCGGGAAAAAACCCCCACGGATCACCCCGAAAGGCCCAGATCCCTAAAAAAAAAAAAAAAAACCCGGAAAAATCCTCGGGAATTCTCACGGGCTCCTGGAAGTAGAGCTGGTAATCGAAGGCGGGAGAAGATCCCAACTTTTCCATGACGTCCACGCCGGGATCCGCCGGCCGGCACGGAGTGTTCAGCGAGGCCACGGCTCTGGGAATCGGCCGGGCGGGAAAATTCGGGATCAGGGCGGGATTTTTCGGGGGATGCCGGGGGCTCTGGGATGGCGGGGTATTTCCCG
>NW_008237746.1:2353-2772 GCF_000691975.1 Corvus brachyrhynchos
GGCCCCGTCCCAGGCCACGGCTCCGCCCCAGTCGTGGCCCACCAGGACGACCTGCGGGATTCCCTACGGAAAAGGGAAAGTCGGGATCGCCCCTCCCCCGCCCGGCATTCCCGCTTCTCCGGCTTTTTACTCCTCCCGTCATTCCAACCCCTCGGGAGAATCCCGGGATTCTTCCCGGCTGTGATTCCCAAACATTCCAGGCCCCTCAGGAGGATCCCGGAGTTCTCCCAGCTGTGATTCCCGAACATTCCAGGCCCTTGGGATCATCCCAGGAATCCCAGGAATCCCAGGATTCTCCCAGCTGTGATTCCTGGTCCTTCCAGCCCCTTGGGATCATCTCAGGAACCCCAGGATTCTCCCAGCTGTGATTCCCAGCCATCCCAGATCCTTGGGATCATCCCAGGAATTCCAGGAATCCC
>NW_008237747.1:0-736 GCF_000691975.1 Corvus brachyrhynchos
AGCTACAGAGGGTCTGAAGCCAATTACACCCCAGCAGAAACGGAAATCTTGGCAGCTATGAAGGAATCCAAGCTGCTACAGAGGTAATTGGCACTGAAGCACAACTCCTCCTGGCACTCCCGACTACTGGTGCTGGGGCGGATGTTCAAAGCAGAGGTTCCCTCTATCCACCATGCCACCAATGCCACATGGAGCAAATGGATTGCTCTCATCACACAGCGCGCCTGTATCGGAAAACTGAATTGCCCTGTGATTTTTGAAATAATCACAAATTGGCCTGAAGGTGAAAACTTTGGTTACACTAATGAAGGGGAACAAGAACCAGTGACACGTGCTGAAGAAGCTCCACCATACAATCAATTACCATCAGAAGACACACGCTACACTCTTTTTACTGACGGTTCTTGTCGCATCGTAGGGTTGAAACGGAAGTGGAAAGCAGCCATATGGAGTCCCACGCAACGGTTTGCAGAAGCTACTGAAGGAGAAGGTGGATCAAGCCAACTCGCTGAACTCAAAGCTGTTCAACTAGCCCTGGACAGTGCTGAAAGAGAGAAGTGGCCAAAGCTTTACCTCTACACTGATTCATGGATGGTAGCCAATGCTCTGTGGGGACGGCTGGAAAAGTGGGAAAAAGCTAATTGGCAGCATAGGGGAAAACCAATCTGGGCTGCTGAGGAGTGGAAAGACATTGCTGCCCAATTAAGAAAGCTAGTTGTGAGAGTCCCCCATGTAG
>NW_008237748.1:0-3522 GCF_000691975.1 Corvus brachyrhynchos
GGAGCATTTCAGCACTTGGGTCAATGGCCCTTCTTTCATCCCTGCCCTGCAGCAGTTAGTCACTGTTCCCTCGTCCTTGCTCCAGACCCTTTGCCAAAGTGCTGCCAAAGGCAGCGCAGCTGGCTCAGGATCCCTGGTTGCTGCTGCTCTCCAGGATGAGCTTCAGAGGGACACCTGGAGCGCTCCCTAAAGAGCTCCCGGTGGGATGGGGGTGGATTTCTCCTCGCCGGGTGGCTCCTGGCTGCAGTTCTACACTCAGGGTGATGCCTTTTCCTGGTCTTAAAATCAAGAGTCATACACGGTTAGAAGGGGAAAAGGGATTTTACCTTGGTACTTATTTTAAGGATCCTTAGGTGCACACGTCCAGGTCATATGCATCGAAAATTACAGCAGTGGAAAAACTCAATTGGGAAGTACAGGGACAACCCAGAGAGAGTAGCTGGGTGTGTAGAAATGGGACCCTCAAAACCCAGATTTGCAAGATTTGTCAAGAGACATCCATGACATGGGTTCAAGCCCTGCCCGTAGCCTTGCTGAGAGTCCGCATACAGCCAAGGAGAAGGGACAACATCAGTCCCCATGAAATATTATATGGCAGGCCATACCAGGTTCCACATATCCCAGGGGAAATTCGTATGAGAAGTAAAAATGATTTGCAAAAGTATTTAATGGCTCTGAGTTGCACTTTGCAGAAGCTCCAGAGATTCGTCGTGTTCTCCAAACCAATAGGATTGGACACAGCTGCTCATCCATTCCAGCCTGGAGACTGGGTCTACATCAAGTGGTGGGACAGCGACCCCTTGCAAGCCAAGTGGAAGGGACCATTCCAAGTTTTGCTGACCACTTTTACTGCGGTCAAGGTTGCTGGCAAGGGACCGTGGATTCACTACTCCAGGGTGAAGAAAGCTTCTGCTCCCAAAATCACCAAGAAGACAGAGACTGATTCAAATCAGAAAGATGCAGTTTAAACTGTTTTTTACATGTTTGCTGTTTGCCCAACTGGTAACCATGGTTCAAGGTTCACCCCATGATTTGCATAAGATTGTGGTCCAAAATGTGTCCAAAATTCTTAATAAGAGCGATTGCTAGATCTGTACTCAGTTACCACCCCTAGATGGGAAGGGTCATTGGCCATTGATTGGCATTTTAATGGAAGAGAACCGCATTGAAACGTGGGAACCAATGAATAGCACCCTTCTGCCCCCCATTACCCTGAGTGGCCTGGTAGAGCGTGCAAACTATAAGGCTCCTTGTGCAATTGTAAAGGCCACAGGAAAAGCCGTTCTTCCTTCATATTGTCATCAGACCCATTTCAGGGAAATAACAGACCCAAGAATTGCAGCAAAGATGAAATTGACAGGGTGGAGAGTGGCTCAGCCGTTTGGGACGGGGTTGTATTGGATATGTGGTAATAAGGCCTGGAAAGTTATGGCCGTGAACAAAGACCAGGCTTGTGCTATTGGGGCTGTGGTCCCAAATATAACAATATTTGACCATCTTGAAAAACCAAATGAGAAGAAAAAAAGATCTCTTAATCCCCTCATTGAAAGTCCCACACTTTTTCATAGCATAATCAGAGCCCTTGTACGCGCTTACGGAGTAGTTGCACTGGAGAGAGCAATTGTAAACATCTCGGCTGTCATTGAACGTATTGAGCAGCATACTGCAGATGCAATTTCAGCCTTACAGGAGGAAGTTGACAGTCTGTCCCGTGCAGTTGTGCAAAACAGGGTAGCTCTCCATTTCATACTTGCTGCACAAGGAGGTGTATGTGCTATTGTCAATACCACTTGTTGTTCTTATGTGGACCAAAGTGGAAGAATTAAGAAAGATTTAGATGAAATTTGGAAGGGAACTCAAATTCTACATGAAGTAGCTTCTAGAAATAACACCTTAAAATTTGATCATGTTTTTGATACCCTCACCTCATGATTACCAAACTGAGCCTAGGTAAAAGAAATATTCATCATAGCTGTAATTGTAGTTATTATCTGTGTAATTTCCTGTGGAGCAGCCGGTTGTGTAAACCGGTTCTGCGGGTAAAGAATAGAGTAGACACTAGACAAGATAGAGTTTTGTTAGTCTCTAAAAGGGGGGAAACGATGCCACGAAGATTTTTGCCTTTTCTTTCATACCCCTGTTATCCCTTTTTACAACTTCTGTATTCCTAGTGCTTTTTGCCTACATTCTTAGACTTGTTTGTCAAACTGAGAGACTAAACATTTTAGAAGCTTCGTAGCTAGGGATCAGTGTGCCCCAGCCCCCAAGGTCCTCTCCAGAACACATTCTGTAAACCAAGATAGAACCATCCAGGGGAAGGTTCCTTAGAGAAGGGGGCTCACTTGAGCCTCTCACTGGGGAATCTTGGATAGGTATGCTAATTAGTAAAACCTATAATGTTATACCCGATGCTGGGGAGACACACACATGCTCAGCGGGGTGCATCTCAATGCATATGACCTGGATGTGTGCACCTAAGGATCCTTAAAATAAATACCAAGGTAAAATCCCTTGTCCCCTTCTAACCGTGTCTGACTCTTGATTTTAAGATCAGGAAAAGGCATCAAGGGGAGTCACATTTTCTCAGCAGGCCTCTCCAGTGAGTCTGTAGCCAACGTGTGGCTCTGTTGCCATCCCAAATGTGCCGTTCCCTTGGCCAGCCTGGCTGCAGCTGGGGGGATCTGCTGGGCACGGCTGGGGATTTTCATGGCCAAAATCCTCCAGCAGCATCCTGTTTACATCTGCTCCTTCCTTTGGAGAGCACAAATCACAGAACACTCATCTCAGCTGACAAATGTCATTTATCGCCGGTTGCTGCAGCCTTGCTACCCTCACTGCTAATGTACAAATACACAAAAAGCAATTTCAGTTTAAAAATGATGTTTATTTTAAATTGCTGCCAATACATGAACACAAAACTATCAACTGAAGTTTACAAAACTAATTTATTGTTACAATCATGCAATGTAAATAGATACAAATACCCCCTTCAGTTAAAAAAAATTAATTTACTGGAACTCTCTACTACCACTCACTACACACAAATATCAACTGAAGTTTAACAATTTAATTTATTACACAATTCTACAACTGTACGGCCCATATATGAATACAGAAATACAGATATCCCTCTCTAAAGAATCCCAGATCCAGAACTAAATAAATAGAATTTTAGAGCTATACAATTCCATACATACTGAAATATAAGTATATAAAATCATAAAAACATACAGATGTAAATATATATTAAATATTTCATGTGAGATATAATGAGCCATCTATAATACACACATATCAAATTCCTCTATAAATATGCAAATATCAATGTACTAATATAAAAATCATTCCAACCCCATCAATCGATCTATTCAGGTACCCAACTGAACAAGTATGTAAATATAACTACAGATGTAAACAGATCGATATACATGCATCAATATACCCATACAAATAGATATACAGAGCAGATGGAAATATCCCCATTCTTTGAACGCTCTTAGTCATACTCCACACATCTATAAA
>NW_008237749.1:0-480 GCF_000691975.1 Corvus brachyrhynchos
CAGCTCAGCTCTGCAAGGCTGACAAAGTAGAAGATATGCAAAACAACTATATTGTGCTTTCTCAAAAGCGGGGCACGAGCAACACCAGACGTTGAAGACAGACCCCAAAGAACCATATAAAGACTTACAATAAGGGGTGTGACTATGTCAAATAAAGCCAAGGAAGTGGGGATAGCTAATGAATACGTAATCAGTGTGTATGATTAAAAACTCTGTTCACCCAGCATTCGTTGCACTCAAATGGAGGAAGGATCCCTTCAGTGATTAGTGCTACAATAAAGTGTCTGCTTTCTAATACTCAAAACTGTGTTAGAAAGTTTCTATCTGGCTGATTTTAGTATCATTAGGAAAAAAGAAAAATAGTAGCACTTGTTTCAGAAAAAAAAGTGGATTAATTCTTGCCAATTTAGGCAAGAAGCATCTGGGAGTTTTTTTGGGTTTTTTCCATCCTGATGCCTTTCCCTGGTCTTAAAATCAAGA
>NW_008237750.1:0-401 GCF_000691975.1 Corvus brachyrhynchos
AGGAAGAGCACAGAGAGGGGGAAGCAACCCCAAAAGATGGGAAAAGGGACTCATAAATTAGGAAAGGAACCCAAAAATGAGGGAGAAGAGCACAAAGAAAGGGAAAAAAGACCCCCAAAGAGCAAAAGAACTGAAACAAGTGGAAAGAGATCAAAAAAGGAGAAAGGAGGGGGAAAAAAAGGTGGAAAGAACCCTCCAAATGAGATTAAAAGCTCAAAGAGATGGGAAAAGACACCACAAATGGGTGAACGACCCAAAAAGGGGGGAAAGGAATATTAAAATGGGAGCAAGAGCCTAAAAAATAGGGGGAAAGAGGCCAAAAAAAGAGAGATAGCAGAAACAGGGGAAAGGACCCCCCACGAAGGGGGCAGGGGGTGGGAGAGAAGCACAAATAAAAGGGG
>NW_008237750.1:1832-3183 GCF_000691975.1 Corvus brachyrhynchos
GGGGGATAAAGTGGCTGCAGTCACAGCACTGGGACAGACTGGGACCATGGGAGTGTGGTGAGTGGGGACACTGGTGGGCATGGGGGACGTGGGGACACTGGGGACATGGGGGCACATGTGGGACATGGGGGACACTGGGGAATATGGGGGACCAGTGAAGGCATGTGGCACATAGGGGAATGTGGGGGACATGGGGATAGGCCCTAGAAAGAGCCTTAATGCCAACCCCTGCATTGGGACTCTCAAACTTAATGAAACCATTGGAGATATTTGTGCACGAAGGGTGCCCTGGGCACTAGGGGTATTGGCCCAGTGTTTGGGGTCATGGAAGCAGCCTGTGAGGTACTTTTCTAAACAACTGGACAATGAGAGTACAGGATGACCTGGATTTTTGAGACCTGTGGTAGCTGCAGAGCTTTTAATGTAGAACGCACAAAAGCTAATATTGTGACAAAAGATTGTAATACATGTACCCTGCATGGGAACAGCTGGTTTGGAACAAAAAGGAGGACATTGAATATCACCAGCAGGATGCTGAAATACCCGGTTGCCCTACTGGAGCAGGAAAAGGCTGAGCTTAAGGTAGCCACTGCTTTAAACCTGGCCATGTTTCTCCAGGATTCAGAAGAAGCCCAGAGACGTTTGTGCCATGACCACCTGGTAACCACTGAATAAGGGTGTTCTGACAGATGGGATCTTGAGATCCCATCCAGGAGCCAGCACTGGACCTGCACCCTGGTGGGAGCAGCGTGGTACGGATAGAAAACGGGCAGCTGGGTGTGCAGTGGGAACCTCGACCCAGGTCATAGAAGCCCAGGCTTTAGCTTTGAACACAGCAGCACAAAAAGCAGAATGAATGACATTTCCTAGAAATCACTGAAGGAAAAAGGGTGAACATATGGACTGATTTGAAATATGGGTTTGGAATAATACATGCCCAGGGAGCCACATGGAAGGAAAGGGCACAGAGGTCTCCACTGAGTACAAAAAGAAATCAGTCACCTACTGCAGAGTGTGCCAAAGCCAAAAGAAGTGGCCCTGATGCCCTTGTAAAGCCCATGGGTTTGGAGACTCCCCAGGTCTCCAAACAGGGAATCCATTGGTCTCCAACAGGGAATCCATTGGCTGACCAAACAGCTCAAGAGGGTGCTGAAAAAGGTATCCTTGTGCTAGTGTGTAGGAGCTTGGGTGGGTCGGACGGTCGGGACGGACGGAGACGAGAGATCTCTGAAGTCAGATCTTGGAACATGCGGTTTACTGCAAAGGGCGTGGGTATAGGGGCACTGCTTAGAGCTGCCAGCCGCAGCTCCGAGCAGGCCCAAGAGAGCAAGAGTGTAAAAGTAAGAGCAAG
>NW_008237750.1:4182-4934 GCF_000691975.1 Corvus brachyrhynchos
ACCATTCCAAAGTATCCAAGTAGATTTCACTGAACTTCCTCAAGTACAGAGATGAAAGTTCCTATTAGTAATAGTAAACCATCTAACTCATTGGGTAGAAGCAGTTCCTGCTACTAGAGCTACAGCTAACATAGTATGCAAAACCCTTCTGGAACAAATTATTCCCAGATATGAATGGTTAATAAAATAGACTCAGATCGAGGAACACATTTTACATCCAAAGTCTTACAACAAATAACTCAAGCCTTGGGGATAAAATGGGAATTACATACCCCCTGGCACCCACAAAGTTCAGGCCGAGTAGAAAGAATGAACCAGACTTTGAAAAAAACTTGAACAAAATTAATGATTGAAACTCAAATGTCGTGGGTAAAGTGCTTACCTTTGGCTCTGTTGAGAGTCCGAACACAGCCCAGGTCAGACCTGGGAGTATCTCCTTATGAGATGATGTTCAGATTACCTTCAGATTACCACTCAACATGAAACAGCCGCTTATGAAGTAGGAGAAGTAAGTGTCAAAAAATATGTCACCACAATTGCCAGAACACTTGAAAATTTGCGGCTGAAAGGAATGATCCCTCAAACCACAACTTTGGAGTTCAAAATTCATAATAGCCATCCAGGGGAATGGGTACTAGTAAAAACATGGAAAGAACAATCTTTGACTCCACAATGGGAGGGTCCTTTTCAGGTACTGCTGACAACTAAGGCCGCAATCTGGACCAAGGAATGAGGGTGGATCCATGCCAGCA
>NW_008237751.1:0-238 GCF_000691975.1 Corvus brachyrhynchos
TCCTTTGTATGCAAAAGAACTCTCATTCTGGTCTTGGAGCTCAAGGGCAAAATGTTAATTGCCTTTCCAAGATTCAAGAAATGCAAGGATTGGTCCCAGACAAAGGCTGCCCATACAGATGAGTGTGGCAACATGTGTCCTCCCCTGGTCTTCCTCTCATGTGATCCTGAAACACTGGAGATACTTGAGTGCCTTGTGATTTCTGGGAGGAGCAAAAAGGGCAGGGCAAGGCCATGAA
>NW_008237752.1:0-501 GCF_000691975.1 Corvus brachyrhynchos
GACATGAATACTGTGCCTTTCTGTGTCTTTAAGGGAGGGGGGGAGAGCCGGTCGAATTCCTTCGGCGCTGTGTTCAAAACACAGATAAGCTCGCTAGCTTCTTCTGCAGCAGGAAGGAGTTACATTCCTTTTGCTTTCTAGCTAGCTTTTTGTTTGTTAGCTAAAGCAAGGAGTTTTTCCTAGGACTTTGGCTTCTTCTTCTTCTCTTCTGGAACTGTTCAGAACACCAGAACAGCAGAACCTCACTGGGAGGCCTTTCCACCAAGGCCCAGAGGGGCCCACGTCGAAACCCCAGCTCTGGAGAGGAGAAAGCCACACCCACAAAGGACTCGGAAATCTACCCAGGTTCTCTCCACAGTGTTGGGGTCTCCTCCCCCGCCATGTAGCCCTGGGAGAGGGGCCCTGAGGGGACAGACACAGGGTTTCCCTGCCCCTGCTCAGCCTTGTTCCCCATTGTTTGGTTTGTGTTTCCCTGCGCAGGCAGAAGGACCCTTGGTCCGG
>NW_008237753.1:0-1064 GCF_000691975.1 Corvus brachyrhynchos
CGCACTGAGATCTGAGAAACGCTCATTAGGCCTTGGCCTTGAAAACAGCACCTGGTCCCAGCTTTTCCTAAGCTTCTCAGAAACTCTGTCTCTTCCCAAGAACTGCTGTCTAAGGAGCTCCTGTTTTCCTTATGACTGGTCTTGGAAAATACTTTTGTTGCCTGAACGCCATAGCATTCCTGTTCTCACAGTTTCAAAGAAAGTGCCAACACAAACGTTTGCCAGGATGAAACATTGTTATGGCTAAAGCCCACTCTCTTGCGACCCTATAAACAGCGGTCCAAAATGAGACCATTTGAGTTCTCCTGGAGCGCAGCAGGCTGCGACCAGCAATCTCCCTCTGAGTGAGATGCCTCTCAGAGCCAGCAAACTCTCAGGTTTGCAGTACTTGGAGGATTGCCGAACAACGACAAGTCCTGGGCCGACACCCTCACTCCTTGAGGCCTGACCCTTCGCCCGTCGGGAGATGCAAAGGCATCCAAAGTGAGCATTTCACTGACCTCTGTGGGGAATTTTTCACAGGTAACTTGCTCACACTAACTCTTTATGTCTGTGTGCGTGCACATGTGCCTATGCTATAGCAAAACAGATATACTGCTTATTTAGTAACGCAGTTCTGGGCTTGCTGCATGAGCTCTGGCGTGCCCTTGATCAGAGGGTGTCCAGCTGCGTTACTCTCTGCGTCACAGAAGTGACCTTGGCATCAGGAAAGGCGTTGGCTGGGCGAGCTCGCTGGCTCCTTTGCAGAGGATACACCGCAGGATCCGATGATCTAAGCTCACATTAGTTTGGAGATAAAGGAAGAAAGAGGGGGTCTGGTCTGGCTTCCAACAAGTTTCTTGTCAGAAGTTTAGCAATGTAATACCTGGCAGCTCGGTCACGGGAGGCTGAGGCTACTTTCACCTTAGCGGAACCCCCTCTGTTAGTGCCTCCCTCCTTGAGTTCACGCACCTGCGCTGCCAGCACAGAAGTGGGTTTCCCATCCCACGTTCGCATGTCTTCCCCATGCTCACACAGGAAAAACCACAGCTCAGCTCGTGGGGTGTACCCTCTCTCTCTAGCTG
>NW_008237753.1:5595-5808 GCF_000691975.1 Corvus brachyrhynchos
TTTTATGGGCGCGGGAGCATGGACATTTGCGAGTCCTCCCCCTCCTCTTCGATGCAGCCAAGTGGAGGGAAGTAGGGGATCACCTGTGAGACTGTACTATCCAGGGAAAAGGGAAAGAAATGACAAACTTAGGGCCCACCTGGAGAACTGTTATAAATGCCTTGACAAATATGCAAGCCAAATTGAAAGTAGCTGCGGCTGCGGTGGAGGCAA
>NW_008237754.1:0-2498 GCF_000691975.1 Corvus brachyrhynchos
AAAAAAAACCTGCTATCTTTATGTGACCTTGAACAAGCTGCAAACTGCTTTGAGAAAGTTTTGCTCAGTTTTTTTCCTCCCCCCTCTCAGGCTCAGTTTAGAGGCATAGAAAGGCCCAAAAATTAATTTCTGGGCATAGGCAGCAATATGGGATACACATCATAAGGTCATCCCAAGACAAGGGGGTATTGTTTGATTCTAACTGGTTGTTTTCCCTCTTTGAGTTTGATCTGTATTGGGGTTGCATTTTTGGCTCTCCCAGGTACATCTGTGGCCCAGACTCCTGGGAACACTTGACTCGTTATCTCTTCTCTAACTTCCTCTGCAGATCCTTTACCTGTTAATATTAGTCTCAGTATTTCCACATACTGTTGGTCATTTACCTCCAGAATAATTTCCCCATTCCTAAATGTAATGGTTGCTTGTAATTGTTCCAATAGTTCTCTTCCTAAAAGTGCTTGTGGAGAATTGGGTAAATATAAAAACTTGTGAATACCCCATTGTTTCCTAGTACCGCAGGCCTAGGCCCTAGGGTATATCCCCGTGCCCCGCAGCCATAGGGAGGAGGAGGAGAGAAGATCCAGCAGGCAGGAATTGTGCAACAAGACTGATTTATTTAATTATTTTACAAACTCTTTTATAGACTTTTTTCTTCATAGTCTATTTGGACAAAGGATCAGCCACCCCTTGGGGTGATTGGCTAAAATCCTAAAACATCCATTGTCAAAATATTTTTCTACATACTATACCAAAACAAGACTTTTCAAGGTTGCAGGTGGTTTGGTTGTTTACATAACTGCTACCTCTTCTGTGAGAGGGAAAAGTCTCTCATGGACTTAGAAAATAGCAAGAAAATGCTTGCTAGCAGCATTTTTGTATCTACAGTTTCTCAATTTTATATTTCAATGGCTTGCAAAAATATGCTTTTTCAGATTGACCAGTTGCTCCTTATAGCACAATGTAGTCATCCCCCACAGGCGTTAAAGCCTTATTTAAAATCGAATATGCTGCCCCTGTATCAACCAGGAATTCTATTTCTTTTTCCTTTTCCCCTAGCTTCATTATAACCAGTGGATCTGCTAGGGTAGAATCCCCCGGTCCTCTTCAATCGTCCTTCACATGTGCAACCACCCTCCCTCTTTCTCAGTCTTGTCTGTTCTGGCGGTCTTCTTGTCTTCTTTCTAGGCACTCTTTTCCAATGACCGAATCTCCTGCAAATCGCGCATTGGTCTTTACATAGCCGGGGTGGGCCCTGTCTGGGAGGTCCTTGTCTGGGGGGTCCTTGTCTAGGCTTTTCCCTATTTCCTTCCCTTACAACTGCTACTAATTTCTTCATCCCTTGCTTGTAACTTTCTTCTCAATTACTGAATACCCTCCAAGCTGCATCTAATAGAGTTTCTAGGTTCCTCCCCTCTGGTCCCTGAAGTTTTTGCAATTTACGTCTGATATCTCCTGTGGATTGTCCTAGAAACAAAGATACCAGCTGTTGTACCCTTACCTCGGTCTCAGGATCCAGCGATGTATTGCCGGGCATTGCGTCCCTCAGACGATTCAGGAATTCGGATGGTGACTCAGAAGGACCCTGTTTCACTGCATAGAAAGCTGACCAATTTAGGTTTTTGGGAATGGCCCTTTCCACCCCCTTTGCTATCCATTCTTGATAACCTTTTAATTTGTCTAATTCGGCTGTTATATTCGGACTCCAGTGTGGTTCCTGGAGTGGGAAGTAATCTTTTACATCTAATTGTTGCATTTTGTAATAATCCTCTGCCAAATATCTTTCTGTTTTAAAAACTGTCTGTTAGTCCACCCAATAGTAATTGTATATCACCCCAATCTGGATTATGCTGTTTTATTATGAGTCGCAAGCATTCAGTGGTACCCGCTGGATCACTTTGGTAATTTTTGGCATCTTTATACTACGCATCCAGGTCAGCAGTAGAGAAAGGTACTCTAATCAACACTGTATTCCCATCAGGAGCCACTGCCTCCCATAGGGGCGCCATCAATACCTGCTTCCTCATTCGGAATGAGACAGGACTGCCCGGGGGAGTGGGGGTTGGCGTTGGTGTTCCTTCCGAGTCTGCATCCTCTTCCCGTCTCCTAAGGGGAGGCTTAAGCAAATCGGTTAGTTCATCATCATCTTGTCCCTGAGCTGCTGCCTGATAGACTTTGTCTGACCTTGTCCATCTCTGACCTATACTGCATGACAAACAACACTGCTTCATTCTTCCTTGGCCTTTTTTATTTTCTTTTTCGAGAACTAGCACCATAGGATCACTGGGGGGTTTGATTCCACAATCTCTCTGCCATTCAGGGTGATTTTGGGCAGAGAAAAATGCGTCAGCGTAGGAAACTTCTTCCCACTTGCTTTCCTGTCTCAAAAACAGCATTAACTGTAGCAAGGTATTATAATCTAAAGTTCCATTAGGTGGCCACTTTGCTCCATCTTCTAATTTATACAGTGGCCACCATTGAGTGCAATATTTTGCCAGCAT
>NW_008237754.1:4872-6412 GCF_000691975.1 Corvus brachyrhynchos
GCTTAAATGCAGTTTCACTTAAATGTGGCAAGACTCTGAATCATCGCATCGGTGTTGGAGCCTGGGGAGCCGGAGCAGGAGGTCTCAAAGCCGAGTGAAGTTAGTGAAAGTAAACAATAAAGCAAGCACGATGCTCAAATCGTATCGGTGTTCGTGTCGTGCCTCTGGCTGGCTCCCCTGCATTCGGAACCCCCCTCCCCCCCAGCCAAACTGGCCCAAGTCCAAACTTCAAGGCTGGTTTAAGTTAGTTTTAGGTTCGAAAACAGGATCTTTCCTCAAGATTCTTTCCCTTTATCAATAGTCTTCTATCTTCTCATCCTGCTTTGGTAGGCACAATAAGTGTTGAGCAAGCTGTATTCATTGCTTTTAACTAACAACTTCTTAGCAAATCATTTAACCTCTTCTTCCCCATCCCCCTGATTCAGCTCGTATTGCGCCATGTTTTGATTTGCCCCAAACCAGTGTTGATACCTGTCGTGGTTACAGGAGAAAGAGTTCCAATATGGGTGTAGCCAAACTATGTATTGTACAGCCATCTACATTATTCCTGATGAACTGTTAATGGTGGATTGTTTGCAACAGCAGCCCAGTGCACACCCCACCCCTCTGGCTATGAGCTGGGTGTTTTTCGCTGTTGAGACGGGCACGACACACACACACACTCTGCCCCAGGCAAAGGTCAAAAAGCCCCTTTATTACTACACAGCTTCTTTTTTACAATTTCTTAGCATTCGTGCTACATGTCCATTGGCTATTAGCTTACTACAATACAATACTATTGGTTGCCTACAGCTTGCACACATTCTTGCTAAATATCAGCCAGTATCCTCCCTTTTGCGGTTGATAAATCCTCTTTCTGTTGTTTTGCTTCTGTTGATGTTGCAGTTCTCAAGGGTACAAACTGATTATATCAAGGTTAATGCCTGTGAGGCCTTCAGGCCAGCTGTTGGTTCCCAAAGTTCCCCCTTTTTGTTTTTCAACTATAAATGCAGCATTTATGGTCCTCGGCAGGGCCTTTTGCAGAAAGGACAACAAATACGGCACAAGGAGTAAAATAAGAAGGATAACATTAACAACTAAACATCCCATTTTCATGAGGCCTTTGACCCATTTAGCGAGTTGTCAATTATCAAACAAAGCATTAAACCAATCGGACTCATTCTTGTCTTGGTTTGAAAGACAGGTGTCTGCTAAGGAAGGCAGGAGCCCCCCTTTGAATGGCAGATGCAGCCCCCTTCCCTCCAAGTTATTATAATTTTGAAATCAAGGGGCTTTTAGGCAAAGATGTGGGAAAATAAGAATAAAAGTTCTTTACTATTATATATATAACCAGTCAAACAAACAACCATAACTATGGCAGTAACAGCAAACAATCACAAGCCCAGTGCCAGCCTTCTCGGCTGTCAGGCCCTTTCCCCTCGGATGCAGTTCCAGTCGCAGCTGGCAGGGGCACTGGTGGCTCCTGGTGAGCAGGGCAGGTGCAATGGCTCCCCCGCGGCTGCAGGGGGCGCTCCAGAGCGAACTCGGGGAACACGCGGCG
>NW_008237754.1:7808-9482 GCF_000691975.1 Corvus brachyrhynchos
TCTCCTTTATGTTGCCAATCCAAGTCTATCTGGGACACCTCTACTTTCGCAGCATGATATCACTGTTTGTTGTTATGATGTTCTTCATTGGCCCGGCTCTTATGGACATGAGCATCTACATGACGGACCTTCACAGATAGCTTCTCTACCCGAGTGGCAATGCCTTTCCACTCCTCAGCAGACCAGATTGGTCTTCCTTATTCGTCAGCTGGTTATATGGTGGGGCTTCTTCGGCACGTGTCACCTGCGCCTCTTCTTCTTCAGAAGATAACCCAAAAGTCTCAACTTCCGGCCAGTTCGTAATTATTTCCAAGATCCCGGGGCGACTTGGGTTTCCAATTCGGGCGTGCTGCGTGATGAGGGCAATCCATTTGCTCCAAGTGGCGTCGGTGGCGTGATGCGTGGAAGGAACCTTTCCTTTGAACATCTACCCCAGCACCGGTAGTCGGGGTGCCAGGAGGAGTTGTGCCTCTGTGCCAATTACTTCTGAGGCAGCTTGGACTCCTTCATATCCTGCCAAGATCCCTTTCTCTGTGGGAGCGTAGTTGGCTTCAGAACCTCTGTAGCTTCGGCTCCAGAATCCCAGTGGTCGACCCCGAGTCTCACCAGACACCTTCTGCCAGAGGCTCCAGGAGAGAGCATTGTTCCCGGCTGCAGAGTAGAGCACGTTCTTCACCTCTGGTCCTGTCCTGACTGGGCCAAGGGCTACGGCGTGAGCGATTTCCTGCTTGATCTGGGTGAAGGCTTGCTGCTTTCCAGGGCCCCAGTGGAAATTGTTCCTCTTGCGGGTAACCAGGTAAAGAGGGCACACGATCTGGCTGTACTTGGGAATATGCATTATCCAGAAACCTATGGCGCCTAGGAAAGCTTGTGTTTCTTTCTTGTTGGTTGGTGGACACATTGCTGTGATCTTATTGATGACCTCGTTGGGAAACTGACGTCGTCCATCTTGCCACCTTACTCCCCGGAACTGGATCTCTCGGGCAGGTCCCTTGACTTTGCTCTTCCTGATGGCAAATCCAGCTTCCAGGAGAATTTGGATGATTTTCTCTCCTTTTTCAAACACTTCTGTTGCAGTGTTCCCCCACACATTGATGTCATCAATGTACTGCAGATGTTCTGGGGCCTCACCGTTTTCCAGTGCAGCCTGGATCAGTCCATGGCAGATGGTGGGACTGTGCTTCCACCCCTGGGGCAGTCGGTTCCAGGTGTACTGCACGCCCCTCCAGGTGAAAGCAAACTGAAGCCTGCACTCTGCTGCCAGAAGAATGGAGAAAAATGCATTAGCAATATCAATAGTGGCATACCGCTTTGCTGCCTTGGACTCCAGCTCATACTGGAGCTCCAACATGTCCGGCACAGCAGCGCTCAGTGGTGGAGGCATTTCATTCAAGGCACGATAGTCCACAGTGAAACTCCATTCCCCGTCACACTTGTGCACAGGCCAGATGGGGCTGTTGAAGGGTGAGTGGGTCTTGCTGACCACCCCTTGGCTCTCCAGCTCACGGATCATCTTGTGGATGGGGATCACAGCATCTCGATTTGTCCGATACTGCCGGCGGTGCACTGTCGAGGTGGCAATTGGCACTCGTTGCTGTTCCACCTTCAGTAGCCCAACTGCAGAAGGATTCCCAGATAGTCCAGACAGGGTGTTCAATTGCCTAATGCCCTCTG
>NW_008237754.1:10116-11235 GCF_000691975.1 Corvus brachyrhynchos
TGGTTTCTGGTTTTCTTCTTCTCTGATAAGATACTCCAGGAATGTGAAGACTTCCTCTGCCTATCTTTTCTAAATTGGCTACATAAACAGTAGACATTCTATATCATGTATTACATTACAGAACCTAGGTAAAGGTTTTCTAACATTAAGGAACATGGAAAAAGCCAATATCACCATACATTCATAACACAAGGCTGCGAGACCCCTCTTCGCCAGAGATCTGCAAGGGTAAACGAGAGAGCTTCCACCATACCGTCTTTTGTTCCAGGGAAGTCCCAGGGATTGGTAAGTTTTCTCGGGGAGTGCACCGCACGCGGTGTGGGCATGTCCTGGACCTCTGTGGGCGGTAGGTGGTGCCAACCGTCACTCCGCCCTGGCGCTGCTGGCCGTGACCATCAGGTCGTAGCAAGTCCACCGGGAAGGGCTTGTACCCGGGAAGTTTAGTTTTGTTTTGCCTTTTTATGGTCGGTGGGGGGAAGTTGAGCTATGGGGCATAAGCTGTCTGTAGTTCAACAAGGATTTTATGTCCAAGTTGTGGGT
Organism: Corvus brachyrhynchos; assembly: GCF_000691975.1. Lineage (NCBI taxonomy): Eukaryota > Metazoa > Chordata > Aves > Passeriformes > Corvidae > Corvus > Corvus brachyrhynchos. The sequence continues at coordinate 10,657 of NW_008237754.1, forward strand.
TCCCTTGAAGATTATGGTTTTAAGTTTTCGAAGGGCCTCTTAAAGAGATTTGTACGGTGGATTTTCCACCATTTCCCCAGCTCCTCTGCCGATCGAGCTTTAGATGTCAAGTTCTGGGTTCGTGTCGGGGAGTGGCTGTGAAAAGTTGCTGCCACAGGGGAAAAGAAGGTTTACCCTTACCTGCCCCTGTGTGCAGCAGTTATCAATTCTCTTAGGAGGTCCTGGGGGGAGGGTGGCCCCAGTTCTCTTCCCTCTGACTCTCCCTCAGCTTCTCCCACCCTCCACTCCCCTCCTTCGCATGTTCCTGTCGAGATCGGCTCAGGAGAGGTAGCCCTGCTCGAGCCGCAGGGTTGCTCACGTCTCCCCAACCCTCCTGAAGCCCCTCTCAGCCCTTCTCAGAGTGGGATGGCACAACCCACCCTGAGTTCTTCCCACAACCCGTTCTCCTCCCCCATTTCCCCTGTTGCTCCCAGGCACGGGTTTATTGAAGCCCCCAGTTATTACCGCAGGCCTGGGCCCTAGGGTATATCACCGTGTCCCGCAGCCATAGGGAGGAGGAGGAGGAGAAGCACCAGCAGG
>NW_008237754.1:11650-13114 GCF_000691975.1 Corvus brachyrhynchos
TGGTTGTTTAATTCCCTGCTACCTCTTCTGTGAGAGAGAAAAGTCTCTCACGGACTTAGAAAAATAACAAGAAGATCCTCACTAACAGCATTTTTGTACCTACACCCAGTTATATCGCCTTCGTTTCTCCCTCAATCCCTCCTACATCTTATACCTCCCCATCCCTTAATCCCTTCTTGACTGCTCAAAATGGCGCCGATTGCTCAACAGCAGCGCCCGCCATTTTGAGCAAGGGTCAATCGCCTTCCATTTTGTGTCCTCCTCCTGCTCAGTTTCCCGCTGGTTTGGAAAGCTCCTCCCCTACCCCCTCCCTCACTCCTCCTCTCATTGCTCTGCCTCCTTCTTGGCATCAAGTCCCTCCCATACCATATGATGCCTTTTCCTGGTCTTAAAATCAAGAGTCCTACACAGTTAGAAGGGGAAAAGGGATTTTACCTTGGTATTTATTTTAAGGATCCTTAGGTGCACACATCCAGCTCATATGCACTGAAATGCACCCCGCAAAATGCACACCCCAAAAGACCTGGTATAACATTATAGGTCTTGCTAATTAGCATATCTATCAAAGATTCCCCAATGAGAGGCTTGAGTGAGCCCCCCTCCCCAAGGAGCCTTCTCCTGGATGGTTCTATCTTAGTTTACAGAATGTGTTCTGGAGAGGACCTTGGGGTCTGGGGCACACTGATCCCTAGCTACAAAGCTTCTAAAATGTTTAGTCTCTTAGCTTGACAAACAAGTCCAAGAATGTAGGTAAAAAGCACTAAGAATACAGAAGTTGCAAAAAGGGTATAACAGGGGTATAAAAGAAAAGGCAAAAAATCTTCATGGCATCACATCGAGCCCCTCCCTCTCCCAAACCCCTCCTCTCCCTCATATTCCTCTCCTCCCACTGGAAACCCTGCCCATCTACAGCTGGCATCCAGTTCCCACGCTCTCCCCTTCCGTTCCCACGCTCCCCCCTCCGGTTCCCACGCCACCAGGGCCAGAAGCAGTGAAGCTGAAGGCTGGATGCCAGAACAGGAACAGGCCCTAATGGCCACTCCTGTCACTTACAGCCGACTTGGACCGAATCCCCGGTGGGATGCCTTTCCCCAAGCTGACCTAAAAGAGCTTTGTAAAGCAGCCAAAGAATTCGGCCGAGATTCCCAATATTTTGGGAGCTTTCTCCTTGCATCCTTTACCCCCAGAGCCATGGTCTCATTTCACATCAAAAGTGTAATGACCTGCCTCTTTTCCCCGATGGAGTATATCCTCTGGGAAAAGATGTGGAAAAGGTCACTAGCAGATTTACTAACCACCTATATAAACAACCCTCGATTGGCTACTGTCATAGGTTAGCAAGCATAGTCCCAGAAGGGATGTCCTTGCTAAGGGGTGCTTACAGCTTCCTCTGGGACCTGATAGAACCTATCAGCTGGCCAGTTTGAATATGGACAATTCTTTAAGCCACTTAAAATTGTGACC
>NW_008237754.1:13536-15079 GCF_000691975.1 Corvus brachyrhynchos
TCCCAGGGAAGGAGAAGGGCCTCTGTTTTTGTTTCTGAACGGCTCAACCTTAGAATTGTACCCCAAAAATTTCAAGAGTGGACCCTGGAAAGCAGTTGCGGGAAAAGCTGCAAGTCGGGGGAAGGGATTCACATGCGAGCAGAGAGACTCCTCTTCCTAAATGGGCTGAACAATATTTGGAAGTGGGCGGCTGTCTCGTTGTGATACTGTTTTCATAGCACGAGCAAGAAGAGACTTCTCTTTCTAAATGGACTGAACAAGGTTATTATGGAAGTGGTAAACAGACTGAACATCTTAAGGGTTGTCTTTTTACATTGTCAGTGGGAGAAGGGAGAAAGGTGGGGGGAGGAGGAGAGTTCTGAAGGTGGTATAATTTTTTTCTTTTTCCCTTCTTTTAGGTCTGTTAATAAACTTCTTCTCGTCTGGGAATCAGATGTCGAGGTGGTGGAAGGGTCACCTCAGATTGCAGAATTAGCCGCAGTTGTCAGTGCCTTTAAGAAATTCTCAGATGAACCAATTAATGTGGTCACTGATTTGGCCTATGTTGCAGGTGTCATAGAGAGGGTTGAGCACTCAATGCTGAAAGAAGTTCCAAATCCGAAATTATACAATTTGCTTTCGCAGCTTGTGCTTTTGCTGTCCCACCAAAAGCAACCGTATTATATCATGCATGTGAGGTTGCACACCAAACTTCCCGGTCCCATCTTGGAAGGCAACTGGAGAGCTGGCGCCTTGGCTGCCCCAGCTCAAGTGAACACGGTGCCTGGGATTTTTCAACAAGCAAAGCTGAGCCATCAGCTGTACCATCAGAATGTCCTAGCCTTGGTGTGTATGTTTCACCTGATGCACAGCCAGGCGAAGGCCATTGTGGCTACATGCCCAAGTTGTCAAAAGCATCAGAAAACATCCTTAGGCTCTGGGTTGTGTCCACGCGGCCTCCACAGTAATCAGCTGTGGCAGACCGACGTGACGCACATTCCAGAGTTTGGCAGATCCAAGTACGCCCATGTATCAATCGACACCTTCTCAGGAGCCATCTTTGCCTCTACCCACTGCTGAGAGTCAGCCAAAGATGTTGTAAATCATCTTTTGAGAGCATTCGGACATTGGGAGCACCCACTGAAATAAAAACTGACAATGGTCCAGCATACATGTCTGCTGGGGTTTTAGTTTAGTCCTATTTTTTTTTTCCTGTTAAAGGAATTTTTTCCCATATGCATGTTGCTAGGGGACAAATGGCCATACTTAAGAGAAGACAAAAGACCTGGCTACTCTTTTGTTTTCACCTGGGTATGGGGGCAGCTCGCTCTCAGCATCCAGAGAGAGGAGCTGCAGAGAAAGGAGCTGCTGGTTCCTCTTTTCGGCCGTTTTTCTTTTCTGCTGGAAACAACGCCAGGATCCCAAAGCCGCTTTCCCTGCCCTGCTGGAGGCTGTGCTCGACGTGCCTGGACCTCCGGGGGGTTCCCCATCTGGATACATTTTGTCTGCCACCCGGGATTTGTGCTCATGCCTGCCGCTCCAGCCTGCCGCTCCCGCCTGCCGC
>NW_008237754.1:16164-16907 GCF_000691975.1 Corvus brachyrhynchos
GCCCCAGAGACTAGAGATCCTACCCCAGAGCCTGATCCTGCCCCAGAACCTGACATGGCCCCAGAGAGTAGAGTTCCTACCTCAGAGCCTGATCCTGCCCCAGAACCTGACACGGCCCCAGACACTAGAGATCCTACCCCAGAGCCTGATCCTGCCCCAGAACCTGACACAGCCCCAGACACTAGAGACCCTGCCCCACAGCCTGATACCGCCCAACAGTCCACCTCAGAAATGGACTACCCAAACTGGGTGGGGGTACTGGCAAAAGGGATGCAGGACATGTGCCAAGAGATGGGCCAGGGGCGCCAGGGGATATGCCAGGAGATGGGCCAGGTGCGCAAGGAGATATGCCAATTGCTAAGGGAATACACCTCCTCAGCTAGGGAAAAACCCTCTCCCTGCCCCAAAGAGGTTGAGTCCGATGGTGCAGCAGTGGAACCCATGGATGTTACAACCGTCCAGGTTTCAGCTGAACCACAAGGACAATCAGAGCCAGCAGCAATCGCCCCTGTGCAAAGGAGGAGGTGTAAGACCAAATCTGTACGACCAATTAATGATGATGGGGAACCAGGGACCTCACAACCAGCAGGAGAGCCAGAGCCAGAAATCATCACTGAGTCCCTGTCATACAACAGTCTCCGTGGTATGCGAAAAGACATTGTGCGAAGGGGGCGTGAGCCTTATACCACCTGGCTGCTTCGGGTTTGGGACCTTATGGGCACAAGTGTGCAACTGGATAGTGG
>NW_008237754.1:19460-19838 GCF_000691975.1 Corvus brachyrhynchos
AAGGTGGAAGAGGGCAAAATGGCAGTGCAGAGGAAAACCAATCTGGGCTGCTGAGGAGTGGAAAGACATTGCCTCTCGAGAAGACAAGCTATCCGTGAAGGTCCGCCATGTAGATGCTCATGTCCCCGAGAGCCGGGCTAACGAAGAACATCGTAACAACAAACAGTGAGATCATGCTGCGAAAGTAGAGGTGTCCCAGATAGACTTGGATTGGCAACATAAAGGAGAGTTGTTCCTAGCTCAATGGACCCATGATGCCTCAGGTCATCAAGGCAGAGATGCCACCTATAAGTGGGCACGAGACCGAGGGGTGGATCTAACCATGGACAGTATCTCCCAGGTGATCCATGATTGTGAGACATGCGCTGCGATCAAGCA
>NW_008237754.1:21358-22326 GCF_000691975.1 Corvus brachyrhynchos
TATATATATAATAGTAAAGAACTGTTATTCCTATTTCCCACATCTTTGCCTAAAGGCCCTTGATTTTCAAAATTATAATAAGTCGGAGGGAAAGGGGTTACATCTGCCACCTCAAGGGAGGTTTCTGCCTTCCTTAGCAGACACCTGTCTTTCAAAACCAAGACAGGTATTCTTTGTTCTTCCACCTTACGAGGGCCGACTGCAGATGGGTTCTCTGATAGCCCAGGCAAAGTGTTCAATTGTTTAATGCCCTCTGTCTCCACAGCAGCTATTCCAAAAGCCCACCTGAGTCCCTTTGGGTCTCTAAAATACCCGTTCCGAAGGAAGTCTATGCCCAAAATGCACGGGGCCTCTGGGCCAGTCACAATGAGATGTTTCTTCCACTCATTTCCAGTCAGGCTCACCTCAGCTTCCACCATGGTCAAATTTTGTGATCCACCTGTTACACCAGAAATAGAAACAGATTCTGCCCCAACATGTTGCGTGGGATTATTGTACACTGCGCACCAGTGTCAACCAAGGCATCATATTTTTGTGGTTCTGATGTACCAGGCCAACAAATCCACACAGTCCAAAAAACACGGTTTTCCCTGACCTCTACCTGGCTAGAGACAGGGCCCCTCTATGCCTGGTTATCCTTCTTTCCCTGGGCCTGCATCTTAGAGGTTCTTTCATGGGAAACGGACATGCCATCGTCTTTTCCATCATTTCCGGCAGTTTGGCTACAGGCAACTGGAGCTACTTCCTTTTTGGTGGAACTTCCTTTTTGAAACTTGCGCTCCTTCAGTTCACGCACGCGTGCTACCAGAGCAAAGGTGGGTTGTCCACCCCACCTCTTCACGTCTTCCCCACTGTCACACAGGAATTTCCACAGCTCACTTCTTGGGATGTACCTTCTCTCTGGGGAACTTCCACTTTTGGTATCAGAATCTCCGATCTGTACTGTTGAGATTTGGAGAAGGCACTCT
>NW_008237755.1:0-224 GCF_000691975.1 Corvus brachyrhynchos
CTGGGATCCAGAGGGGATTTGGGATCCAGAGGGATTCGGGATCCAGAGGGGGGATCTGGATCCAGGGGGGGATTGGGATCTGGAAGAATATCGGGATCCAGAGGGGAACTGGGATAGAAAGGGAATCGGGATCCAGAGGGATATCAGGATCCAGCGGCGATCGGGATCCAGAGGGAGGATTTGGATCCAGAGGGAACTGGGATCCAGAGGGGGATTGGGATAAA
>NW_008237756.1:0-332 GCF_000691975.1 Corvus brachyrhynchos
GGACAGACGGACACCGGGGATGGACAGACGGACACAAAGGACGGACAAACGGACGCGGGGGACGGACAGACGGACACAGGGACGGACAGACGGACACAGGGGACAGACAGACGGACACAAGGACGGACAGACGGACATGGGGGATGGACAGACGGACACAAAGGACGGACAGACGGACACAGGGAACGGACAGACAGACACAGGGATGGACAAATGGACACAGGGGATGGACAGATGGACGCGGGGGGTGGACAGGCGGACACAGGGGGTGTACAGACGGACACAGGGGATGGACAGATGGACACAGGGACGGGCAGACAGACACAGGGGGG
>NW_008237756.1:1005-1422 GCF_000691975.1 Corvus brachyrhynchos
AGGGGGGAGGGACAGACGCACACAGGGGACGGACAGATGGACGCAAAGGACGGACAGACAGACACGGGGGACGGACAGACGGACACGGGGGACGGACAGACGGACATGGGGGATGGACAGACGGACACAGGGGACGGACAGACGGACGCAAAGGACGGACAGACAGACACAGGGATGGACAGATGCACACAGGGGACGGGCAGACGGACACAAGGCCGCCCTCCCCGGTGACGTACGAAGCAGTGGGTGCGGAGGGGGCCGGTGCAGCCCCCCGCGCACTCCTCGTGGCAGCACTCGTTGGGCGCCCGCCCGAAGCAGCGCCCGTTGCACTGCGGGGCACAGATGGTCTTGGTCACTGCGGGGCGACATCGTGGGGTCACCGCGGGGGCCGGGCGGGTCCCGACCACCCCAATCCCC
>NW_008237756.1:10734-11189 GCF_000691975.1 Corvus brachyrhynchos
TATTTAGGGGTGATAAAAGGACTATTTTTGGGGTGATAAAAGGACTACTTTTGGGGTGACACGGTGAGAAGTGGAGGCTATTTAGGGGGGCAAGGGGAGCTATTTTGGGGTGACAAAAGGACTATTTTGGGGTGACAAAAGGACTGTTTTTGGGGTGACACGGTGAGCAGGATGAGCTATTTCAGGGGTGAACAGGGGGTTATTTGGGGGGAGCCCCCAGCAGCTCACAGTCGAACACGCTGGCCTCGGAGATGTCCCTGACGGCCGCGGCCTCCACGATGTTCCTGATGACGAATTTCTTGATGGCCTTGTCCTTGGGCACGCAGCGGGCGCAGTTGGTGCAGCGGATGGGCTGCACGTGCCCGCGGCCCTTCTTGGCCCTCCCGTTGTTCCTCCTCTTCTTCGTCTGCGCCGGGAAAGGCCGGGATCAATCGCCGGCATCCCGGAGAATCTCC
>NW_008237756.1:12402-13852 GCF_000691975.1 Corvus brachyrhynchos
CTTTCCCTCTCAGTCGTGGGGGTCACCAATGTCCCGTGTCCCTTCCTGGGGTCCCTTCCCAGTGTCCTGTGTCCCCCCCAAACCCCAAAACGAGACCCCAATGTCCTTTTCCCCCATTCCTGGGGGTCCCTTCCCCTCAAAGCCCACCCCAGAACCAGCCCCCAGCTGAGCAAAGGGATTTTTTGGGGTGAGGGGGGGGCACATTAAATTATTCCTGTTTATTTATAACAGACCCTCAGCCAGTACAGTACAAAACTTACAGTAGATCTCGTTACACAAATCATTAATTACAATATTTTACAGATACAAAAGCTCCCGGGAAAAGGGAAAATTGGGGAGAAGGGGTCCAAAAGCGAGTCCAAAACCTCACAAAAATAGGGCAAAGCCAAAAAAAAAAACCAAACCAAAAAAAAAAAAAAAAAAAAAAACCAAACGAAAAAACCAAACCAACCAAAAAGAGACAACAGCGAATCCATGAATTCCTCGGGATTTTGGGGAAAAACGGGGGTGGGAGGGGGGGTATTGCACATCCTCGTTTGTTCTTCATCCATCGGATTTAAAAAATAGATATTTACAGGGATAAAGCCACCTGGAGGTCTTACAAAATTCCTACAGTTTCGGGTCAGACGCCGAAAAAAGGGGGAAAAAAATGGGGGGGGGAGGATGGAAAAGGGGGGAAAAATGGAAAGGGGGGAAAAAAGGGGAAAAGGGGAGAAAAAGGGGAAAAGGGAGGAAAAAGGGGGGGAAATGGAAAAGGGGAAAAAGAAAATGGAAAAAAGAAATGGGGAAAAAGTGGAAAAGGGGAAAAAGAAAATGGGAAAAAGGAAAAAAAGAAATGGAGAAAAAGGGGAAAAGAAATGGAAAAGGGGAAAAAGAAAATGGGAAAAAGGAAAAAAAGAAATGGAGAAAAAGGGGAAAAGAAATGGAAAAGGGGAAAAAGAACATGGGAAAAAGAAATGGAAAAAAGAAAAGGGGAAAAAGGGGAAAAGAAATGGAAAGGGGGGGAAAAAAAGGAAAAGTGGGAAAAAAAGGAAAAGGAGAGAAAGAAAATGGAAAAGTGGGGAAAAAATGGAAAAAAGAAATGGAAAAAGGGGAAAAATGGAAAAGTGGGAGGAAAAAGGAAAAGGAGAGAAAGAAAATGGAAAAAGGGAGAAAGAAAATGGAAAAGTGGGGGTAAAAAAATGGAAAAAAGAAATGGAAAAAGGGGGAAAAAAACCCCAACCCAACCAACCCAAGAAGGGCTGGAAACGGCAGAGCTTTGATTTGGGTTAAAAAAACCCTTTTTGGGGTTCAAACCCCCCATTTTTGGGTTAAAAACCCCCCACTTTGGGGTTAGAAACCCTGTTTTGGGTTAAAAGCCCCCTGTTTTTGGGTTGGTCTGGGCGCTGGGGGAGGGGTGGGGGCCGTGGGCACCCCCAAAAGGGCAGCTGGGAACGGGGGGACCCCCCTG
>NW_008237756.1:14997-15934 GCF_000691975.1 Corvus brachyrhynchos
AAAAAACCCCCAAAAATTATCAAAAGAGCAACCGAAAAGCTTAATAAATAATGGGGGGAAATGGGGAAAAAAAAAGCACAAAAAAAAAAAGTCCGTTCCTATTCAATATTTAAATAATTCCGTCAATAAAAAAGCGGATTAAGGTCTCCCCCTAGGCGGGGCCGGTCGTTGTTTTGGGGTGGGGTTCTGGTTTTGGGTGGTTTTTTGTTGTTTTTAAATACTTTTTTTGTTGTTGTTGTTGTTTTATAGCCAAAGTCAGTGCAAAGGAGTATAAAAGAAAAAAATAAAAACAACACAACCCAACAGTTCCACGCCCTAAGGATGGGAGGGGCCGCGCTAAAGACGGGGAGGGGAAAATGGGGGGAAACCGGGGAAAATCGGGAAATTGGAGGCGGGGCGATTTTCCCAACCTCACATTTCGAGCTCGCCGCGCGCGAAGTGGGAGGGGGAAAAGGGGGGAAAAGAGCTCGCCGCGCGCGAAGTGGGAGGGGAAAATGGGAGAAAAACCAGGAAATTGGAGGCGGGGCGATTTTCCCAACCTCACATTTCGAGCTCCGCCGCGCACATGTGGGAGGGGAAAACAGGGGAAAATGGGGGAAAATCGGGGAAAACCGGGGAAAATCGGGCACTTGGAGGCGGGGCGATTTTTCCAACCTTACACTTTGAGCTCGCCGCGCACGATATGGGAGGGGAAAACAGGGGAAAATCGGGGAAAACCGGGGAAAATCGGGCAATTGGAGGCGGGGCGATTTTTCCAACCTTACATTTTGAGCTCGCCGCGCACGATGTGGGAGAGGAAAACCGGGGAAAATCGGGAAAAATCGGGGAAAATCGGGCACTTGGAGGCGGGGCGATGTTCCCAACCTCACATTTCGAGCTCGCCGCGCGTGATGTGGGAGGGGAAAATGGGGAAAAACCAGGAAATTGGAGGCGGGGC
>NW_008237756.1:18135-18885 GCF_000691975.1 Corvus brachyrhynchos
GATTTTCCCAACCTCACATTTCGAGCTCGCCACACGCGATGTGGGAGGGGAAAATGGGGAAAAACCAGGAAATTGGAGGCGGGGCGATTTTCCCAACCTCACATTTCGAGCTCGCCACACGCGATGTGGGAGGGGAAAATGGGGAAAAACCAGGAAATTGGAGGCGGGGCGATTTTCCCAACCTCACATTTCGAGCTCGCCACACGCGATGTGGGAGGGGAAAATGGGGAAAAACCAGGAAATTGGAGGCGGGGCGATTTTCCCAACCTCACATTTCGAGCTCGCCGCGCACGATGTGGGAGGGGAAAACAGGGGAAAATGGGGGAAAATCGGGGAAAACCGGGGAAAATCGGGCACTTGGAGGCGGGGCGATTTTTCCAACCTTACACTTTGAGCTCGCCGCGCACGATATGGGAGGGGAAAACAGGGGAAAATCGGGGAAAACCGGGGAAAATCGGGCAATTGGAGGCGGGGCGATTTTTCCAACCTTACATTTTGAGCTCGCCGCGCACGATGTGGGAGAGGAAAACCGGGGAAAATCGGGAAAAATCGGGGAAAATCGGGCACTTGGAGGCGGGGCGATTTTCCCAACCTCACATTTCGAGCTCGCCGCGCGTGATGTGGGAGGGGAAAATGGGGAAAAACCAGGAAATTGGAGGCGGGGCGATTTTCCCAACCTCACATTTCGAGCTCGCCACACGCGATGTGGGAGGGGAAAATGGGGAAAAACCAGGAAATTGGAGGCGGGGC
>NW_008237756.1:21131-26159 GCF_000691975.1 Corvus brachyrhynchos
GATTTTCCCAACCTCACATTTCGAGGTCGCCGCGCGTGATGTGGGAGGGGAAAATGGGGAAAAACCAGGAAATTGGAGGCGGGGCGATTTCCCCAACCTCACATTTCGAGGTCGCCGCGCGTGATGTGGGAGGGGAAAATGGGGAAAAACCAGGAAATTGGAGGCGGGGCGATTTTCCCAACCTCACATTTCGAGCTCGCCACACGCGATGTGGGAGGGGAAAATGGGGAAAAACCAGGAAATTGGAGGCGGGGCGATTTTCCCAACCTCACATTTCGAGCTCGCCGCGCGCGATGTGAGAGGGGAAAACCGGGGAATTTGAGGAGGGGATTTTCCAACCTCAGATTTTGTGCTCGCCGCGCACGATGTGGGAGGAGAACTCGTACCGGTCCTGGCTGCGGTCAGGTTTGGAGTTCCACAATCCCCCAGAGCACCCCAAAATCAGAGACAGGGGTTGGGGTGGGCAGGTTTGGAGTTCCACAATCCCCCAGAGCACCCCAAAATCAGAGACAGGGGTTGGGGTGGGCAGGTTTGGAGTTCCACAATCCCCCAGAGCACCCCAAAATCAGAGACAGGGGTTGGGGTGGGCAGGTTTGGAGTTCCACAATCCCCCAGAGCACCCCAAAATCAGAGACAGGGGTTGGGGTGGGCAGGTTTGGAGTTCCACAATCCCCCAGAGCACCCCAAAATCAGAGACAGGGGTTGGGGTGGGCAGGTTTGGAGTTCCACAATCCCCCAGAGCACCCCAAAATCAGAGACAGGGGTTGGGGTGGGCAGGTTTGGAGTTCCACAATCCCCCAGAGCACCCCAAAATCAGAGACAGGGGTTGGGGTGGGCAGGTTTGGAGTTCCACAATCCCCCAGAGCACCCCAAAATCAGAGACAGGGGTTGGGGTGGGCAGGTTTGGAGTTCCACAATCCCCCAGAGCACCCCAAAATCAGAGACAGGGGTTGGGGTGGGCAGGTTTGGAGTTCCACAATCCCCCAGAGCACCCCAAAATCAGAGACAGGGGTTGGGGTGGGCAGGTTTGGAGTTCCACAATCCCCCAGAGCACCCCAAAATCAGAGACAGGGGTTGGGGTGGGCAGGTTTGGAGTTCCACAATCCCCCAGAGCACCCCAAAATCAGAGACAGGGGTTGGGGTGGGCAGGTTTGGAGTTCCACAATCCCCCAGAGCACCCCAAAATCAGAGACAGGGGTTGGGGTGGGCAGGTTTGGAGTTCCACAATCCCCCAGAGCACCCCAAAATCAGAGACAGGGGTTGGGGTGGGCAGGTTTGGAGTTCCACAATCCCCCAGAGCACCCCAAAATCAGAGACAGGGGTTGGGGTGGGCAGGTTTGGAGTTCCACAATCCCCCAGAGCACCCCAAAATCAGAGACAGGGGTTGGGGTGGGCAGGTTTGGAGTTCCACAATCCCCCAGAGCACCCCAAAATCAGAGACAGGGGTTGGGGTGGGCAGGTTTGGAGTTCCACAATCCCCCAGAGCACCCCAAAATCAGAGACAGGGGTTGGGGTGGGCAGGTTTGGAGTTCCACAATCCCCCAGAGCACCCCAAAATCAGAGACAGGGGTTGGGGTGGGCAGGTTTGGAGTTCCACAATCCCCCAGAGCACCCCAAAATCAGAGACAGGGGTTGGGGTGGGCAGGTTTGGAGTTCCACAATCCCCCAGAGCACCCCAAAATCAGAGACAGGGGTTGGGGTGGGCAGGTTTGGAGTTCCACAATCCCCCAGAGCACCCCAAAATCAGAGACAGGGGTTGGGGTGGGCAGGTTTGGGGTTCCACAATCCCCCAGAGCACCCCAAAATCAGAGACAGGGGTTGGGGTGGGCAGGTTTGGGGTTGGGGTCGGGATCAGGACTATGAGGAGACCCCAAATCCAGTGGGGGAGGGATTTGGGAATGATCCTGGAATGATCCTGAGGGGGGGTCCCCGTGTCCCATTCCAGGAATTCCTTGGATTAAGTTTGGGATTTAGCAGCTCCCCCCAGGCTGGGGGGTCCTAAGGGGGTTCGGCCCCAAATTTTGGGTTCATTTTTCCTGGGAATGGGGCCGGGAGCTGGGGAAAAGTCTCCAAAATTCCAGTGGGATTTTTTTTTTTTTTTTGAGGGGGGAGGTAAAAACCCCAAAATTATCAAAATACAACCCAAAAGGTTCATAAATAACAGGGGGAGGGGAGAGAAGTGGGGGGAATGGCCCAAAAATTCCAGGAATATCCAATATTTGAGGGGGGAATTTTTTATTGATAGGGTTGTGGTTTTTTTTTAATTTGAGGGTTTTTTTTAAGTTGTGGGATTTTTTTCTACTTTGAGGAGATTTTTTAAAAATTTGATGAGGATTTTTTAAGTTTCAGGACTTTTAAAAAGTTGAACTTGTTTTTTGTAATTTAAGGGTGGTTTTTTTTTAATTCGAGGGGAGAATTATTTGAGGTTTTTTTCATTTGAGGGTGTTTTTCTTTTTATTTTAAGGGTTTTTTTTTTACTTTGAGAGTTTCTTCTTTCTATGAGGGGAGATTTTTTTAATATGAGGGCGTTTTGTTAATTTGAGGAGGTTTTTTGTTAATTTGAGTGGTTTCATGTTCATTTAAGGGAGTATTTTTTAACATGAAGGGGGATTTTTTTTAATTGGAGGGCTTTTTGTTAATTTGAGCGGGTTTTTGTTCATTTGAGGGGGGATTGTTTCAATTTAAGGAGGTTTTTTTTAAATTTGAGGGGTTATTTTTCATTTTGAGGGGAGAAGTTTTTAATTTGAGGGGGACCTTCTAAATGCGAGGGGTTTTTTGTTCATTTGAGGAGTTTTTTGTTCATTTGAGGAGCGTTTTTTTAAATTCGAGAGGGTTTTTTAAAATTTGAGCATTTTTTTAAATTTAAGGTGGTTTTCCTCTAATTCAGGGGGAGAATTTTTTAATTTGAGGGGGATCTTTTTAATTTAAGGGGTTTTTAAAAAATTATTTAAGGTTTTTTCTTAATTTGAGGCCCACTTTGAGGCCTTGGTGTGGGGTTTGAGTGTTTTTGTGTTAATTTGTGGGGTTTTTTTGATTTAATGTGGGTTTTTTTCAGTGTGAGGGGAGATTTTTTAAATTTAAGGGTTTTTTAAAATGAGTTCCTTTTCTTTTAATTTCAGGTTTGGTTTTCATTAATTTTGAGCAGGTTTTATGTTAATTTGAGGGGTTTTTTATTAATTTGAGGGTTTCTTTGTTAATTTGTGGGGTTAATTTGAGGAATTGTTTAATGTGAGGGGAGATTTTTTAAATTTAAAGGTTTTTTAAAATGAGTTGCTTTTCTTTTAATATCAGGGGTTTTAAAATTAATTTTGAGCAGTTTTTTTTGTTAATTTGAGGGCTTTTTTGATTTAATGTGGGGTTTTTTCAATGTGAGGGGAGATTTTTTAAATTTAAGAGTTTTTTTAAATGAGTTCCTTTTCTTTTAATTTCAGGTTTGGTTTTCATTAATTTTGAGCAGGTTTTATGTTAATTTGAGGGGTTTTTTATTAATTTGAGGGTTTCTTTGTTAATTTGTGGGGTTAATTTGAGGAATTGTTTAATGTGAGGGGAGATTTTTTAAATTTAAAGGTTTTTTAAAATGAGTTCCTTTTCTTTTAATTTCAAGTTTGTTTTTTATTAATTTGAGTGGGGTTTTGTTAATTTGTGGGATTTTTTAAAATTTAATGTGGGGTATTTCAGCGTGAGGGGAGATTTTTTAAATTTAAAGATTTTTTTAAATGAGTTCCTTTTCTTTTAAGTTCAGGTTTGTTTTTTATTAATTTTGAGCAGGTTTTTTGTTAATTTGAGGGCGTTTTTTGATTTAATGTGGGTTTTTTTCAATGTGAGGGGAGATTTTTTTAATTTAAAGCTCTATTTAAATGAGTTCCTTTTCTTTTAATTTCAGGTTTGTTTTTTATTAATTTTGATTTCAGGTTTTTTGTTAATTTGAGGGGGTTTTTATTAATTTGAGGGGTTTTTTTGTTAATTTGTGGGGTTAATTTGAGGGATTGTTTAATGTGAGGGGAGATTTTTTAACTTTAAAGGGTTTTTTTAATGAGTTGCTTTTCTTTTAATATCAGGGGTTTTAAAATTAATTTTGAGCAGGTTTTATGTTAATTTGAGGGGTTTTTAGTTAATTTGAGGCCACTTTGAGGCCTTTGTGTGGGGATTCCCCTTCCGGCACCGCTCCCGGCCCCCCCCAAACCCCACAAATCCCTGAGGCCGCTCCTCATCTCCCTGAGGATTTTTCCATCTTTTCCCTGGAAAACCCCAGCCCCTCACGCACGAATTTCTGTGGCGTGGAGCGTTTCCTCTTGGGTTTTTGTTAATTTGACTGGAGGGGTTTAATTTGAGGGGTTTTTTGTTAATTTGTGGGGTTTCTTAAATTTAATGTGGGGTATTTCAGCGTGAGGGGAGATTTTTTGAATTTAAAGGTTTTTTAAAATGAGTTCCTTTTCTTTTAATTTCAGGTTTGGTTTTCAATAATTTTGAGCAGGTTTTTAGTTAATTTGAGGGTTTTTTTGCTGATTTGTGGGGTTAATTTGAGGGATTGTTTAATGTGAGGGGAGACTTTTTAAATTTAGGGGGGTTTTTTTAATGAGTTGCTTTTCTTTTAATATCAGGGGTTTTAAATTAATTTTCAGCAGGTTTTTTGTTAATTTGAGGGGGTTTTTAGTTAATTTGAGGCCACTTTGAGGCCTTTGTGTGGGGATTCCCCTTCCGACGCCGCTCCCGGCCCCGCTCCCCCTCCCCCCTCCCTCCCTCGCCAAACCATTCCTGATTCATCTCCCGAGCGGATTTTTCCATCTTTTCCCTGGAAAACCCCATCCCCTTACCCACGAATTTCTGCGGCGTGGAGCGTTTCCTCTTGGTGAAGCTGCCGGCCAGGCGCTCGATGAAGGTGGGGCGCTCGGGGTGCAGCAGCGCCTCAGGCACCATGTCCAGCTCCCGGATTTCCTCTCCTGGAATACAAACAAAGAAATCCCGGGATGAGCGGGCGGGACGGGAGCTCCGGGATGGGAGGGCCCCTGGGAACAGCGTACGCGCGCA
>NW_008237756.1:27255-29367 GCF_000691975.1 Corvus brachyrhynchos
CTGAGCCTGGGAATGGCCACTGATGCTGAAAACCCCAATTGGGAATGGCCCCTGAGCCCGAGAATTCCGACTGGGAATGGCCCCTGATGCTGAAAATCCCAATCGGGAATGGCCCCTGATGCTGAAAATCCCAATCAGGAATGGTCCCTGAGCCTGGGAATGGCCCCTGATGCTGAAAATCCCAATTGGGAATGGCCCCTGAGCCTGGGAATGGCCCCTGATGCTGAAAATCCCAATCAGGAATGGCCCCTGAGCCTGGGAATGGCCCCTGATGCTGAAAATCCCAATCGGGAATGGCCCCTGATGCTGAAAATCCCAATCAGGAATGGTCCCTGAGCCTGGGAATGGCCCCTGATGCTGAAAATCCCAACTGGGAATGGCCCCTGAGCCTGGGAATGGCCCCTGATCCTGAAAATCCCAATTGGGAATGGCCCCTGAGCCTGGGAATGGCCCCTGATGCTGAAAATCCCAATCAGGAATGGCCCCTGAGCCTGGGAATGGCCCCTGATGCTGAAAATCCCAATCGGGAATGGCCCCTGAGCCCGGGAACACCAGTCAGGAATGTTCCCTGCTCCCGAAAATCCCGCTCTGGAATGGCCCCTGCATCCCAGAATCCCAGCCGGGAATGTCCCCTGATCCTGGCAATCCAAATCAGGAATGTTCCCTGATCCTAAAATTCCCCCTCTGGCATGTTCCCTGTTCCTGGGAATCCCACTCTGCAATGTCCCTGCTCCCGAAAATCCCGGTGCTTCCGGGGGGACCGCGCTAAGGAGATGGGAATGCGCCGATTTTGGCTTTTTCCCGGGAAAATTCCGCCTCCCTGCAGCTCCCGAGCCAGCATTCCGACACCAGGGAATGGCAGCTCATGGAAAAGGCTCCTGGAAATTCTGGGAATGGGCGTTTGGAGTCAGGGATTTGGGATCTGGGTGGTGGCATCGACTCACGGCACCGGGAGCACGTTCCCAACACTTCCCAGCCCTTTTTCCATGGAAAAGCATCACAATCCCTCACTCCCCACCCTTTCCCATGGATTTGGGATCACAATTCCCTCATTCCCCACCCTTTTTCCATGAAAATGGGTCACAATCTCCTCACTTCCCAACCCTTTTCCACGGAAAAACATCACGATCCCACAACTCCCAGCCCTTTTTCCATGGAAAAATGTCACAATCCCTCACTCCCCACCCTTTCCCATGGATTTGGGATCACAATCCCTTCACTCCCAGCCCCTTTTCCATGGAAAAGGGTCACGATTCCCTCTCCCCCCACTCTTTATCCATGGAAAAGGATCAGGATCCCCTCTTTCCCCTCCTTTTCCCACGGATTTGGGATCACAATCCCCTATGGATTTGGGATCACACTCCCCTCACTTTCCAGCCCCCTTTTCCATGGATTTGGGATCACACTCCCCTCACTTTCCAGCCCCCTTTTCCATGGATTTGGGATCACAATCCCCTCTTTTCCCACCCTTTTCCCATGGATTTGGGATCACAATCCCCTCACTCCCAACCCTTTTTCCATGGAAAACGATCACAATCTGTCACTCCCAACCCCTTTCCCACGGAAAAGCATCCTGATCCCACAGTTCCCAGCCCTTTTCCCATGGATTTGGGATCACAATCCCCTCTTTTCCCACCCTTTTTCCATGGAAAAGCATCACAATCCCCCTATGGAAAAGGATCACGCTCCCCTCACTTTCCAGCCCCCTTTTCCATGGATTTGGGATCACAATCCCTCCCTCACTCCCAACCCTTTTCCCATGGAAAACAATCCCGATCCCACAGCTCCCAGCTCCTCTGCCACGGATTTGGGATCACAATCCCCTCGCTTCCCACTCTTTCTCCATGGAAAACAATCACAATCCCACAGCTCCCAGCCCTTTTTCCATGGATTTGGGATCACAATCCCCCTATGGAAAAGGATCACGCTCCCCTCACTTTCCAGCCCCTTTCTCCATGGATTTGGGATCACAATCCCCTCTTTTCCCACCCTTTTTCCATGGAAAACGATCCCGATCCTGTCACTCCCAACCCTTTTCCCATGGAAAAGCATCCTGATCCCACAGCTCCCAGCCCTTTTCCCATGGATTTGGGATCACAATCCCTCACTCCC
>NW_008237756.1:29380-29882 GCF_000691975.1 Corvus brachyrhynchos
CTCTTTCCCCACCCTTTTCCCATGGAAAACGATCCCGATCCCACAACTCCCAGCCCTTTTCCCATGGATTTGGGATCACGATCCCCTGTTTTCCCACCCTTTTTCCATGGAAAAGCATCACAATCCCTCACTCCCCACCCTTTCCCATGGATTTGGGATCACAATTCCCTCATTCCCCACCCTTTTTCCATGAAAATGGGTCACAATCTCCTCACTTCCCAACCCTTTTCCACGGAAAAACATCACGATCCCACAACTCCCAGCCCTTTTTCCATGGAAAAATGTCACAATCCCTCACTCCCCACCCTTTCCCATGGATTTGGGATCACAATTCCCTCATTCCCCACCCTTTTTCCATGAAAATGGGTCACAATCTCCTCACTTCCCAACCCTTTTCCACGGAAAAACATCACGATCCCACAACTCCCAGCCCTTTTTCCATGGAAAAATGTCACAATCCCTCACTCCCCACCCTTTCCCATGGATTTGGGATCACAATCCC
>NW_008237756.1:32380-33664 GCF_000691975.1 Corvus brachyrhynchos
AATTGGGGAATGGAGGAGGAAAAAGTGGGAGGGATTTGGGAATGGGGGAGAAAATCAACAGGAATTGGGGAATGGGGGAGGAAATCGAGAGGAATTGGGGAATGGAGGGAAAAAAAGGAAGGAATTGGGAAAATGGAGGAGAAATTGGGGAATGGGGGAGGAAAAAGTGGGAAGGATTGGGAAATGTGGGAGAAAATCAACAAAAATTAGGGGATGTGGGAGGAAAAAGTGGGAGGGATTGGGGAATGGGGGAGAAATTGGGGAATGGAGGAGGAAAAAGTGGGAGGAATTTGGGGATGGGGAGGAAAAATGGAAGAGATTGGGGAATGGGGGAGAAAACTGACAGGAATTGGGGAATGGGAGGGAAAAAAATGGAAGGGATTTGGGAATGGAGGAGAAATTGGGGAATGGAGGAGGAAAAAGTGGGAGGGATTTGGGAATGGGGGAGAAAATCAACAGGAATTGGGAATGGGAGGGAAAAATGGAAGGAATTGGGGAGAAATTGGGGAATGGAGGAGGAAAAAGTGGGAGGGATTGGGAAGTGGGGAGGAAAAATGGAAGGGGTTGGGAAAATGGAGGAGAAATTGGGGAATGGGGGAGAAAATTGACAGGAATTAGGGAATGGGAGGGAAAAAATGGAAGGAATTTGGGAATGGGGAAGAAATTGAGGAATGGAGGAGGAAAAAGTGGGAGAGATTGGGGAATGGGGGAGGAAATCAACAGGAATTGGGGAATGGAGGGAAAAAAATGGAAGGGATTGGGAAAATGGAGGAGAAATTGGGGAATGGAGGAGGAAATCAACAGGAATTGGGGAATGGAGGGAAAAAAATGGAAGGGATTGGGAAAATGCAGGAATTGGGGGATGGAGGAGGAAAAAGTGGGAGGGATTTGGGGATGGGCTGGGAAAAGGAACAGGGACTGCGGGGTGGGACGGCATCGATGGGATGGGACTGGAACAGGGACGGGACGGGATCCATGGGACGGGACGGGATTTTTCCATGGGGTCCAGCCTGGATTTCTCCCCAATTTTTATTTCTCCTCCATTTCCCACAGAGCTCCACCCTTTGGAAAAACTGGGAATTCTCCCAGAGCTTGTCCTGAACCATTCCCCGACCTCGGAGCCGCTTCCCCAAACCCCAAACCCGGCTGTTATCCCCCTTTTCCCCCCCCATTCCCACCCCCAACCCGGCCGTTATCCCCCTTTTCCCCCTTTTCCCACCCCAAACCCGGCCGTTTTCCCCCTTTTCCCTCTTTTCCCATCCCAAACCCAGCCGTTCTCCGCCT
>NW_008237756.1:37668-38475 GCF_000691975.1 Corvus brachyrhynchos
GAGAGGAAGAAGGGGATGAGAGGGGGGAAAAATGGGATGAGAGGGTGGGAAAATGGGAGGAAAGGGGGGGAAAATGGGAGGAGAGGGGGAAAAATGGGAGGAGAGGGGGAAAAATGGGAGGAAAGGGGGGAAAAATGGGATGAGAGAGTGGGAAAATGGGATGAGAGTGGAAAAACGGGATGAAAAGGTGGAAAAATGGGAGGAGGGGGGAAAATGGGATGAGGAGAGGGTGGAAAAATGGGATGAGAGGGGGGGAAAATGGGAGGGGGGAAAAGTGGGAGGAGAGGGTGGAAAAACGGAATGAAAGTGTGGAAAAACGGGATGAGGGGGGGAAAAATGGGAGGAGAGAGTGGGAAAATGGGATGAAAAGGTGGAAAAATGGGAGGAGAGGGGGAAAATGGGATGAGAGAGCGCGGGGAGGGGCGGGATGAGCCCGGGAATTCCCTCCCTTTCCCGGCTGCCGGCTGGGGGTGGGATGTGCCAATCCCTGAGCGCCATTCCCGACCTTTCCCAACCATTCCCGACCATTCCCGACCTTTCCCAACCATTCCCGACCATTCCCGACCTTTCCCAACCATTCCCGGCCGTTCCCAGGAGCTCTGGAATGCCGCAAATCCAGCGCTGCCCGGGGGAAAGGGAGGAGGAGGAAATTCCCCAGGGGGAAAAAAAAAAACTGCGGGAAAAAATTCCCAGGAAAAAAAAAAAAAAAAGGGGGAAAAAAAAAAAGGAGAAACTTATACGGTAACGATTTTTTAAAATCAATTTCCCATCTTTTTTTTTTTTTTTTTTTTCTGCTGAAGGAGAAAA
>NW_008237756.1:39035-39575 GCF_000691975.1 Corvus brachyrhynchos
CCCGGGGGAAAAAAATCCCTGGGAAAAAAAAAACTCCAGGAAAAAAAACTCCGGGAAAAAAAACGGGAAAAAACTCTGGGAAAAAAAAACTCGGGAAAAAAAACTCCGGGGAAAAAAAATTCCCTGGGGAAAAAAAAACCCGGGGAAAAAAAGTCTGGGGAAAAAAAAAAACGGGAAAAAAAAAAACTCCAGGGAAAAAAACCGGGAAAAAAATCTCCGGGAAAAAAAACCTCCGGGATAAAACCCTGGGAAAAAACTCCGGGAAAAAAAAATTCCGGGAAAAAGCCCCGGGAAAAGCCTCCCTGTCCCATTCCCAAGGAATTCCTGCTCCCGATCCCGCTCCTCTGCCCCCTCCCGGCATCCCCGGGCTCGTCCCCTCCCTGTTCCCGAGGGAAAAGCGCCGGGAAAACGCCGGGAAAGCGCCGGGATAAGGCCGGGATAACACCGGGATAGCGCCGGGATAACGCCGGGATCACACCGGGGTAACACCGGGAAAAGCACCGGGATAGCGCCGGGAAAGCACCGGGATCACACCGGGAC
>NW_008237756.1:39707-44258 GCF_000691975.1 Corvus brachyrhynchos
CGGAACACAGCGGGAAAACGCCGGGAAAAGCACCGGGAAAACGCCGGGATCACACCGGGAAAATGCCGGGATAACGCCGGAATCACACCAGGAAAACGCCGGGAAAAGCACTGGGATAGCGCCGGGAAAGCGCCGGGATCACACCGGGAAAAGCACCGGGAAAACGCCGGGAAAGCGCCGGGATAAGGCTGGGATCACACCGGGGTAACACCGGGAAAAGCACCGGGAAAACGCCGGGATAACACCGGGAAAACGCCGGGAAAAGCACCGGGATAACGCCGGGAAAAGCACCGGAATCACACCGGGAAAACGCCGGGAAAGCGCCGGGATCACACCGGGAAAAGCACCGGGAAAACGCCGGGAGAACACCGGGAAAACGCCGGGAAAGCGCCGGGATCACGCTGGGATAAGGCCGGGAAAACGCTGGGATAACTCTGGGAAAAGCACCGGGAAAACGCCGGGATAAGGCTGGGAAAAGCACCGGGGTAACACCGGGAAAGCACCGGGATAACGCCAGGAAAACGCTGGGATAACACCGGGACCACACCGGGAAAACACCGGGAAAGCACCGGGATAACGCCAGGAAAACGCTGGGATAACACCGGGACCACACCGGGAAAACACCGGGAAAGCACCGGGATAACGCCAGGAAAACGCTGGGATAACGCCGGGACCACACCGGGATCACACCGGGAAAACACCGGGATAGCACCGGGAAAACGCCGGGAAAACACCGGGATAACACCGGGATAGCGCTGGGAAAAGGCCGGGAAAAGGCCGGGATAACACCGGGATCACACCGGATAATTCCGGGATCACTCCGGGATAACACCGGGAAAAAGCCGGGAAAAGCACCGGGATCACACCGGGATAACGCCCGGAGGAATTTTGGGAATGTTGGGAGGAGGTCCCGGAGAGGGAATTTTGGGAAATTTGGGAATATTCTGGGAATTCTGGGAATATTTTAGGAATGTTGGGAATATTCTGGGAATTCTGGGAATTTTGGGAATTCTGGGAATTCTGGGAATGTTGGGAATGGTGGGAGGAGGTCCCGGAGAGGGAATTTTGGGAAATTTGGGAATATTCTGGGAATTTGGGGAATATTCTGGGAATTTTGGGAATTTTGGGAATATTCTGGGAATTTTGGGAATTCTGAGAATTTTGGGAATGTCGGGAGGAGGTCCCAGAAAGGGAATTTTGGGAATTCTGGGAATATTCTGGGAATATTCTGGGAATTTTGGGAATATTCTGGGAATTTTGGGAATACTGTGGGAATTCTGAGAATATTCTGGGAATTTTGGGAATATTGTGGGAATTCTGAGAATATTCTGGGAATATTCTGGGAAATTTGGGAATTTTCTGCGAATTTTGGGAATATTCTGGGAATATTCTGGGAATTTTGGGAATTTTCTAGGAATTTTGGGAATTCTGGGAATGTTGGGAATGTTGGGAGGAGGTCCCAGAGAGGGTCGGGAATGGCGGGAGGAGGTCCCAGAGAGAGAATTTTGGGAATTTTGGGAATATTCTGGGAATATTCTGGGAATTTTGGGAATTTTGGAAATTTTCTGGGAATTTTGGGAATACTCTGGGAATTTTGAGAATATTCTGGGAATATTCTGGGAATTTTCTGGGAATTCTGGGAATTTGGGGAATTTTCTGGGAATTTTGAGAATACTCTGGGAATTTTGGGAAAGTTCTGTGAATTCTCGGATTTCTTGGAATTCTGGGAATATTCTGGGAATTTTGGGAATACTGTGGGAATTCTGAGAATATTCTGGGAATATTCTGGGAATATTCTGTGAATTTTGGGAATATTCTGGGAATTTTGGGAATACTGTGGGAATTCTGAGAATATTCTGGGAATATTCTGGGAATATTCTGTGAATTTTGGGAATATTCTGGGAATTTTGGGAATACTGTGGGAATTCTGAGAATATTCTGGGAATATTCTGGGAATATTCTGTGAATTTTGGGAATATTCTGGGAATTTTGGGAATACTGTGGGAATTCTGAGAATATTCTGGGAATATTCTGGGAATATTCTGTGAATTTTGGGAATATTCTGGGAATTTTGGGAATACTGTGGGAATTCTGAGAATATTCTGGGAATATTCTGGGAATATTCTGTGAATTTTGGGAATATTCTGGGAATTTTGGGAATACTGTGGGAATTCTGAGAATATTCTGGGAATATTCTGGGAATATTCTGTGAATTTTGGGAATATTCTGGGAATTTTGGGAATACTGTGGGAATTCTGAGAATATTCTGGGAATATTCTGGGAATATTCTGTGAATTTTGGGAATATTCTGGGAATTTTGGGAATACTGTGGGAATTCTGAGAATATTCTGGGAATATTCTGGGAATATTCTGTGAATTTTGGGAATATTCTGGGAATTTTGGGAATACTGTGGGAATTCTGAGAATATTCTGGGAATATTCTGGGAATATTCTGTGAATTTTGGGAATATTCTGGGAATTTTGGGAATACTGTGGGAATTCTGAGAATATTCTGGGAATATTCTGGGAATATTCTGTGAATTTTGGGAATATTCTGGGAATTTTGGGAATACTGTGGGAATTCTGAGAATATTCTGGGAATATTCTGGGAATATTCTGTGAATTTTGGGAATATTCTGGGAATTTTGGGAATACTGTGGGAATTCTGAGAATATTCTGGGAATATTCTGGGAATATTCTGTGAATTTTGGGAATATTCTGGGAATTTTGGGAATACTGTGGGAATTCTGAGAATATTCTGGGAATATTCTGGGAATATTCTGTGAATTTTGGGAATATTCTGGGAATCAGGGAGCTGGGAATTCGGGAATGGGGGGAGAGAAACTGGGAATCAGAGAGCCGGGAATTTGGGAATGGGGGTCTGGGAATTCGGGATCCGGGAATTCGGGAATGGGGGGAGGGAATGGGAAACTGGGAATGGGGGAGCTGGGAATTTGGGAATGGGGGATCCGGGAATCAGGAATTTGGGAATGGGAAATGGGAAACTGGGAATGGGGGAGCTGGGAATTTGGGAATGGGGGAAGGGAATGGGGGATCCGGGAATCAGGAATTCGGGAATGGGGGAACGGAAACTGGGAATGGGGGATCCGGGAATTCGGGAATTGAGGAAGGGAATGAGGGATCCGGGGATCCTGGAATTGGGAATTTGGGAATCAGGGATTCGGGAATTCGGGAATGGGGGAAGGGATTTAGGGATCCGGGAATCAGGGAAGGGAAATTGGGAATCAGGGAAGGATTCAGGGATTCGGGAATTTGGGAAACTGGGAAGGGATTTGGGAATCAGGGATTGGGGAAAGGGGGAAGGGAATGAGGAATTCGGGAATGGGGGAAGGGAAACTGGGAAGGATTCAGGGATTTGGGAAAGGGAATCAGGGAAGGGAAATTGGGAATCAGGGATTCGGGATTCAGGGATTCGGGGATTCAGGATTCAGGGAAGGATTCAGGGAATTCAGGGATTCAGGATTCAGGGATTCGGGATTCAGGGAAGGATTCAGGGATTTGGGAAAGGGAATCAGGGAAGGGATTCAGGGATTCAGGATTCAGGGAATTCAGGGATTCAGGGAAGGATTCAGGGGATTCAGGGAATTCAGGGATTCGGAATTCAGGGATTCGGGGAAGGATTCAGGGATTCAGGGATTCGGGAATCAGGGAAGGATTCAGGGAATTCAGGAATTCAGGATTCAGGGAAGGATTCAGGGAATTCAGGGATTCGGGATTCAGGGATTCAGGGAAGGATTCAGGGATTTGGGGAAGGATTCAGGATTCAGGGAAGGATTCAGGGAATTCAGGGATTCGGGATTCAGGGAATTCAGGGATTCAGGGAAGGATTCAGGGATTCGGGATTTGGGATTCAGGGAAGGATTCAGGGATTTGGGAAAGGGAATCAGGGAAGGGATTCAGGGATTCGGGATTCAGGGAATTCAGGGATTCAGGGATTCGGGAATCAGGGCCGGAATTCAGGGCATCGATTCCTCCTCCCGCGGCTTTTCCCACCTCCCGCAAATCCCTGGAATTCCGCTCCGGGCTCCTCCCCCCGTCCCCGAGCGCTCCCGGGCAATTCCAGCGGAATTCCCGGCGGGAGCGGCTCCTCCTTTTATCGGCGTTTCCCCCTCTCGCCCTCATTCCCGCAGGGAACGCTTTGGGGCTTTTCCCGGAGTTTTTCCTCCCTCTGGAATCTCGGCCGGAGGCGGCTCCGTAATTCCCGGGAATTCGGGAGGGATCAGAGCGCTGGGAAAGGGGGGGGAAAGGCGGGATCGGGCCGCATTCCAGAGGGATTATCCCGCATTCCAGCGGCTTCTCCCGCATTCCAGCGGATTCCAGGAGGGGGAAAGGCCGCCTCACCCTCTGGAATGGCAAGATTCCGGAGCTGCCAGGTAATTCCCGGCGGGAATGTGGGGTCAGGAATGAGGGAGCAGAGGGAATTGGGAGCGAATTCCCAGGGAATTCCCAGAGAATTCCCGGTGTTTTCCCACATTCCATCGGATTTTCCCACATTCCATCGGATTCCCGGCAGTCTCACCCTCTGGAATG
>NW_008237756.1:45078-47947 GCF_000691975.1 Corvus brachyrhynchos
AGGAATGGGGATTGGGATCGGGAATGGAGATGGGAATGGGAATGAGATTGGGAATGGGAGCAGGGAATGGGAAGGGGGATTGGGATTGGGAATGGGATCGGGAATGGGAGCAGGAAATGGGAAGGGGGAATGGGATTGGGGAATGGGATTGGAGATGGGAGCGGGAATGGGAATGGGAGCAGGAAATAGGAATGGGAGCAGGAAATGGGGATGGGAATGGGATCGGGAATGGGAATCGGGATTGGGAATGGGAGCAGGGAATGGGAGCAGGGAATGGGAAGGGGGATTGGGATTGGGAATGGGATCGGGAATGGGAATGGGAGCAGGAAATAGGAATGGGAGCAGGAAATGGGAAGGGGGAATGGGATTGGGGAATGGGATTGGAGATGGGAGCGGGAATGGGAATGGGAGCAGGAAATAGGAATGGGAGCAGGAAATGGGAAGGGGGAATGGGATTGGGGAATGGGATTGGAGATGGGAGCGGGAATGGGAATGGGAGCAGGAAATAGGAATGGGAGCAGGAAATGGGAAGGGGGAATGGGATTGGGGAATGGGATTGGAGATGGGAGCGGGAATGGGAATGGGAGCAGGAAATAGGAATGGGAGCAGGAAATGGGAAGGGGGAATGGGATTGGGGAATGGGATTGGAGATGGGAGCGGGAATGGGAATGGGAGCAGGAAATAGGAATGGGAGCAGGAAATGGGAAGGGGGAATGGGATTGGGGAATGGGATTGGAGATGGGAGCGGGAATGGGAATGGGAGCAGGAAATAGGAATGGGAGCAGGAAATGGGAAGGGGGAATGGGATTGGGGAATGGGATTGGAGATGGGAGCGGGAATGGGAATGGGAGCAGGAAATAGGAATGGGAGCAGGAAATGGGAAGGGGGAATGGGATTGGGGAATGGGATTGGAGATGGGAGCGGGAATGGGAATGGGAGCAGGAAATAGGAATGGGAGCAGGAAATGGGAAGGGGGAATGGGATTGGGGAATGGGATTGGAGATGGGAGCGGGAATGGGAATGGGAGCAGGAAATAGGAATGGGAGCAGGAAATGGGAAGGGGGAATGGGATTGGGGAATGGGATTGGAGATGGGAGCGGGAATGGGAATGGGAGCAGGAAATAGGAATGGGAGCAGGAAATGGGAAGGGGGAATGGGATTGGGGAATGGGATTGGAGATGGGAGCGGGAATGGGAATGGGAGCAGGAAATAGGAATGGGAGCAGGAAATGGGAAGGGGGAATGGGATTGGGGAATGGGATTGGAGATGGGAGCGGGAATGGGAATGGGAGCAGGAAATAGGAATGGGAGCAGGAAATGGGAAGGGGGAATGGGATTGGGGAATGGGATTGGAGATGGGAGCGGGAATGGGAATGGGAGCAGGAAATAGGAATGGGAGCAGGAAATGGGAAGGGGGAATGGGATTGGGGAATGGGATTGGAGATGGGAGCGGGAATGGGAATGGGAGCAGGAAATAGGAATGGGAGCAGGAAATGGGAAGGGGGAATGGGATTGGGGAATGGGATTGGAGATGGGAGCGGGAATGGGAATGGGAGCAGGAAATAGGAATGGGAGCAGGAAATGGGAAGGGGGAATGGGATTGGGGAATGGGATTGGAGATGGGAGCGGGAATGGGAATGGGAGCAGGAAATAGGAATGGGAGCAGGAAATGGGAAGGGGGAATGGGATTGGGGAATGGGATTGGAGATGGGAGCGGGAATGGGAATGGGAGCAGGAAATAGGAATGGGAGCAGGAAATGGGAAGGGGGAATGGGATTGGGGAATGGGATTGGAGATGGGAGCGGGAATGGGAATGGGAGCAGGAAATAGGAATGGGAGCAGGAAATGGGAAGGGGGAATGGGATTGGGGAATGGGATTGGAGATGGGAGCGGGAATGGGAATGGGAGCAGGAAATAGGAATGGGAGCAGGAAATGGGAAGGGGGAATGGGATTGGGGAATGGGATTGGAGATGGGAGCGGGAATGGGAATGGGAGCAGGAAATAGGAATGGGAGCAGGAAATGGGAAGGGGGAATGGGATTGGGGAATGGGATTGGAGATGGGAGCGGGAATGGGAATGGGAGCAGGAAATAGGAATGGGAGCAGGAAATGGGAAGGGGGAATGGGATTGGGGAATGGGATTGGAGATGGGAGCGGGAATGGGAATGGGAGCAGGAAATAGGAATGGGAGCAGGAAATGGGAAGGGGGAATGGGATTGGGGAATGGGATTGGAGATGGGAGCGGGAATGGGAATGGGAGCAGGAAATAGGAATGGGAGCAGGAAATGGGAAGGGGGAATGGGATTGGGGAATGGGATTGGAGATGGGAGCGGGAATGGGAATGGGAGCAGGAAATAGGAATGGGAGCAGGAAATGGGAAGGGGGAATGGGATTGGGGAATGGGATTGGAGATGGGAGCGGGAATGGGAATGGGAGCAGGAAATAGGAATGGGAGCAGGAAATGGGAAGGGGGAATGGGATTGGGGAATGGGATTGGAGATGGGAGCGGGAATGGGAATGGGAGCAGGAAATAGGAATGGGAGCAGGAAATGGGAAGGGGGAATGGGATTGGGGAATGGGATTGGAGATGGGAGCGGGAATGGGAATGGGAGCAGGAAATAGGAATGGGAGCAGGAAATGGGAAGGGGGAATGGGATTGGGGAATGGGATTGGAGATGGGAGCGGGAATGGGAATGGGAGCAGGAAATGGGGATGGGAATGGGATCGGGAATGGGAATGGGAGCAGGGAATGGGAAGGGGGATTGGGATTGGGAATGGGATCGGGAATGGGAGCAGGAAATGGGAAGGGGGAATGGGATTGGGGAATGGGATTGGAGATGGGAGCGGGAATGGGAATGGGAGCAGGAAAT
>NW_008237756.1:47974-48604 GCF_000691975.1 Corvus brachyrhynchos
GGGAATGGGAGCAGGGAATGGGAGCAGGGAATGGGATCGGGAATGGGAAGGGGGATGGGAGCGGGAATGGAGATGGGAATGGGAAGGAGAATGGGATCGGGATTGGGGATGGGAGCAGGGAATGGGAACAGGAGCAGGGAATGGGGATGGGAATGGGGATTGGGATCGGGAAGGGGATTGGGGAATGGGATCGGGAATGGGAGCGGGAATGGGAGCGGGAATGGGGATGGGAGCAGAGAATGGGAGCAGGAAATGGGATCGGGAATGGGAGCAGGGAAAAGGGATGGGAATGGGATTGGGAGCAGGAAATGGGATCAGGACTGGGAGTGGGAATAGGATCAGGGAATGGGATTGGGAATGGGGATGGGATTGGGGGAATGGGGATGGGAGCAGGGAATGGGATCAAAGAGTGGGATCTGTCCTCGGGATCAGAGCCTGGATCAGAAACCGGGATCAGGGATGGGGGTCAGAGCTGGGATCGGGGATCGGGATCGGGGATCGGGATCAGGGATCGGGATCGGGGTCAGGGATGGGGGTCAGAGCCGGGATCAGGGATTGGGATCAGGGATCGGGATCGGGGATCGGGATCAGGGATCGGGATCAGGGATTGGGATCAGGGATCGGGATCGT
>NW_008237756.1:50180-50679 GCF_000691975.1 Corvus brachyrhynchos
GGGGTGGGGGGGCCCGGGGCGGCCCCTCCCACCACGGCCGAGCGGAATTCCGGCTCCAGGGGGGAATCCCCGCGGCCTGCGGGAACAGGGACTGGTCAGACTGGGAACGGGACTGGTCAGACTGGGAATGGGACTGGTCAGACTGGGAATGGGAAGGGTCAAACTGGGACAGGGAATGCCCAAACTGGGAATGGGAAGGGTCAAACTGGGAACGGGACTGGTCAGACTGGGAACGGGACTGGTCAGACTGGGAACGGGAATGCCCAAACTGGGAACTGGATTCCCTCCCACTCCCGATCCCAATCCCCTCCCTGGACTTGGGAATGGCCGGGATTCGATCCCGGGGGGATTCCGGATCCTGAGCCCCCCTCGGATTTGGGAAGGGGCCGGGATTCGCTCCCATTCCCGATCCCGAACCCCATCCCGGCGATCCCAAGGGATCCAAACCCCTCGAATCCCCTCGAATCCCCCCTAATCCCCCCTGGATCCCCCCTGGATT
>NW_008237756.1:52715-53154 GCF_000691975.1 Corvus brachyrhynchos
CCCAAACTCCCCTCCCCGACCCCAAATCCCCCTCCCCAAATCCCAAATCCCCTCCCCAATCCCAAATCCGCCCTCCCCGACCCCAAATTCCCTCCCTGACCCCAAATTCCTGCCCCAATCCCAAATTCCCCCTGATCCCAAATCCCCGACCCCAAACTCCCCCCCAAATCCCCTCCCCAATCCCAAATCCCCCCTCCCCGACCCCAAATTCCCTCCCTGACCCCAAATTCCTGCCCCAATCCCAAATTCCCCCTGATCCCAAATCCCCGACCCCAAACTCCCCTCCCGGATCCCAAATCCCCTCCCCGATCCCAAATCCCAAATCCCCGATCCCAAATCCCCTCCCTGATCCCAAATCCCCCCACCTCGACCCCAAATCCCCCCCGATCCCAAATCCCAAATTCCTCCCCTCGATCCCAAATTCCTGCCCCGCTCCCAC
>NW_008237756.1:54312-57393 GCF_000691975.1 Corvus brachyrhynchos
AAAGGCTGGGGGGTGGCTCAGGCCCTGCCTGGCTATTCCAAGGGTAATTCCAGAGGGGAAAATGCCGAGCCAAGGGAAGGTCAGGGGGGGTCAGGAGTTTCCCAGGGAAATTCCAGGAGCACAGGGAATTCCAGGATCCTGAAATTCCCTTTCCAGGGTCCCTAAATTCCCCCTTCGGAGCTGATCCCACGGCAAATCCAGAGGGGAAAATGCCGATCCAAGGGAAGGTCGGGGGGGGCAGGAGTTTCCCAGCTCTCCCCTGGAGCACAGGGAATTCCAGGATTCCGAAATTCCCTTTCCAGGATTCCTAAATTCCCTCTAAATATCCCAAAATTCCCCTTCAAAAATCCCTAAATTTCCCCTCTGGAGTTGAGCTCGGGGTAAATCCAGAGGGGAAAATCCCGATCCAAGGGAAGTTCAGGGGGGGCAGGAGTTTCCCAGCTCTTCCCTGGAGCACAGGGAATTCCAGGATCCCGAAATTCCCTCTAAATATCCCAAAATTCCCCTTCAAAAATCCCTAAATTCCTCCTCTGGAGCTGATCCCACAGCAAATCCAGAGGGGAAAATCCCGATCCAAGAGAATTTCAGGGGGGATCAGGAGTTTCCCAGCTCTTCCCTGGAGCACAGGGAATTCCAGGGTCCCGAAATTCCCTTTCCAGGATCCCTAAATCCCCCTGCAGAATTCCTAAATCCCCCTCAGGAGCCGGATCTGTCTCCATGGGCACCTCTCTCCCAGCACAGGGAATTCCAGGATCCCTAAATTCCTCCTCTGGAGCTGATCCAGGGGCAAATCCCGAATCCCAAATCCCTCCGAGTGGGACAACACCGACCCTTGGGAAGATCCCGGAGCCGCACCCCGATCCCACCCGGCTCCGATCCCATTCCCAAGGGCTTTTTCCCAGCACGAGGAATTCCAGAATCCCTAAATCTCATTCCAGAGCATCTCTGGCTACTCCAGGGGCACATCCCGAATCCCAGATCCCTCAAACTGGATCAAACTGGGATGATCCCAGAGCCGCGTCCCGATCCCACCCGGCTCCGACCCCACTCCACGGACCCTTCCCTCCCGGCACACGGAATTCCAGAATCCTGAAATCCCAAATCCCCCGGACTGGATCAAACTGGGATGATCCCAGAGCCGCGTCCCGATCCCACCCGGCTCCGACCCCACTCCACGGACCCTTCCCTCCCGGCACAGGGAATTCCAGAATCCCGAAATCCCCCTCTGGAGCTGATCCAGGGACACATCCCGAATCCCAAATCCCCCAAATTGGATCAGCACCGACCCCTGGAATGATCCCGGAGCCGCGTCCCGATCCCACCCGGCTCCGATCCCACTCCACGGACCCTTCCCTCCCGGCACACGGAATTCCAGAATCCTGAAATCCCTAAATCCCGAATCCCAAATGCCCCGGACTGGATCAAACTGGGATGATCCCAGAGCCGCGTCCCGATCCCACCCGGCTCCGATCCCACTCCACGGACCCTTCCCTCCCGGCACACGGAATTCCAGAATCCCGAATCCCAAATCCCCCGGACTGGATCAGCACCGACCTTCAGGAATATCCCGAAGCTTCATCCCGATCCCAGCTCGCTCCGATCTCTCCCAAACCCGGCAATTCCAACAAACCCCAAATCCCTCCTGGAGCCACTCCGGGAATCTCCGGCTCCTCCCAAATCCCTAAATCCCTCTGATCCCACCTCGGGGAGTGGCCAGAGCATTCCCGCTTTCCCTCCTCCCTCCTTCCAGCCCCGGGAATTCCATCCCTCCCTTCCTTCAATCCCCTGGCGGCCGCTTTTCCCCCAGCGCTGAGTTGTGCCGGGATTATCCCGGAATTCCAACGAGCCCGTACCTTGCTGGAGGTATCCCGGAGCTCCCTGGATGCCGATTCCCGGGAAGCAGCGCGGGATCCCGGGAGGGCGCAGGGCGGTGCTGGCGGGGCGCACGCAGCCGCTCACCTTCCAGGAAGAGCAGATTCCTGGAATCCAGGGAAAAGCCGCGCTCAGGAGGCAGCGGGAAGAGCGCCGGGAATGGGGGAGAGAGGGGAGGAGGAGGAGGAGGAGGGAGGGAGGGAAAAGGGATGGGAATGTGGGAAAGGAGGAGGGAGGGAGAGAGGGATCCCAGAATTTCGTGGGATGGGGCTGAGGAATGGAGCATTCCCGAAAGTCGGGGAGTGGGAATTGCAGCGGGAATGGGAAAGGGGAGGAGGAGGAGGAGGAGGGAGGGAGGGAAAAGGGATGGGAATGTGGGAAAGGAGGAGGGAGGGAGAGAGGGATCCCAGATTTTAGCGGGATAGGGCTGAGGAATGGAGCATTCCCGAAAGTCAGGGAGTGGGAATTGCAGCGGGAATTGGGCCGGGAATGGGAAAGGGGAGGAGGGAAAAGGGATGGGAATGTGGGAAAGGAGGAGGGAGGGAGAGCGGGATCCGAGACTTTGGTGGGATCCCAGATTTTTGCGGGATGGGGATGAGCAAAGGCAGGAACTGGGAATTGCACCGGGAATTGCAGCGGGAATGGGGCGGGAGAGGGGTGGGAATGGGAATGTGGGAAAGGAGGAGGGAGGGAGAGAGGGATCCCAGAATTTCGTGGGATCTCAGATTTTAGCGGGATGGGGCTGAGGAATGGAGCATTCCCGAGAGTCGGGAATTGCAGCGGGAATGGGGCCGGGAATGGGAACCGGGGAAGGGAGAGATCCAAGGGATGGAGCCGGGAGTTGCCATGGAATAGGACGGGACAGGAGGGAGCCGGGAGGGATCCGGGGTGGAGCCGGGAGGGATCCGGGATGGATCTGGGATGGATCCCGAGGCTCGGGATGGATCCGGGATGGATCCGGGATTGATCCCAAGGCTCGGGATGGACCCGGGATGGATCCGGGATGGATCCCGAGGCTTGGGATGGACCCGGGATGGATCTGGGATGGATCGGCTCAGGATGGACCCGGAGAGGATCTGGGATGGATCCGGGATGGCTCCAGAGGCTGGGGATGGCTCCAGGATGGATCCCGAGGCTTGGGATGGATCCGGGATGGATCCGGGATGGCTCCGGGATGGAGCCCGAGGGTCCGGGGGGGAACGGGGGGGG
>NW_008237756.1:59075-61619 GCF_000691975.1 Corvus brachyrhynchos
CCCGGCCTCGAGCTCCTGGAAATTCCAGCCCCAATCCAAGCGGGAATGTCCCGGCCCCACCCCCCTCTAATTCCCATTTCCCGGCTCCACGCGAATTCCCGCCCCTGGCAAAATTCCCGTGGGATTTTCCAGCTTTGAATCCGTGGGAAAAGCTGGGAAAAGTCTGGAATTCCCACTCGGATTCGCTGGAAATCGGGGGAAATGCCAGGAAAATCGATGCTATCCCGGGATTTTGTGGTTGGATGCTCCAAATTCGCTCTGGAGCCGGGTTGGGGGCGCGGTGATGGATCCTGGTGGATATTCCATGGAAAAATCCCTGGAATTCCACCTGGATTCAGGCAGGGATCGCGGAGATCGGGATGGATCCAGCCCCAAACTCCCACCGGGAATGGGTTTTCCTCCCCGATTCCCAAAAAAACCTTGGGAATATCAGCCGGGAACAACAGCTCCACCCAGGAGCCGGGAATTTTATTGGGAATTTGATGGAATTCTCCCTCCCCCGGTGCTTAAACAGCGACATTCCCAACATTCCTCCCCAATCCGACACGGAGAGGCCTCGGAAGGGGCTGAGATCCCAAATCCAGCCCCAAAAATCCAGGAAAAATCTGGGGAAAATCAGGGAAAAAGCTGGGAAAATGGGGGGGAAAATCCGGGAAAATTGGGGAAAAATCAGGGAGAAATCCAGGGAAAATTGGGGAAAAATTGGGGAAATATCAGGGAAAAATCTGCAGAAAATCTGGGAAAAAGCTGGGAAAAATTCAGGAAAATCTGGGGAAAAGGGGGGAAAAGCTGGGGAAAGTTGGGAAAAGTCGGGGAAAAATCTGGGAAAAATCCGGGAAAAATCCGGTGGAAATATGGGAAAAAATCCAGGAAAAAAAAGGGAAAAAATCGGGGAAAAATCTGGGAACAATCCTGGAAAAATCCAGGAAAAATCCAGGGGAAATTCAGGAAAATCAGGGAAAAATCAGGGAAAAATCAGGGAAAAATCTGGGAAAAATCTGGGAAAATTGGGGAGAAATCGGGGGAAATCTGGGGAAAATCGGGAAAAATCTGGGAAAATTGGGGAAAATTGGGGAAAAATCGGGGGAAATCGGGGGAAAATCGGGAAAAATCTGGGAAAATGTGGGAAAAATCCGGGAAAAATTGGGAAAAATCTGCGGAAAAGCTGGGAAAAAGCTGGGAAAAGTCTGGGAAAAATTTGGGGAAACTCTGGGGAAAATCAGGGAAAAATCTGGGAAAATGTGGGAAAAATCCGGGAAAAATTGGGAAAAATCTGCGGAAAAGCTGGGAAAAAGCTGGGAAAAGTCTGGGAAAAATTTGGGGAAACTCTGGGGAAAATCAGGGAAAAATCTGGGAAAATGTGGGAAAAATCCGGGAAAAATTGGGAAAAATCTGCGGAAAAGCTGGGAAAAAGCTGGGAAAAGTCTGGGAAAAATTTGGGGAAACTCTGGGGAAAATCAGGGAAAAATCTGGGAAAATGTGGGAAAAATCCGGGAAAAATTGGGAAAAATCTGCGGAAAAGCTGGGAAAAAGCTGGGAAAAGTCTGGGAAAAATTTGGGGAAACTCTGGGGAAAATCAGGGAAAAATCTGGGAAAATGTGGGAAAAATCCGGGAAAAATTGGGAAAAATCTGCGGAAAAGCTGGGAAAAAGCTGGGAAAAGTCTGGGAAAAATTTGGGGAAACTCTGGGGAAAATCAGGGAAAAATCTGGGAAAATGTGGGAAAAATCCGGGAAAAATTGGGAAAAATCTGCGGAAAAGCTGGGAAAAAGCTGGGAAAAGTCTGGGAAAAATTTGGGGAAACTCTGGGGAAAATCAGGGAAAAATCTGGGAAAATGTGGGAAAAATCCGGGAAAAATTGGGAAAAATCTGCGGAAAAGCTGGGAAAAAGCTGGGAAAAGTCTGGGAAAAATTTGGGGAAACTCTGGGGAAAATCAGGGAAAAATCTGGGAAAATGTGGGAAAAATCCGGGAAAAATTGGGAAAAATCTGCGGAAAAGCTGGGAAAAAGCTGGGAAAAGTCTGGGAAAAATTTGGGGAAACTCTGGGGAAAATCAGGGAAAAATCTGGGAAAATGTGGGAAAAATCCGGGAAAAATTGGGAAAAATCTGCGGAAAAGCTGGGAAAAAGCTGGGAAAAGTCTGGGAAAAATTTGGGGAAACTCTGGGGAAAATCAGGGAAAAATCTGGGAAAATGTGGGAAAAATCCGGGAAAAATTGGGAAAAATCTGCGGAAAAGCTGGGAAAAAGCTGGGAAAAGTCTGGGAAAAATTTGGGGAAACTCTGGGGAAAATCAGGGAAAAATCTGGGAAAATGTGGGAAAAATCCGGGAAAAATTGGGAAAAATCTGCGGAAAAGCTGGGAAAAAGCTGGGAAAAGTCTGGGAAAAATTTGGGGAAACTCTGGGGAAAATCAGGGAAAAATCTGGGAAAATGTGGGAAAAATCCGGGAAAAATTGGGAAAAATCTGCGGAAAAGCTGGGAAAAAGCTGGGAAAAGTCTGGGAGAAATCTGTGGAAAAGCTGGGAAAAAAGCTGGGAAAAGTCTG
>NW_008237757.1:0-239 GCF_000691975.1 Corvus brachyrhynchos
AAGAACCCCAAATTCACCCCAAAAACCACCAAAAAAACCCAAAACAACCACCCCGAATTCGTCACAAAAAACACCAAAAGCACCAAAAAGAAACCCAAAAAATACCCAAAAAACCCCAACTTCACCCCCATAACCCAAAATTCACCGCAAAGAAGCCCAAACAACCCCCAAAAAACCCCAAAGTCACCCCAAGAAACCCCCAAGAACCCTCAAATTCACCCCAAAAACCACCAAAAAAA
>NW_008237758.1:0-209 GCF_000691975.1 Corvus brachyrhynchos
AAGCATGGAAATGGAAGGGGGAAAGGGGCCAGGAATTGCTGAGGTGTGGTGAGAAAGTGGGCTGGACTAGCCTCTGGGACTTTGCATGGCATGGCACATGTGATAGAGAAGTGATAAAAAGAGGAGCAACCTAAGCTAAACTGACTCTCATTTGCCCCAAGCTGGAGACACAAGTGTGGCTCCCATGGCTCAGAATGACTGGGTTTGAG
>NW_008237759.1:0-700 GCF_000691975.1 Corvus brachyrhynchos
TATGTGATTTTACAGGTCAGCTTACTTCACATCCGCATGCACACCGCTTGCTAACTGCTTCATTCAACTTATTAGCCGCACGGAAATGATCTGAAGTTCCTTTGCAAGCCCTGACAGTCTTTACCGATGGGTCAGGACTAACACATAAATCTGTGCTTCTGTGGATGGACCCAGACACCCATCAGTGGACATCGGATGTTGCTATTGTTTCAGGTTCCCCTCAAATTGCAGAACTGGCAGCTGTTGTGTGTGCTTTTGAAAAGTGGGATACTCCCTTTAGTCTTATCACAGATTCCTTTTTTGTGCAGGAATTGTTGAAAGAGCTGAATCCGCAGTTTTGTGAGAGATTACTAACCCATTACTTTTTTCTTATCTACAGAAGCTTGTTTTTCTTTTAGATAACCGCAAAAATCCTTACTTTGTTATGCATGTTCGCTCACACACAACTCTCCCAGGTTTTATTGCAGAAGGTAACCAACAAGCAGACCTTTTGACGTTGCCAGTAGAAGTGTTACCTAATCTGTTTGCCCAAGCCAAATTAAGCCACTCCTTTTTCCATCAAAATGCTGCTGCCTTGCGACCATCCTTTTCACTCACACATCAACAAGCTAAAGACATTATTTCTGCATGCCCTGACTGCCAGCGCTATAATTTTACCCCCGGCTTGCATGGAATTAACCCTCGAGGTTTGCAGAGCCTC
>NW_008237760.1:0-519 GCF_000691975.1 Corvus brachyrhynchos
CCACCTGAGTGGTCAGTGCCCACCTGAGGGGTCAGTGATCCCCCGGGGGTCACCTGTGCCCACCTGAGGGGTTCCCTGTACCCACCTGAGTGGTCAGTGCCCACCTGAGGGGTCCGCCCGTGCCCATCTGAGTGGTCAGTGCCACTCCCCTGTGCCCACCTGAGTGGTCACAGCCCCACGGAGGGTCCCCTGTGCCCACCTGAGGGGTCACCTGTGCCCACCTGAGGGGTCAGTGCCTACCTGAGGGGTCACCTGTGCCCACCTGAGGGGTGACCTGTGCCCACCTGAGTGGTCACAGCCCCATGGAGGGACCCTGTGCCCACCTGAGGGGTCAGTGACTGCCCGGGGGGTCACCTGCGCCCACCTGAGGGGTCACCTGTGCCAACCCCGTGCCCACCTGAGGGGTCAGTGCCATTCCCCTGTGCCCACCTGAGGGGTCAGTGCCTACCTGAGGGGTCACCTGTGCCAACCCCGTGCCCACCTGAGTGGTCAGTGCCCCCCCCCCTGTCCCCCCCTCAC
>NW_008237760.1:1867-2985 GCF_000691975.1 Corvus brachyrhynchos
AAAGAGAGCCAGGAGGGCACCCCGAACCTGGAATGGGGCAAACTGGGCATACTGGGCATACTGGGAGTGGCACTGGGGTAAAAGAGAGCCAGGAGGGCACCCACGAACCTGGAATGGGCAAACTGGGCATACTGGGCATACTGGGAGTGGCACTGGGGTAAAAGAGAGCCAGGAGGGCACCCAGGAAACTGGGAATGGGCAAACTGGGCATACTGGGCATACTGGGAGTGGCACTGGGGTAAAAGAGAGCCAGGAGGGCACCCACGAACCTGGAATGGGCAAACTGGGCATACTGGGCATACTGGGAGTGGCACTGGGGTCAAAGAGAGCCAGGAGGGCACCCACAAACTGGGAATGGGCAAACTGGGCATACTGGGCATACTGGGAGTGGCACTGGGGTAAAAGAGAGCCAGGAGGGCACCCACGAACCTGGAATGGGCAAACTGGGCATACTGGGCATACTGGGAGTGGCACTGGGGTCAAAGAGAGCCAGGAGGGCACCCACGAACCTGGAATGGGCAAACTGGGCATACTGGGCATACTGGGAGTGGCACTGGGGTAAAAGAGAGCCAGGAGGGCACCCACGAACCTGGAATGGGCAAACTGGGCATACTGGGCATACTGGGAGTGGCACTGGGGTAAAAGAGAGCCAGGAGGGCACCCACGAAACTGGGAATGAGTACACTGGGCATACTGGGCATACTGGGGGTGGCACTGGGGATACTGGGGACACTGGGGGACATCGCTGGGGACACTGTGGGTACTGGAGATACTGGGGATACTGGGGATGCTCCTGGGGATACTGGGGGCCATCACTGGGGACACGGGGGATACTGGGCGATACTGGGGACATCACTGGGGACATCAGGGACACTGGGGGACATCCCTGGGGATACTGGGGACACTGGGGATGTCACTGGGGACACTGGGGATACTGGGAGACATCACTGGGGATACTGGGGATACTGGGGGACATCGCTGGGGATACTGGGGGACACTGGGGATGCCACTGGGGACACTGGGAGACATCACTGGGGATACTGGGGGACACTGGGATGGCACTGGGGACACTGGGAGGGGGGGAGAATGGGTGTCCCAGAGGTTCCCAGGGGTGTCCC
>NW_008237761.1:0-986 GCF_000691975.1 Corvus brachyrhynchos
AAGTCAAGCCGTAGGCCAGACACAGCCTGAAAACATTGATCCCCAGTCTATATATTACCACACCTTTTTTACCCCAAAATATCCCCCTCCCTCAACCCTTGTCAAACCTCCTTAAATCCTAAAACCCTCCCCTCTCACCACAAAGGTAACAAATCTTGTTTATATTCCCTCTCAGAAGCCCTATCCCTGTCCAAAGATTAAATTTATCTATGTTGATGCTGTCCTCATCGCTGCCTGGTCGCTCTTCTCCATACCACATGCCTTCAGCTGGCTTGTCCCACAGCCTAGCCATAATATTTGGGTGACCCTAGCAAAGACACTCAAACAAGACAATCTGTGCCTGTCCATGGGCAGCGTAGACAATCCACTCTCTACATGTCTGGTAGGAATTCCTCTAGTAGCAGATGATTGGCCCATCACTAACTCAGAGCTCCTCGGCGCCACAGGTAAGAGGCCCAACCCAGTAGACACTTGGGATGAGTGGACAAAGATTCTGCCAAATGCTTGATATGAACCCCAAGAATTGAACCTGCTGGGGTTCTCCAAAGCAACATATTGTGTCAAATTTTATTTTAGGCATCAAAGCCAACTTTGGCCAGGAATTGACCAGGCAAAAAACACATACAGAAAAGACATATCACCAATTAACAAAGCGTATAATAGTAAGGATTGGTGCAACTACACCAGTCACGCACTCTCTGTGTCCACTCTCCATCCCAAAGTGTTACCCCGGGGAGTGTTTCTTGTCTGTGGTGACAGAGTATGGGCTGGAATCCCCTCACGTCTCCCAGGAGATCCCTGTAGCCTTGGCAAGCTTTCTACCCTCACCCCAAATATCATATTATTACATTACTGGAGACGAACAAACGTATCCACACACCAAAAGAGATACTTTGCTGAATTTGATGATAATTGCGACAGCCGCATTTAAAATTCGAATAGGGTAGAGCGAATCGCAGCTTCCGTGTTCACTCCTTGGTTAGCTG
>NW_008237762.1:0-868 GCF_000691975.1 Corvus brachyrhynchos
AAATTGGTCCTGAGGAAAATGCCAAAAGAAGCATGACTCTGAACACGACCTCCCCACATGGGAAGCACCCACATTGTTATTCTTATATCCTTAAAGTTTGTTAATATTTGTTGTAGTTATAGTACAAGTTCAAGCTTTGTACAGCTAGGAATTGACAATCAAAATAACCTCTCAGTTTCTGATACTGTTCCATAGAGCACTCTCCTTGCAATCCTAATTGGGACCAAATTGAGGAAAGGGAATTGGTACGATAAGGGTCATGGAAGAGTGTCTCCAGAAGAAGGGAAAACCAGAGGTGGGAGGCAAGACTGGATCGGGAACTACCTCCGGGAAAAACTCTTAGGGCACCGAGAAAACCCCTATAGATCGAGAGGTGAGGAGGCCAACCCCCTACCAGACTCCCACTAGTACCAATGCTACTACTTACTTCAAAGGAAGTGGAGGAAACACTTGTGAGAAGTGTTACTATCCCTTGTATAGAGGAGATACAGTAAGTGTATTAATCAGAGTACATGCAAACATGAATCCCAAATGTATCGATCACTCCCAGTTAACAACCTATAAAGAAGATAATAAAATATATTGGCTAGCTAAAAACATTGCAAACCCAAGCCAGAGGATGTCGGGAGAGTGCCCTATGAAAGAAAGATGGATATGTTTTGAACAAGAAAGTGAAACCAACTTAGAGGATACATTCAAAGAGAAAGAAGTGCAAGTGAAAAGACAAAAGGATAAAGAAGGACAAATATATGGAAAGAATCTTTTCATCAATATGGTGGAAAAGATTACAAAAGAATTTAATTTGACTGATTGTTGGGTGTGCGGACGGACACATTTAAGTGAAATTTGGCCATGGGACGGTATCAGT
>NW_008237763.1:0-784 GCF_000691975.1 Corvus brachyrhynchos
TAGTGGGGCTATTTTTCATGCCTTGGGGCAGGATAACCCAGTGATACCTTTGCAAATGTGTCTGCATATTGGTGCTTGGGACAGAAAAGGCAAATTTTGGTGCCTCATCAGGATGCAAGGGAACGTCTAAAAAGCAGTCTTTTAAATCAATTACTGTCAAGTGCCAATTTTGGGGGATCATGGTAGGAGATGGGAGACCAGGCTGGAGGGCTCCCATGTCCTCCATAACAGCATTAATTTTGCGGAGGTCATGGAGCAAGCACCATTTGCCAGATTGTTTTTTAATAACAAACACAGGTGAATTCCAAGGACTGGTGGAGGGGACTATGTGTCCCTTTTGAAGCTGTTCCTGGACCAATTCAGTGAGTGCACGCAGTTTAGGCAATGGTAGGGACCATTGATCCACCCAAATGGGTGTCTCTGTTTTCCAGGTTAATTTCAGGGTGTTGCGTGCCTCAATGGTCCCTATTAAAAATCCGATTGAATTCTGAAACCCCATTGTGAAAGTACATCCCGTCCCCATAACACTATGGGCACAGGTAGAACAAATGGCCTTACAGAGGCTGTGTGGTTTTCTGGTCCTGTCACTTGAATCAAATGGCGACTTTGGTAACTGCGACTACTTCCTCCTAGTCCAATGAGGGCCATAGGCACCTCCATAAGGGCCCAGTTAGAGGGCCACTTATCTTGAGAAATGACAGTAACGTCAGCTCCCCACTGCAACACTCCAGTATCTAAAATACTAGTGAGCGTTATTTGTTGTCCCTGCAATGACAGGGTGCAC
>NW_008237764.1:0-1104 GCF_000691975.1 Corvus brachyrhynchos
AAATTCTGTCCCCACAAATGAGAAACATCCCTCTTGGCAATTGTAATGGA
This sequence comes from Corvus brachyrhynchos, assembly GCF_000691975.1. Classification (NCBI taxonomy): domain Eukaryota; kingdom Metazoa; phylum Chordata; class Aves; order Passeriformes; family Corvidae; genus Corvus; species Corvus brachyrhynchos. The sequence goes on from NW_008237764.1 coordinate 51, forward strand.
TTCTGGTTGAACAATATGCTCATCTTTACTGTTGAATTGCACCAAGATGTTGCATTTCTATATATTTCGTAATTTTGAGTGACATCTGTTATCTTGTCTTTATTTTGTTTCAACCCCGGAGAACTGAATACTACACAAAACTCCATTCTTATTGAACCAAGAATTTCCAATTCCTGAGGTTTGTAAGGAGCCTCTGGAAGGGATTTGGTCCAAACATCCCAACTTTCCACTGGATTTGAACCGAATCGTGAAAGTTTTAGATTAGCATGTTTGGAAGGTGGCCATTTGTCTGCTGGTAAACCGACTAAACATGTTGAAAATGGCTTCTTTGGCCTTGAATGAGTTAGACAGATGGTGTCTAGGCCTGATGCATTGGCCAAAGTCTCCCAGACATTTTCTTTTGGTTGTTTTACTGGGAAAGCTGCATTGCTTAAGGCAATCAGTGAGATGATAAGGCACAAGTGTAATACCTGATTGAGCTTCATTCTCAACAGCTTTATCCCATATAAGAATCTCTGATCTGTAACAGAACTTCTAACCCACTCTTACATACAAAATTTACACCATTAACTTTCCCACTTTTTGCATAAGACTCAGTCCACAGTTCTTGCACAAAAAGACAACTGATGTCTGTAGCATCGACAGTAGTGTTGACGCATCTGCGTGCTTGCCTCCTTGTTCCCGGAGTCAATTCCTGCTTGTTTCTGGACTTGATAAGGTTTCACGTTTTTTGCTGGAATCCACTTCGGTCCTGCACCTGTTGAGACACAAGCATACCCTTTGCCCCAAGTTATTAGTTGAAATGGACCCTCGATCTTTCCCGTCTCTAAACCTTTGATCAAGACTAAAGGATTTTCTCTCAATTTTTCCTGAGTACTATTTGAAAAATGCCTGATAATTGGTGGAGTAGGTTCTGAAAAGGAGCTATTCAAGAAGTTTAAAACATACAAAGCTTTGTTCAACCGCATCTGAGGCGTAGCCTCTGCTTCCCCCCTTTTCTGTTTATCCAAAATGGATTTTAAGGTGTGGTGTGTTCTCTCAATGATGGCTTGGC
>NW_008237765.1:0-359 GCF_000691975.1 Corvus brachyrhynchos
GACATTTGGGGGCATTTGGGGACATTTGAGAGGGAATTGGGGGCATTTTGGGACACAGGATGGAATTGGGGACATTTTGGGGGCATTTGGGAGGGAATTGGGGACATTTTGGGGACATTTGGGGACCCTTGGGGGCATTTGGGATGGAATTGGGGACATTTGGGGGCTCGGGGAGGGAATTGGGGACATTTGGGGGCATTTTGGGGACATTTGGGATGGAATTGGGGACGTTTGGGGACACTTGGGGACATTTGGGGGCATTTGGGGGCATTTGGGAGGGAATTGGGGACATTTGGGGGCATTTGGGAGGGAATTGGGGACATTTTGGGGCATTTTGGGGACATTTGGGGGGGTTTGGG
>NW_008237765.1:5026-5400 GCF_000691975.1 Corvus brachyrhynchos
GGTCAGCGGGGCGGTCAGCGGGGCGGTCAGCGGGGTGGCCAAGGTCTTGGTCAGCCTGGACGTCAACGTGGTGAACGCAGTGGTCATGGCGGAAGTCAAGATGTTGCCCAAGGTGTTGGTCAAGGTGTTGGTCAAGGTGCTGGTTGGCTTGATGGTCATGCCGGTGGTCCACAACAAGGTGGTCATGGGGGTCAACATGGTGGCCAAGATGGTGGTCAACGGGCTGGTCAAGACGCCGGGCAATATGATGGTGAAAAAGGTGGCCGGCATGACCAGCGTGGTCATCATGATGGTGGCCAAAATGGGCATTACGACCGTCAGCGTGGTCTTCACGACGGTCTTGGTGGTCAACACGGTCATCGTGGTGGTCAACA
>NW_008237766.1:0-599 GCF_000691975.1 Corvus brachyrhynchos
TATTTTGTTAACAGCCCGTAAATCCTGTACCACTTGGTACGACCCATGACGTTTATCGACAGGCAGGATAGGAGTGTTAAAATCAGACTGGCACTTTTTTAACGGTCTTAACTGTAAGAATTTTTCAAATATTGCACTAATTCATTCTCTGTCTTCCTTTTTGAGGGGGTATTGTTTAATTCTAACTGGTTGTTTTCCCTCTTTGAGTTTGACCTGTATTGGGGTTGCATTTTTGGCTCTCCCAGGTACATCTGTGGCCCAGACTCCTGGGAACACTTGGCTCATTATCTCTTCTCTAATTTCCTCTGCAGAGTCTTTGGTTGTTAATATTAAGCTCAGTATTTCCACATACTGTTGGTCATTTACCTCCAGAATAATTTCCCCATTCCTAAATGTAATGGTTGCTTGTAATTGTTCCAATAGATCTCTTCCTAAAAGCACTTTTGGAGAATTGAGTAAATATAAAAACTTGTGAATACCCCATTGTTTCCCAATTTTATATTTAAATGGCTTGCAAAAATAAGCTTTTTCAGACTGACCAGTTGCTCCTTGTACCACAATGTAGTCACCCCCCACAGGCATTAAAGCTTTATTTAAAA
>NW_008237767.1:0-928 GCF_000691975.1 Corvus brachyrhynchos
TCTGAGGCAGCTTCATAACATAGGGGTGACACAAAATGGTTTGATTGTCCTCAAATTCTAGGGTAAATGGGGTTGCACTTACTGGGGGATTTGTGTTCCCCCCACCCCTACCAGCGTGGCTGCTGTTTTTCCCAGCCCCCACCCAGGTAGCCATACTGCCTGGTTAATTATGGTAATGTCAGCCCCTGTGTCAAAAAGTGGCTGTATTTTGGTGGCTTCTGCCCTCCTTTGCAGGATCACTTACCGCTGAGGTCTCTGGGCCAGGTTCAATGTCCAAAACATATCGAATCCAGAGGACCCAAAAGCATGGTCTCTGCGGACACTGCTGTTGCTGGTTCCCCCCTTGGTCATTAGGGGAATGGGGAAAATTTGGGCAATGTGACTGCCTTGCGGGATAGTCACGGGTGGTTGCAGCGCGTAGGCCATGATCTTAATTTCGCCGATGTAGTCGGCGTTGATGACTCCAGGGCTGCCGGCTGGTTGATGACCGCCCCAGGACTAGGCCACCCAGACAAGGGCCGTCTGATAACAGGGGGCCCTTGGCTGTAGTTGGGATCAGGGTGACCTGGTGGTCCATCAGCGTGACTTCTATTGAGGTTGCCATGTCCACTCCAAGGCTTCCCCGGGTGGCTGGCTGGTTCTGGTGAAGGAAACCACCAGGGTTGCACTCGACTCGTGGCTCTTTGGGGTGCTCATTTGTGTCCTGGCACGAGACCCCACTGCTCTGCGCTGGCCATTTCCCGCACGGTGGCATGCTATGGTGGCATGGGTGCTGGAATTGCAGTTGTGGCACCACACCGTTTTCTGGCAAGTGCGCCTCATGTGCCCCTCTCCATCGCATCGGAAACATGCTACTCTGCTTTCTGGGGACTAGGACGTGGGCCAGCAGCCTTCTCCCCCTTTTTTCTTTGCACCTCTCTGGTCAGCG
>NW_008237768.1:0-1690 GCF_000691975.1 Corvus brachyrhynchos
TTTTTCTCCTTGTTTGAGGGCTCTGGTCAGAGACAATAATCCTTTTTCCCAATCAGTGTACCTCTTTTTAGTGTTTCTTAGTGCTGTGGAGCTAAACCCCAGGGGCCGTTTTGGCCTGTGTGGTCCCTTTTGGGACAAATGACAGTAAGATCTGAATAGCCAGAGATCTGCCGGGATGAACCACGCTTCTCATAGAGATATGATGGAACTCTGTTTATTCTATTGTCAGTCCCATAGTTATACTCTAATTCCCCAAGCACGCATAAGCAAGCTCCATACTATTGGTTTACAGCCACTGTTCACACGGCCTTTAATAGCAAGCGATTGATTACAGAAAGGTCCTTGGATTTTCACAGGCTGCTGCTGCTGCTGATGATAATGATGAATTTTTTCTCCTTGTTTGAGGGCTCTGGTCAGCGATAATAATCCCTTTTCCCAATCAGTGTACCTCTTTTTAGTGTTTCTTAGTGCTGTGGAGCTAAACCCCAGGGGCCGTTTTGGCCTGTGTGGTCCCTTTTGGGACAAATGACAGTAAGTTCTGTGCTCAGTGAAACCCCACCCATCTATTATAGGATGACTGGGGTGAACTGGCCCAAGTGATTGCTATGTTTTCAATTCTTCTATTAGTGTTTGCAAAGCCTCTTTGTGGTTATCAAGCCACTCCCACTTTTATGTTTCCTCATTACTGTGTATAAGGGTCTTTATTATTTAGAGATGCTATTCTAGAAAGCCCAGGGACATGATTTCTCCAGTATCCCAGAGTGCCCTTGATTTGCTGCAGTTCCTTTTTTGTTGTGAGGGTAGGTTTAGCATCCAATTTTGTGATGGTTTCATCTGGAATCACAGCTTGGCCTGCGACCCACCAAATGCCTAAGAATTTAACTTCTTTAGAGGGTCCCTGACACTTGACTGAGGGCACTTCTCTCCCCTCCTCACTCAATTTATTACAGAATGTCATGGGTTAGCAAGCATAGTCCCGGAAGTGATGTTCTTGCAAAGAGGTGCTTATAGCTCCTCTATGACCTGATGGAACCTATCAGCTGGCTAGTTTGAATATGGACAATTTTTTGAGCCACTTAAAATTTTGACCACCTCTGTGATCTACACTTAAGAATAGTCAAATCCCAGGCAAAACTCGCTCTCACTTCTGGTGCTGGGACAGGTGGCTGCGGCTCCCGTGTGGTAAACGCTGGTAGGTCCAAAATGTGGTAAATGCTGGTAGCTGGGCCACAGCCATCCTGGAGCTGTGTGGCCCTGTTCCACCCACGGCCCCCCCAGCCCTGCTACGTGCAGACAGCGCGGCCCAGTTTCTCCATCCCTCTCCAGTGCGGCTGAAGATTCAGCTGAAGCTGCCCCGCTGCCCGGCAAAGATCATGTCACCAACAGCTATAAGTGAAATTCCAGCTGCAAGGCCCGGGTGAGATTTACCCTTTTAGTGCTGTGAAGAGCTGAAACCCTGAGGGAGGAGAAAGAGGAGGTGCTTAAAGCTGAAATTTTGTTGTTAAGCTATGGTGGTGACAGACTATGATATGTCAGAGTACCGGTTGTAATTTCATGAAAGCATGGGGGGTGGAGCATTCAAACTGTACTTGTGAGCAAAAGCACCTGTGCTGGAATAAGCAGATGCTGAAGCAGCTGTAATTTGATGAGAAGTTTGAACAGGGAGAGATGGAAGTGATGAGGACTCTTG
>NW_008237768.1:4173-4982 GCF_000691975.1 Corvus brachyrhynchos
TGAGGGTTGCCATGGCATCCAACCCCCTGGGATGTCACACAGCCACCCTGGGATGTCACAACCTGCTCTGTGATGTCACGACCACTCAGTGATGTCACAGTCTGCTTTATGATGTCAGACCTCTGCTCTGTGGTATCACAGCCATATCTGCGATGTCACAGCTCACTCTGTGATGTCACATAACCACCCTGTGATGTCATAGCCACTCTGTGGTGTCACACCACCCATCTGTGATGGCACAGTCCTCTCTGTGATATCACACAGCTGTTCTGGTATGTCCCAGCTGACTCCATGGTGTCATACAGCCAGCCTGTGATGTCACAACCCACTCTGCAATGTCACAGCCAGTTCTGGGATGTCACAGAACCCCTCTGTGATGTCACACCAGCACCCTTTGATGTCACAGCCTGGTCTGTGATGTCACAATTTCTCAGTGATGTCAGTGAGATGATGTCTGATCTCTACCCCATGATGTCAGAGCCCATTTTGTGATGTCACAGCACCACTCTTTGATGTCACAGCACCACTCTGTGATTTCACAAAACTGTTCCATGATGTCACAGTAGACTCTATGATGTCATCCAGCCACCCTGTGATGTCACCACCCCCTCTGTGATGTCACAGCCTGTTCTGGGATGGCCCAGCCCTCTCTGTGATGTCACACCAATCCCCTGTGATGTCCCAGCCCACTCTGTGATGTCACACAGCCCCTTTCTGACATCACAGCTGCTCTGTGGTTCTGTGACACAGGCACAGAGGTGTTACCAAAACTTCAGTGAAACAAAACCTCCTCAGCACCAGCGCAGCAC
>NW_008237768.1:5096-6333 GCF_000691975.1 Corvus brachyrhynchos
GCCAGTGGCTTTTGGAGAAGAAGCATTGTATGAACCCACCAGGTGCAAACGGTTTTTCATCTGGCAAATTTCCCTCCCTTGGAGGGCTGGGAAGCTTCTCTTCCCTTCAAGCCTTCAGAAGCCTCACTCTGCTCCTTTACTCACATCCCATTCTTTCCCACATGCTTTCACAACCATGTTCTTTACACAGCTCAAAGCAAGTGTCATAAGCACAAGTATTGCTGTGATCCCAGTTAGACTTTGCAAAAGTGAGGCCAACCATCAGTCAGGGAAAATCCAGGTCCCTTAAATATTTTATTCAACCACTTATTTTATTGTGGGGGGTTCAGAGTGTTGCCACGGAGAATGGCTCTGTCTGGCGTGGGGCCTTGGGAGAGACTGGCGGGCTGCATCTGGCAGAGGCAAGACAAAGAGCAGGAGGCAAAACAAGGAGCAGGATAGTTAACGGGAGATTGGGTGAGGAGATTGTAATCCGTGGTCCTTGGACATGTAAAACATGTAACCCTAGACACCGAATTTCTGTAGCTGCTGGACTGTTAGTTTGTAAGGTATATAAAGATGTGCCTTGTACAATAAAATTCGGCATTGCAGGCACCCGGCGAAGTCCGTGTTCAATCGCTGACGAACGGCGTCTCCATGTGAGGAGTTTATTACGCGCCGATCTGCGCGTCCGTCGGCGAGTGTTGTGAATGTATTGTGATGTTGGCTTTTCACATGTTACTTAATGTTAGAAAAATTTTACCTAGATTCTGTAATGTAATACATGACATAGAATGTCTATTGTTTATGTAGTCAATTTAGAAAAGATAGGCAGAGAAAGTCCTCACATTCTTGGAGTGTCTTATCAGAGAAGAAGAAAACCAGAAACCAGAAAAAAGAATTTATGGAGAGAGCAGAGACAGAGTGGAGCCAAGGAGGGAGATAAGGCTGATGGGATGATACACAGAAACTCCAAAGACTTTATGAATCATGCATGATTGTGATGAATATGCAATAAGAGATGTACAGACAATCTTTTGGATGTAGAGGTGTGCCTTTGGCTCTCTGCCAAAGCACTTGGCCGTAATACCCTTTTTGCTATTGTCTCCTAATTGTCCCTTTTATTAAACTTTTCTTAAAATTTTATAAAGAATGAACCTCGTTTTTCACAATAGTAAGAGAGGCAAAGAGAAGGGAATAGAAAAGAAAGAGAGAAATGGAAGAAGAAGTGGGTGTGGGGGGGTGGGGGACAGGGAGG
>NW_008237768.1:6905-8539 GCF_000691975.1 Corvus brachyrhynchos
CCCAGCCCTGATGTGTTACTTTATCTTCATCAGCGAGCGGTGTAAGGCCTCACTCAGGGCCCCATTCAGGGTTCGACAGTCTTCTCTGCAGCTTTTGTAACACAGTTTTAAAAGTCCTTCAAGAAAATGTTTAAGTCATAATCTATAATATTTCAGTCTCTGACACCGCCTCAGACCCGCCCCAAAACCACCCCAAAATCAACCAAAGCCTCTCAAATCTGCCCCAAAATGCCCCCAAATCCCCCAAACTGCCTCCAAACCCCCCAAATCACCCGACAGTCTTCTCTGCAGCTTTTGTAACACAGTTTTAAAAGTCCTTCAAGAAAATGTTTAAGTCATAATCTATAATATTTCAGTCTCTGACACCGCCTCAGACCCGCCCCAAAACCACCCCAAAATCAACCAAAGCCTCTCAAATCTGCCCCAAAATGCCCCCAAATCCCCCAAACTGCCTCCAAACCCCCCAAATCACCCCAAACTCCTCACCCACGACGTCCATGTGCCCTCCCCGGGACCCTCCCCAGGTACTCGGCCACGGAGATGTCGCTGGTGACGTCGAGCTGGAGGATTCGCAGGGTGGCCCCAAGGGATACCCTGGGATTGTCCCCCACCGCGACAGGTCCCGCATGGTGGCCAGGACTGCCACCCCAAAATCCCATCAGGGACCCCAAAAACCTCAAAATCCCATAGGGGACCCCAAAATCCTGTCAGAGATTCCAAAAACCCCACCAGGAGCACCCCCAAACCCGCCAAACCAGGTGGCCAGAACTGCCACCCCAAAAAATCCAAAAAATTCATCAGAGGGTCCCAAAACCACACCGGGATGGGTCCTGCATGGTGGCCAGGGCTGTGACCCCAAAAACCGTCAGGGACCCCAATAAACCCAAAAATCCCCCAAGGACCCCAATAACCCAGGGGGTTATAATGACCCAATATAATAAACTAAATAACCCCCCAAAAACCCAATCAGAGACCCTCCCAAACCTGACGGAACAGGTTCTGTGCAGCCAGGAATGTGACCCCAAAAGCACGTCAGGGACCCCAAAAATCCCATCAGGGTCCTCCCCAAACCCGGCAGCACCAGTCCCGCATGGTGGCCAGGACTGCGACCCCAAAATCCATCAGGGACCCCAAGACATGTCAGAGACCCCAAAACCTATCAGGGACTCCTTCCCCTCCCGCCTTGGGGATATTTGGGGACACCCTCCTCACCCTCCCGCGTCGGGGACAATCCCGGGGTGTCCCCTCCCGCCTTGGGGACATTTGGGGACACCCCCCTCCGCCAGGGAGCGCCGCTGGGGGTCCCGCGCGAGCCGCACGGCCACGGCCAGGCCGCTGCCCGAGGAGCAGCGGTGACAAGGACAGTGCGCGCCGGGGGGCGGCCACGGCTGTCACCCCCCCGGGCAGAGGCTCTTACCGGGATCAGCGCTCGCGTGTGTCATAGGTTAGCAAGCATAGTCCCGGAAGGGATGTCCTTGCTAGGGGGTGCTTACAGTTTCCTCTGGGAACTGACAGAACCTATCAGCTGGCCAGTTTGAATATGGACAATTCTCTAAGCCACTTAAAGTTGTGACCACCTCTGTGATCTACATTGAAGAATGGGCAAACTCCCCCTCCAAGCCCTCTCTCGTTTC
>NW_008237769.1:0-223 GCF_000691975.1 Corvus brachyrhynchos
GCAGAAGTTTTGGGATTAAATGGTTTAATGAAACGCCAAAAATGTGCCAAAAAATGGCTTAAAAGAGCTCAAAAATGACCTGAAACACCCCAAAAATAGTCCAGAACGGTGTCCAGAGATTTGTGGACTAAATGGTTTAAAAGAAGCCAAAAATGCCCCAAAAAATGGCATCAAAATGACCTGAAACGCCCCAAAAATATTTTGGAATGGTGTCCAGAAATTT
>NW_008237770.1:0-245 GCF_000691975.1 Corvus brachyrhynchos
GCCCGGCTCCCCCTCTCCAGTGTGGCCAAGATTAAGCCGAAAGCTGCCCACCGCTGCTGGCAAAGATCATGTGACCAAAACAATAAGCAACATTCCAGCTGCAAGGCCTGGGTGAGATTAACCCTTTTAGTGCCGTGAAGAGCTGAAAACCTGAGGGAGGAGAAAGAGGAGATGCTTAAAGATGAAATTCTGTTGTAAAGCTATGATATATAAGAGTACCTGTTGTAATTTCATGAAGGCATGGG
>NW_008237771.1:0-925 GCF_000691975.1 Corvus brachyrhynchos
TTCCTAAGAGCCCAGATGGTGTCCAGTGCACATTGCAAATGTGGTTGAGGTTTGCACGCCTTGGACCAGAGATGTATTCCTGTTACCTGGCAACGCTGCAATGGAGGGAAGGCGAGGACAGGGTGGGTGTCTTGGTGAACAAACTGAGGATTTACGAGGGCACCGTCACAGCCCCGTTTCGCACCGATGTCTTGTCCATGGAAACAAGGCTGGCTGAGCAAGTCCGGAGCTTGATTGAAGAAGGCCATCAGAAACTGAAAAAGAGCTTAAGGAAGGAATTTACCACATCTCGCCAGAACCAACAAGAGTCTCTGCCATTAGGAGCAGGAATCCCCCAACCAGGGAGAGAGTATATACCCCACGAGGTAATCTCTGGAGTTTCCTTCAGGAATATGGAGAAGACATGAGTAAGTGGCATGGAATATAAAACCATACCTAGGCCCTACAAACACCGCTTCCACAAACACCAACAAGAACTCTCCTGAATCAAATACAGGACCTCCCCAAAACCAGACCAGTTCTGCATGGAGACGAAGACGTCACCGAATGCCCACCATCCAGAGAAAAGATCGTCCCGCCACACGGCAGCAGACAAAACAGAAAGCTGAACAAGATGCTATGGCAGAAGGCAAGGCCAGACACAGCCTGAAAAAATTGATCATTAGTTTACATGCTACCACCCCCTTTTTACCCCAAAATATCCCCTTCCCTTGTCAAACCTCCCTTAACCCTAAAACGTCCCCTCTCACCACAAAGCTCACAAATCTCGCTTATATTCCCTCTCAGAAGCCCCATCCTTGTCCAAAGATGAAATTTATCTACGTTGATGCTGTCCTCATCGCTGCCTAGATGCTCTTCGCCGTACCACATGCCTTCCGTTGGCTTGTCCCACAGCCTAGCCATAATATTTTGGTGACCCTAGCAA
>NW_008237771.1:1448-5033 GCF_000691975.1 Corvus brachyrhynchos
CCACGCGCGTACTCTCTGTGTCCACTCTCCACCCAAAAGTGTTACCCTGGGGAGTGTTTCTTGTGTGTGGTGACAGAGTATGGGCCGGGATCCCCTCACGCCTCCAAGGAGGCCCCTGTAGCCTTGGCAAGGGTTCTACCCTCACCCCAAATATCACATTGTTACATAATTGGAGACAAACAAACACATCAACACGTCAAAAGAGATCCTTTGCTGAGTTTGACGAAAGTTGTGACAGCCACATTTACAATTGGAATAAGGCAGGACAAGTTGCAGCTTCCGTGTTCACCCCTTGGTTAGCTGCACTCAAGGCCCTTGGGGATATCAATCACCTAGGGTGTTGGCTAAGCAAACAGGCCAATGCGACATCTGCCGCCTTGAGCGATCTTTTAAGAGATGAGGAGACTACCAGACACACAACCCTACAGAATCGAGCAGCAATAGACTACCTACTGCTAGCCCATGGACATGGCTGCCAAGACTTTGAAGGGATGTGCTGCTTCAATCTCTCTTCCCACTCAACATCCATCCAGGACGATGGGGAATAACGGGATGGATTGCATCTTTGATTAAGGGAGTTTCGTGAGAATTCATTGTAATTATTATCGTGTTACTTATGTTCTCATGCCTCCTACGTTGCTGCAGAAAGGCTGCCGGAAATGCCTTTTTAATAAATACAGAAGTTGTGGGGTATACCCAGCCCCCGTCCTGGAGGGACGTCTGCTGAGATAAGGAGAGTGCTTAACCTCCCACCAGAACTCCCCTGGAAAGGGAGCCACTTTTCAGTTACGGCAAGAGGAAGACAAACCCAGAATTCTCTGGGAGACCCAATGCAGATCCTTTGTAACCCATTGGCCCTTACCCTCTGCACTAAAGAGCTGACAGCCTCTGCACGGGCCCTCCAGCTAGCAGCTGAGGGAAGGCACTGGTCCTCGGGAAGACGATCTCTTTCGGGACCATCTCTCCGGACCAGTCACAGCTTCCTTGGTCAGAGCTACTGACCCCACACCAGCTGCCATCTTTTGCTACTGTGTGAGTGAGAACAGATGAGACGTGTCCTGGACATGAAGCGAGTGTGGATGTCTATCTGCGTTTCTGTAACCTGGCGACAGGAGAGACCAGAGAAAAGTGAAGTGATTGGCAAAGAGTGAAAGAGTATAAATCATATAAACCGTTGGTTTGGAGCTCAACCTTGTTATCCGGAGGGAGACGGATTGTATTACTGAAGGGAGAGATTTTAGCTATTGAATTGAGAACACCCAGTCACCCAACGCCTTTCTAATATAGCTCCACCTAACATCCCTTTGAAATTCTGTTTAGTGTGGAAACAGTTGTGAGGTTTGGACTTTGTGTAATTGTGAAAGAAAGTGGTATTGTAAGGAGTAGGTGATGTAAGAGGAGAGTGGCAGAGAATAGTGAGAGATTTGCGAGCTGCCTTTGAGTGTGGATTTGGGACGTTTGTAAAAGTGGGAGGAGACGTGCAGGAAAGTTCGTGTGGAAGAGAGAAGAGAGGGAGAGAAAGGAGAGGAACAGACAAAGGGGGCAATGGGATCATCAGAAAGCAAGGAAATAACCCAGAAAAGTCCATTGGGGTGTGTGTTGGCATATTGGAAAGAACTAGGAGGAATGCCTGGAGGGACTATGAAAAAGCGCACCCTAATTAAATACTGTAACCAATGGTGGCCACTATACAAATTAGATGATGGTGAAAAGTGGCCAGAAAATGGGACTTTTAATTATAACACCCTACTGCAATTAATGCTATTTTTAAGGAGGGAGAACAAATGGGATGAGATCTCTTACATAGATTGTTTTTTTACTTTAAGACATAAACCGGAGCGGCAGAAACAGTGTGGCATCAATTTGGCACCACAGGACTCAATGGTCCTTCTTTTAGAAAAGGAGGCAAAAGGGAAAAGCTGCATGAAGAGGTGTTGCTCATCATGCAGTATACAGCAGAGATGTTTAAAGCTCAAAGCTGAGGGAGACCAGGATCCCTTAGAAACCCAAGAGTTAATGAAATGCAGTGATGACACCCTAACATCAGGGACAACGTCCCCAGCATCCCCAACATCCCCGAGGATAGTGGGGACGAAGGGACAAGTGAGGCTAGCTCAGGAATATCATCCAGAACTAGGAGCAAGGCCCCTGTAGAGAAGAAGCTTATAGCACCACTCAGACAAGTGGTGGGGCCAGATGGAGGAATAACAAAGGTTAAAGCACCCTTTACAGCTTTGGATTTAGATACCTGGAGGGAGGCAGCCAGAATGTATAGAGAAGACCCTGAAAAGGTGGCAAAGAGGTTTGAATTAGTTGTTAGAAATCAAGATGTTGATTGGGAGGATATGGATTTAATGCTATCAGAGTTAACTGAGACAGAAAAAGCAGCTGTAGTATCTGCAACAAAAACACACGTGCAGGGACAAATAGCCACTGGAATACTATACGGGAATGTAGGTAACGTTTTCCCTACCACAGATCCACACAGATCCACACTGGGACCCAAATGATCCACAAACATATCCATTTTTGGTTTGGTACAGGAAATTAGTACACTGGGGACTGTTAAATGCTATACCTAAAACAGTTAATTGGTCATTGTTATTCAGTATTCACCAGGAAACCACTGAGTCCCCAGGCTCATTTGTAGAAAGGCTAAGGGATAATATGAGGAGACACACTATGCTGGATCCAGCTTCTGAAATAGGGCAGCAACAGTTAATATCCTTATTGATGGGGCAATCAGCGCCAGATATACGCAGAAAGTTGCAGAAGATTAGGGAACCAGATAACTGGAGCTTGGAGAAACTTTTAGCAGCCGCATGGGAAGTTTATAAAAACAGGGCACAGCCCCTTATGGTCGCGGTCGCCCAGGTTACAGGACCGAGATTCCCCAGGGGTGGGAGAAGGCCTCCACCCAGAGGACAAAGACAGCAACACCCAGGCCGTAACCAATGCTTATTATTTGGCCAGCTCAGGCATTGGAAGCGGAATTGTCCTATGAATCGTGCTGTGATTCCGATGACACAATCATCTGTGCCGCCAGAACCAGTCACTGTAGCACAGCTGTATCAGGAGTGATGCGGACCAGCAGGTCCTTCCCTAGCAGACCCCGCTGGTTAAAGTTAGGCTAGAGGAACGGGAGGTGGAGTTTTTGGTGGATACTGGAGCCACATTCTCAGTCCTGAATAAGACTTTGAGTCCTATAAGCAGTGATTATGTCCAAGTTGTTGGGGCCACGGGGAAAGCTGAAAAAGCCTACTTTTTAAAACCCTTAAAATTTACACTAGGCAAAAAGATGGGAATACACCAATTTTTATATCTTCCACATTCACCAAAGCCACTGTTAGGTAGGGATCTATTAACCCTCTTAGAAGCAAAAATAGAATTTACAGAACAAGGAATGAGACTACAGGTTCCCAAGGAAAAATTAATTATGGCCTTAAGTTTAGCAAATGTCCCTGAAAAAGGAGAAATACCCATAGACAGTGAAATAACAGATCAGGCGATCCCATCAGTATGGGATGTTGAAATACCAGGGAGATCAAAATGGGCTTCCCCAGTGATTATTGAACTACTGGAAGG
>NW_008237772.1:0-776 GCF_000691975.1 Corvus brachyrhynchos
TATGATGGGACTCCTGCATTCTCTCTTTGTGAACAAACGTCTCTCTTACACTCGTTAAAAGCCGCTCCCAGAGAGAAAGGGGGCTTGGCTCCCTCACAAATATCTGGTCCACACCTGGGTCCTGGGTCAAGGATCCCAAATACCTTGCCTCAGCACTATCCAGCTGCACACCTGTACCCATAAGGTCCCAAACCCGAAGCAGCCAGGTTGTAAAAGGCTCATGCCCCCTTCGCACAATGTCTTTTCTCATACTACGGAGACTGTCGTACGACAGGGACTCAGTGATGATTTCCGGCTCTGACTCTCCTGCTGGTTGTGAGGGCCCTGGTTCCCCATCATCATTAACTGGTCGTACTGATTTGGTCTTATACTTCCTCCTTTGCACAGGGGTGACTGCTGCTGGCTGTGATTGCCCTTGTTGTTCAGCTGAAACCTGGACAGTTGTAACATGCGTGGGTTCCACTGCTGCGCCATCAGACTCTCCCCCTTTGGGGCAGGGAGACGGTTTTTCACTAGCTGGGGAGGTATATTCCCTCAGCACCTGGCATATCTCCTGGCGCACTTGGCCCATCTCCTGGCACATCTCCTGCATCCTGTTCACCAGTACCCCTACCCAGCTCGGATGGTCCATTTCTGAGGTGGACTGTTAGGCAGTATCAGGCCGTGGGACAGGATCTCTAGTCCCTGGGGCCAGATCTCTAGTCTCTGGGGCCATGGCAGGTTCTGGGACAGCATCCCTAGATTCTGGGGCAGGTGCCTGGGTAGTTATACAAGTC
>NW_008237773.1:0-661 GCF_000691975.1 Corvus brachyrhynchos
TGATCCCTGAGCCCCCCAAAATCTCCTTTTTAACCCCGAAATCCCCTAAAACCTCCCGAAACCCCCCAAAATCTCCTTTTTAATCCCGAAATCCCCTTTTAAACTCCAAAAATCCCAAAATTCCCCTAAAACCCCCCCAAAAAAACAAAAAAAAAAAAAAAAAAAAAACCCAAACAAAAAAACCCACCAACAAAAAAAACAACCCTACAACTGCAAAAAAGCTCCAAAACAAATCAACGCTCCCAAAAAAAACCCCAAAAAACCCCAAACACTTTGCCTGGCGCCTCAGTTCCTCTTTTCTCCAAGCCTACCCCTGTATATCCCAGTCTGACCACTCCAAGGAGGACCCGCAGTGGTTTGTCAAATCCCCTTTTTATCCCCAAAATCCCCTTTTTATCCCCCAAAATCCCCTTTTTAACTCCAAAAATCCCCTTTTAACCCCCAAAATCGCCTTTTTATCCCCAAAATCCTCCTTTTAATCTCTAAAATCCCCTTTTTAACCCCCCAAATCCCCTTTTACTCGCCAAAATCCCCTTTTAACCCCCAAAATCTCCTTTTTAACTCCAAAAATCCCCTAAATCCTCCCCCAAATCCCCTTTTTATCCCCAAAATCCCTCCTAAAACCCCTCAAAATCCCCCTTTTTAACCCCTAAATCCCCGA
>NW_008237774.1:0-335 GCF_000691975.1 Corvus brachyrhynchos
GTGTAATGCCTGATTGAGCTTCATGTTCAACAGTTTTATCTAACATAGGAATCTCTGATCTGTAACACAGCTTCTAACACACTCTTACATACCAAATTTACACCATTAACTTTCCCACTTTTTACTTAAGACTCAGTCCACAGTTCTTGCACAGAAAGATCACTGATGTCTGTGGCATCAACAGTAGTGTTGACACTGATTCACGTCTGCATGCTCGCCTCCTTGTTCCCGGAGTCGATTCCTGCTTGTTTCTGGACTTGATAAGGTTTCACGTTTTTTGCTAGAATCCACTTCGGTCCTGCACCTGTTGAGACACAAGCATACCCTTTGCCCCA
>NW_008237774.1:405-624 GCF_000691975.1 Corvus brachyrhynchos
TCTCAGTTTTGCCTGAGTACTATTTGAAAAATGCCTGATAATTGGTGGAGTAGGTTCTTCAAAGGAGCTATTCAAGAAGTTTAAAACATACAAAGCTTTGTTCAACTGCATCTAAAGCGTAGCGATCTCTACATCTTTTGCAAGTTGTTCTGCAAACAGGGGGGACTGTTCTTAAATCCTTGAGGAAACACTGTCCATGTGAGCTGGGTTTTGTGCCCA
>NW_008237775.1:0-825 GCF_000691975.1 Corvus brachyrhynchos
AGCGGAGCTGGAAAAGGACATCGGAAGGACGCTGAAGATCCTGATCCGCTCCTCGCGGATGGAGGTGGTGCCGGGAGGGGATCTGTGGGATCTGCGGGATCTGCGGGATGGGATCCGATGGGATGGGATGGGATGGATCCATGGGCTGGGATCTGTGGGATTGGGGGACCTGTGGGATAATGGGATGGGATGGAGTGGGATCCATGGGGTGGGATCCATGGGATAATGGGGTGGGATCTGTGGGATGGGGTGGGATGGGGTGGGATGGGATCTGATGGGATCTGATGGAATCCGATGGGATGGGATGGATCCATGGGATGGGATCCATGGGATGGGATGGGATCTGTGGGATGATGGGATGGGATGGGATCTGATGGGATCCGATGGGATGGGATGGATCCGTGGGATGGGATGGGATCTGTGGGATGCAATCCATGGGATCCAATGGGATGGGGTGGGGTGGGATGGGATCCATTGGATAAGGGGATGGGATGGAATCTGTGGGCTGGGATCCATGGGATGGGCTGGGATCCATGGGATTGGATCCATGGGATCTCTGGGATGGGATGGAATCTGGAATGCATTCCATGGGATCCAATGGGATGGGATGGGATCTGTGGGATGGGATCCGTGGGATCCGATGGGATGGGGTGGGGTGGGATGGGATGGGATGGGATCTGTGGGATCCATGGGATGGGACCTGTGGGATTGGATCCATGGGATGGGCTGGGGTGGGATCCATGGGATGGGATCCGTGGGATCCCTGGGATGGGATGGAATCTGTGGGATGGGATGGGATAGGATGGGATCCATGGGATGGGATGG
>NW_008237776.1:0-594 GCF_000691975.1 Corvus brachyrhynchos
TTGTTTTGATTTCTTCTTAAATATGTTATCACAAAGGCATTAAAACCATTTCTAATTGACCCAGCCTTGGCCAGCAGCACATCCATCTTTGGAGCCATCAGGAATTGGCTCTGTTGGACATGGTGGAAGCTTCTAGCAGCTTCTCACAGAAGCCACCTCTGTGGCCCCCCTGCTACCAAAAACCAGGTTGGGCAAAACCAAGACATAAGCCCATCCTACAAAATACACAACAGAGAACATGTACTGCAAGTAAGGTATAGTATAATTGAGACAAAACGCCACAAATATGAGAGCAAATAAATCACATTGTAACTAGTGACTGTTAAACCAATACAATGAATGTTTATAACAAATTTCTTTTAACACACTCTGGTCAGATCTGTCCTTATCTCACCCTTTTGTGCCTCACATTGGGTGCCAAAAAGGACTGTTGTGGTTTAAGCTGAGCTGGAAATTAAGCGCCATGCAGTCACTTGCTCAACCCTCCCTATCTCCCCCCCCCACACCCTGGTAGAATGAGGAGGAGAATCAATGTAAAACTTGTAGGTTGAGATAAGAACCGTTTAATAATTGAAAATAAAGTAAAATACAGTA
>NW_008237777.1:0-248 GCF_000691975.1 Corvus brachyrhynchos
ATCCCCAAAAATTCCCCAAAATCCTCCAAAATCTCCCAAAATTCCCCTTAAATCCCACTAAAAGCCCCCCAAAATCCCCAAAAATCTCCCCACAACCTCCCCAAAATCCCCCCCAAATTCCCAAAATTCCCCTTAAACCCCACTAAAACCCCCCCAAAATCCCCAAAAATCTTCCCCAAAACCTCCCCAAAATCCCCAAATCCCCAAAAAACCCCCAAAATTCCCCTTAAATCCCACTAAAACCCCCC
>NW_008237778.1:0-509 GCF_000691975.1 Corvus brachyrhynchos
TGGGATTTTTGGGGGATTTTTTGGGGGATTTTTGGAGGAATTTTTGGGGATTTTTGGGGGAATTCTTCCCAAAATGGGAGGGGGAGGGGTGGGACCCCCAAAATTCCCCCCCTCCCCCCCCCGTCCTCCTCGAGACACGAAGGAAAAATGGGGAAAAATGGGAAAAAAAGGGGGAAAACGAGGAAAAATGAGGAAAAAGGGGGGAAAAAATGTGGAAAAAATGGGAAAAAATGGGGAAAAAAATTGAAAAATGGGGAAAAATGGGGAAAAATGGGGAAAATGGGGAAAAATGGGAAAAAATTGGGAAAAATGGGGAAAAATGGGGAAAAATGGGAAAAATTGAGAAAAATGGGGAAAAAATGGGAAAAAATGGGGAAAAATGGGAAAAAATGGGGAAAAATGGGAAAAAAGGAGGGAAAATTCGGGAAACCTCTCCCAGATTTTTTTGGGGGAGAAATCCCCCAAATTCGCCCCCAAGAGCACCCATAGGGAGCAACGAGGGGTGGGAA
>NW_008237779.1:0-202 GCF_000691975.1 Corvus brachyrhynchos
CTTGATCTGGGCATAAGCTTGTTGCTGTTCAGGTCCCCAATGGAAATTGTTCTTTTTGTGGTTAACCAGCTAGAGAGGACTCATAATCTGGCTTTACTCAGGAATGTGCATCCTCCAAAAGCCTATGGCACCTAGGAAAGCTTGCGTCTCCTTTTTGTTGGTTGGTGGCGACATTGCTGTGATTTTATTGATGACCTCAGTG
>NW_008237780.1:0-500 GCF_000691975.1 Corvus brachyrhynchos
TATTACAGAGTTATGTAAGGCATAAATATCTGCCCTCTCTATAACCACAAATTTTTTATCACAAACTACCTATAATTTACCCTCTGACGCCTGATGCTAGGAATGTAACATTTTTAGGGATCCTAAAATCAAACATATGCAGGAACATACACCATGATTTTATGCCATTAATTCCAAGATGTTTTCCTGGATGTGTACTGCTGCATCTGTTTTTCTGTAAGATCTTGTGCCTTATCCCTGAAGTGCACTCAGAATTGTCAGGATCATGAAATCCATTTGGGATTTTACTGTTGCTGCAGTATCCAGTGAGATGAGTTTTTTCAAAATTATTTCTCTGGGACCGAGCACATCTCCTCAAGTTCCTTCTCACTTTCTGCATCCTGGAAATGCAAAAAGGGAAAAGATCAATGTGCAGCTCAACTGAAACAAATAAAAAGCATCATTTCCCTTCTTTCTCTCCAACCCCCGATCAGTTTTTAAGCATATCATGGAATCCTGGA
>NW_008237781.1:0-466 GCF_000691975.1 Corvus brachyrhynchos
GAGTGAACTTTTCAAAGCAGCTGTTCAAGGACAAAGATATACACTCCTCTGCATCCTGCTGCAGCAGCAAGAGCGGAGGAAGCACCCTGCTTGCTTTTCAGCCTGCTTTTGGCTCCTTTTCTCTGGAGGGAGACAGTGAGTTGAACTTTGTTCCCCTGGAACTTTGGTTTTTCCCTTCTTCTCTTCTGGACTGTTTCAACATCAGAACACATTGGGAGAATTTTCCACCGAGGCCCTGGAGGTGGGCCCACAACCGAGCTCCGAGAAGGAGGAGAGAGACCACACCTACAAAAGGACTCTGAAATCTTCCCAGATTTCTCTCCACAGTGAGAGGTTTTACTATTTAGCATTATTATCCTTTTCCTTTGTGTTTGTTAAAGAAATAGTTTTTATCTCTTTCACTTTCCTCAGAGGAAAATTTCTTTTTTTTCCACAAACCTGGTGGGGGAGGGGTGGTTGTAACCTG
>NW_008237782.1:0-370 GCF_000691975.1 Corvus brachyrhynchos
CAGGGCACCAACACCTGGCTTCTCTTTGTCCCCCCTCCTGTCATCCCTGCTCCAGTTCTCTGCTCTGACCAGAGCCTGGGGACAGTTTCTCAGTCGTGTCCCTCACTGGGACCCATGAAAACTTCCAGAAACTTGGAAGTTCAATTCTGACTGGAATCCTCGAGAGGTTTGTGCCAGTCCCTGTCAGGGACTGATGTTCAGGGCCTCAGCACCAAGGCCTGAGAGGGTCATTCCTGTCCTTGTGTTGTGTCTGTGCTGCTGAGCTGGGCCGGGCTCCTGGCACAGAGGCAGCTCCTGGCAAGCGGCAGCGCTGCAGAGAGACAGCTCCAGCCAGGAACAGCTCCTGGGCACAGCCCAGCAGGGCTGGGGC
>NW_008237783.1:0-829 GCF_000691975.1 Corvus brachyrhynchos
CCATTTGCACTGAAGGTACACTCAATCCCACTACGTAGTCAATAAATGTAATAAAGTGTTATCTCCAATATCATCTGGTACCAACTGATAGCCACCAGTAATAGCAGAAAACCTCTGGGAACAAAATGATCTTCAAAAACCCTGGTATGAAGTATCTAGACTGACAATCAACTCAAGTTTGACAACCTTCCGCTGGGTCACTGCTGCTTCACCACACACCATAAAGACCTGACATGATTTGTCAGAACTGAATATCCAGCAATAATTCCACTAACAGGCTTTATGGTTACCTAAGTCATAATTCCAGTTTTAAATCTCCAAGCAGGTGCTGTCAAACAGTTACCAAAATAGCTCAAGATAAACTCCATCCTAATTTTTTCCACACTGTGGGTGTGGAGATCCTCTTACATGTGATTTTAAAAAAAAATTAATTATTAACTTCATATAAAATTGCAATAGTTATGAGTCCTGTTCAGGCACTGGTACCCCACAAGCTCAATTTGATATAAATAAAACAGAAATCATCTTTTCATGTCATGTACTATCACAGATAGAAAATGTGCATGTGCAGGGACACAAGGATATGGAAGATGGCATGTTCGTGCTGTTTGACTTCACAAATTTTAGCAGTCTGGTGGGCTACTGTTCTCTAGTAACCATAAAAAAAGCAGAATTCTTTAAAAGACAACTAATAATACAATCTTATCCTAAAGCTTTCCCCTTAACATTGACTTCACAGGAAGCCTTTAGACTACATTTAAATGGCTGTGACCATCCCACTGGAATACAGCAACACTCCATACTGTTTACTAGGAGAATGATACAGAGG
>NW_008237783.1:2170-2762 GCF_000691975.1 Corvus brachyrhynchos
ATTGCCAGAAATACATGTGGAAAAGAGGTGAGGATGAGCTTCTAGCCACTACAGGGAACTTCAGCATGTCAAATTTTCTTGGAAATTTTGCTTTTTGTCAGTAACAGTGAAGTATGGCTACAATAAACACCGGTAGAAAATATGAAAAAATATTCCTAAAGTCATAATTAAAGAAAAATTGTCCTTTCTGTATGTATTTTTTTTCTAGAAGTTAATGGAAGAGGAGCTGTAACCTGGTTTGTCAGGGACACGGCAGCAGGGGGAAGCTGCAAGCACGTGAGAGCTCTTTTAAGAGAAACTCACTCATCAGTAAGTGAGATAACTGGGAGAAGGAAGCACTGAGTGCTCACCTTGGGAAATCAGTGTCAGGTTTATTACAAACAGAGGAGTGTATTTAACATGAAACTGCAGACATCAATGACATGAAAGCAGAGATTCTGGGTTTTTTTCTACTTGAATCTCAGTGGGCCATCACTAATGGTTTCTATAGGAAGTATTATCCTTCTCCATTAAATGTTATTTTAATATTTTTTATTACAGAGCCACCTGCAAATTGAAGCCCCTGAACCAAAGGTCTCTCTAATACGTGGGA
>NW_008237784.1:0-834 GCF_000691975.1 Corvus brachyrhynchos
AATTTAAAGTTCAGTCCCTGCTTGTGGAAGGACTGTCCCAGTCCCTGCTTGTGGAAGGACCATCTGCCTAATGGTTGACATCCTTGTAGGCTGATGATCTACATTCTGGTCACCATTTGGATGGTCTGCATTCTGGTCATCATTTGGAGGTTGACACTTCTGCCTCTGGTGCTGTAGGTCAGGGCGAACACATTTTGCAGGTAGCCATCGCACCCCAGTATCTGTGGAAACGCAAGCATACCCACGACCCCAAACGATAAGCTCATGTGGGACTTCCCACTGGTTAGTAAGTAAATTCCGTACTCAGATTTTCGCTCGAGGCAGTTGTGTTTTGCCTGCAGACTGCAGTCAGAGAAAATTATTCAGAATAACAGGATTATTTGAATTTTGTGCCTGATATCAAACGGAGCAAGCAAATCCATGTTTATCACCCTTATCATTTGCGTAACCTCAGCAGAACCTAGCCCATGTTGTGCAACCTTGGATTGCAGATCCTGTGCAACCTTCCAGGCAATTACCTCATGCTTATCATGCTGGCCTGAATTTGGGAGAGCCTTATACACTGGGAAAGCTTGGATCTCCCCTTTCAGGGAGTCACTATGACCCTGAACTACTGGCACAGCCTTTGGATGCAGGGTAACAGCTTCCCGATTACTCTCAGAATCCTCAAATCTGCCTGGCTACAGCTGCTTTACACCCTGGGCCCAAAGCCTCTTCTGCCTCACTGCTTGATGATGAATCATCGGTTATGAGCAGCTTTGCGGAGCCGTGAATGAACAGAGGTGGGCAGGGGGAAATCATCTGACCAGAAGAGGAACTGACAGCAGAGGCTGC
>NW_008237785.1:0-588 GCF_000691975.1 Corvus brachyrhynchos
GGCTGGTGAAGGGTCTGGAACACAAGTCCTATGAAGAGTAGCTGAAAGAGCTGGGGCAGTTTAGCCTGGAGAAAAGGAAGCTCAGCGGAGACCTTATCACTCTCTACAGCTATCTGAAAGGTGGTTGTAGCCAGGTGAGGGTTGGTCTCTTCTCCCAGGCAGCTAGCAACAGAACAAGAGGACACAGTTTTAAGATGCGCATGGGGAGGTTTAGGTTGGACAATAGGAAGTTCTTCACAGAAAGGGTGATTGGGCATTGGAATTGTCTGCCCTGGGAGGTGATGGAGTCGCTGTCCCTGGACATGTTTAAGAAGAGACTGGATGTGGCACTTAGTACCATGGTCTAGTTGACAACATGATGTTAGGTCATAGGTTGATGATCTCAAAGATCTTTTCCAACCTAGTTGTCATGGGTTAGCCAGCATAGTCTTGGAAGTGATGTTCTGGCAAAGAAGTGCTTACAGCTTCCCCCCGTGACCTGACATAACCTATCAGCTGGCCAGTTTGAATATGGACAATTCTTTAAGCCACTTAAAATTGTGACCGCCTATTACAATCCAGTTTAGACCCAGAAAAGCAAAGCAAGCT
>NW_008237786.1:0-518 GCF_000691975.1 Corvus brachyrhynchos
GAAGGCGGGCTTGGGATCCCGGGGTTTCTCTGGAAGAAGGAAAAAAAGCATCCGAAGAAAGCAGCCTCCCTCTCCGTCCAAACACTGGGGACCAACTGTCCACACACCCAGGTGAAACAAAAGAGTAGCCAGATGCACCCCTCCCCCAATGGCTAGGTCTTTTGTTTTTCTTAAATATCCAGAAATTTGTCCCCCTAGAAACACATATGGGGAAAATTCCTTTAAGAGAAAAAAAAAAAACAGGAGAACTCCTAAAACCCCAACACAAAGCAACCTCCAGATGATGACCAGAATGCAGATCATCCATCGAATGATCCCTCTGATGATGTCCAAGATGTTGACCATCAGCCTTGTCCTTCCACAAGAAGAGACTGAATTTCAGAGACTGAATTTTATGCTATGGAGTCAGAATGTTATGCAGAATGTTAGAGCCCTTAAGGCTATCCAGAAGCAGTAATTGATGTAGAGCCCTATTACGGTATCCAGCAGTGGTAGGGAGAAGAGAGATCCAACAGGCA
>NW_008237787.1:0-587 GCF_000691975.1 Corvus brachyrhynchos
AGCAGAATCTAACATGACAAATTCCAAAGTTCACTGCCAGCTTCAGGTTGACATTCAGTGCCCTGAGCTCCCTGTGTAGTTTACGGACACGTGGGTGATGTGTTCAGTGGATCTGAGTTTGTGGCCATCTCACTCCAAGACCTTTGGCTTCATGAATGTTGTGAGACTCTCATGGTTTAACCCACGATGGCCACTAAGTACCACACAGCAGCTCACTCACTCCCTGTGATGCCATGAAGATTTTTGCCTTTTCTTTTATACCCCTGTTATACCTTTTTACAGCTTCTGTATTCCTAGTGCTTTTTGCCTACATTCTTGGACCTGTTTGTTAAGCTAAAAGACTAAACATTTTAGAAGCTTCGTAGCTAGGGATCAGTGTGCCCCAGACCCCAAGGTCCTCTCCAGAACATATTCTGTAAACCAAGATAGAACCATCCAGGGGAAGGTTTCTTGGGGAAGGGGGGCTCACTTGAACCTCTCATTGGGAAATCTTTGATAGATATGCTGATTAGTAAAGCCTATAGTGTTATACCCAATGTTGGGGGGGATTGGGGTAGACACGAGAGGAGAGACACAGAGACACAGGG
>NW_008237788.1:0-844 GCF_000691975.1 Corvus brachyrhynchos
GACAAAGCGGGCCGCCTGTGCATGGAAAGAGAACAACCACTGGAAGACTTATGTTGTAGCGGGAGGACCGGCCGACAGCTTGCAAACATTCGAACTGCACGCCGTGATATGGGCCTTACAACAGTGGTCAAAGGAATTGGCGAACGTAATCAGTGATTCCCTATATGTCGTTGGAGTAGCCCAACGGATCCATAATGCAGAAATCCGGCGTACTAACAACGAACATTTGGGCAGACTGCTTATCACATTGTGGCATACCCTGCAACAACGGACACATCCCTACTGTATCCTGCACATTCGGAGCCACCAGTGGAACATCAGGCTGGGAGAGGGCAATGCCCGTGCAGATGAGGCGGTGACCTGTGCCCCCATAGTGCATCTCCGGCCTGCAAGCGTTTTTGAGCAAGCCAGATGTAGCCATGATTTGTTCCAGCAAAACGCAAAATCCCTGCAGAGACAGTTTAGGATCCCGCTGAGAGATGCAAAAGGCATAGTGCGGGCTTGTCCCCACTGTAGCCATCACGGCCCTGGGTTGGGAGTGGGGGTTAACCCCAAGGGTTTGAAAGCCCTCAAGCTCTGGCAAATGGACGTCACTCACGTCCCTGAGTTCGGCCAACAGTGCTTTGTCCATGTAACAATTGACACTTTTTCACACTTCCTGTGGGCTACCACTCAGACAGGAGAGAAGGCATTGCATATGGAGTGGCATCTGCTCTCTTGCTTTGCAGTAATGGGGGTACCCAAAAAGATCAAAACAGACAATGGGCCAGTAAAACCAGGTTGCCTAGCCAGGTTTATGCAGCAGTGGGGAGTAGAACATATCATGGGGATCCCACACTCACCC
>NW_008237789.1:0-740 GCF_000691975.1 Corvus brachyrhynchos
AGGGGATTTTGGGGAGGTTTTGGGGATCCCTGGGGGGGTTTGGGGTCGCTAAAGGGGAGTTTTGGGGTCCCAGATGGAAAATTTTGGGGTCCCAGAGAGGATTTTGCGTTTTCTGGGTTGGATTTTGATGTTTCTGGGTTGAATTTCGGGGTCCCAGAGAGGATTTTGGGGTCCTGAGTCGGATTTTGATGTTTCTGGGTTGGATTTTGATGTTTCTGGGTTGGAATTTTGGGGTCCCAGAGGGAATTTTTTGGGGTCCTGAGTACGATTTTGATGTTTCTGGGTTGGATTTTGCAGTTTCTGGTTGGATTTTTTGGAGTCCTGGGTTGAATTTCGGGCTCCTGGGTTGGATTTTTTGGGGTCCCGGGTGTGATTTTGATGTTCCTGAGTAGAATTTTGATGTTTCTGGGTTGAATTTCAGGCTCCTGGGTTGGATTTTGAGGTCCTGAGTTGGATTTTGATGTTTCTGGGTTGGATTTTGATGTTTCTGGGTTGGATTTTGATGTTTCTGGGTTGAATTTTCGGGGTCCTGGAGAGGATTTTGGGGTCCCGAGTAGGATTTTGATGTTCCTGGGTTGGATTTTGATGTTTCTGGGTTGGATTTTGATGTTCCTGAGTTGAATTTCGGGATCCTGGAGAGGATTTTGGGGTCCTGAGTAGGATTTTGATGTTTCTGGGTTGGATTTTGATGTTCCTGAGTTGAATTTCGGGATCCTGGAGAGGATTTTGGGGTCCTGAGT
>NW_008237789.1:814-1674 GCF_000691975.1 Corvus brachyrhynchos
CTGGGTTGGATTGTGAGGTCCTGAGTTGGATTTTGATGTTCCTGGGTTGGATTTTGATGTTTCTGGGTTGGAATTTCGGGGTCCTGGAGAGGATTTTGGGGTCCTGAGTTGGATTTTGATGTTCCTGGGTTGGATTTTGATGTTCCTGGGTTGGAATTTCAGGATCCTGGAGAGGATTTTGGGGTCCTGAGTAGGATTTTGATGTTTCTGGGTTGGATTTTGATGTTCCTGGGTTGAATTTCAGGCTCCTGGGTTGGATTTTGAGGTCCTGATTTGGATTTTGATGTTCCTGGGTTGGATTTTGATGTTTCTGGGTTGGATTTTGATGTTCCTGGGTTGAATTTCAGGCTCCTGGGTTGGATTTTGAGGTCCTGATTTGGATTTTGATGTTCCTGGGTTGGATTTTGATGTTTCTGGGTTGGATTTTGATGTTCCTGAGTTGAATTTCGGGATCCTGGAGAGGATTTTGGCGTTCTGAGTCGGATTTTGATGTTTCTGGGTTGGATTTTGATGTTTCTGAGTTGAATTTCGGGATCCTGGAGAGGATTTTGGCGTTCTGAGTCGGATTTTGATGTTTCTGGGTTGGATTTTGATGTTTCTAGGTTGAATTTCGGGGTCCTGGAGAGGATTTTGGGGTCCTGAGTTGGATTTTGATGTTCCTGGGTTGGATTTTGATGTTTCTGGGTTGGATTTTGATGTTTCTAGGTTGAATTTCGGGGTCCTGGAGAGGATTTTGGGGTCCCGAGTAGGATTTTGATGTTCCTGGGTTGGATTTTGATGTTTCTGGGTTGGATTTTGATGTTCCTGGGTTGGATTTTGATGTTCCTGGGTTGGATTTTGATGTTCCTGGGTTGAATTTC
>NW_008237789.1:6097-6524 GCF_000691975.1 Corvus brachyrhynchos
GGGTTTGGGGGGTCCCTGATGGGATTCAGGGGGTCCTTGAGGGGCTTTGGGGTCCTTAAAGGGGATTTTGGGGAGGTTTTGGGGATCTGGGGGGTCCTTGAGGGGGTTTGGGGTCCCTAAGGGGGATTTTGGGGAGGTTTTGGGGATCCCTGGAGGGGTTTGGGGTCTCTAATGGGTCATTTTGGGGAGGTTTTGGGGGTCTGGGGGGGTCCCAGATGGGCTCTGGGGGGTCCCTGGAGGGGTTTGGGGTCCCTGAGGGGGATTTTGGGGAGGTTTTGGGGATCCCTGGAGCTCTGGGCGGGTCCTTGAGGGGGTTTGGGGGGTCCCTGATGGGGTTCAGGGGGTCCTTGAGGGGGTTTGGGGTCCTTAAAGGGGATTTTGGGGAGGTTTTGGGGATCTGGGGGGTCCTTGAGGGGGTTTGGGGTCG